>NC_045782.1:31267720-31574643 GCF_008692025.1 Phocoena sinus | reverse complement strand
TAGTAAACACTGGTTGTTATTGTCAGAAGTGTTATGTTGTCGAGCAAAGCACATATCTGCCCCTGGTGTGGCAGAATACAGAAAGCCTGTAAGGAAAAAGAAGATGGAATCTCTTTATTTTATTATACATAAATAGGCTTGAATATACAAACTCAATGTCCATGTATTAGGTTAATGTTATTATTCTGTGGTCAGGTCAGTACAGGGTTAGATTCTGATGAATTCTGCAGAAGATAGGAATTAGAGAGGTATTCCTTTCTGGACAATACCTAGTATAACACTAGGTAGAATAAAAGCTTTGAAAATTGTTACCAAATGAACGTTTGGCCAGACTCCTAGAATATCTAATAATTCACAAGAATTATATGTCCTCTTCCTTTCCTCTGATAGCAAAGGAAGAAATACAGTCAAGTAGCTGGGCTCTCACATATCTTCCCTTAATTCTTCTCTTCCACCTGCAAAGGTTCTTGGTAGATAATGGTGATAACAAGTCTCTAAACCAAAGGGAAGGAGCTAAAACAAGAACCCCAACAGAGAGTGCTGGGAGGGAAGAAACTGTTCCCTAATAAATCTATTTGAAAGGAAGGCATGAATGTCACAATAGAAAAATACACACAGGAAAATGACTGATGGTAACTTAGAGTTGTGAACCCCAGTGGTATCTTAAGGTATTTCAACTCTCAACCACATGTTAATCTCAGGTAAACCTTCTAGCCATCATTTACTTTGAAACTTGTATCTGTGGTACGGCTCAGCATGTGTATAGCACAGATTATACAGAGTGAGCATATATCAAAAAGGATCTTAGGGAGGGTCAAGAAACAATCTTAGTGTGAAAGCTGATCAGAGAGAGCACTTCTAGGACTGCTAAGTGATCTCTGTAATGTCAGATGGTGAAAAAGAAGCAGTAGATTCTACAAAGAGTTTTGTAGAGAAAATGCTAACTCTGTCCAATTTGCCTTCTCCCTCCACAGAAAAGAAGAAAGAAATCTCAAAGATGAAACAACAACAGAATAAGGTTGAGAGCTCTGCTACTGTATCAGCAGAATAATAGGGATCAACTAAATTCATTTGGGCCAAAATACACCAAAGCATCTTCCCCATAAGTGTAGAACCACTAAGTTTTATGTACGTATCAACAACGGAAGGGGATTATGGGGAACATTATGAAGTCTTTCTAAATATTTTAACAAAATAACTCCCAAATTCCATCCTGAAATGTCTGTAGAATCTGATATGAGGGTGCATTTAATCCAATGAATGTATGCTTATGGTTAGAGAGAGTTCTGGAGATAAAAATTTAGATTTTCTTATGTCTTCTCAAATTTAAATTTATTGACAAAATGATTTAATAACAATATGGAAAGATTGACTTAATCAATGAAAACTGTGAAAATATTTTCAAATTGAGAGATTAATGAGGTAGAGTATAGAAGAGCCCCTCTTTGTAAAGCTACTAATACATTCAAGAATCTATTAAATGACCATTTCATTCGAAACTTATTTCTGTGAACGGAAACCTGATGCCCCATATCTTACCAAGCACACTCTCTGACAAAGTGTACCCCTTTAAGAAATGACCCTGCCTAAACCTCTTGGAAAACAAACTATGCTTACCACTGCCAGCAGTTTCCGAGGCTTCAGATGCAGTAGAAATGTTGTCTGAAAATTTCTCTTCTGTGGTGTTCACATAACTGGGGCTGCCTCCTCCGATTCTATCTTCACTCTGCTCTATAGGATGTACTGCTGTTCCAAATAAATATTTTCCTTCATTCAGAACAGATGACGGCTCAATTGCAACAGGGCTGGCATCCTAAAAATTATGAAGTCAGAAATTAAGAGGTAAAATTTAATAATCTGCCAATTATGCAGCCTTCAAAAATGAATCCGCAAATGGTCTATTGTTTCTAATCTTCCTGTGGTTGGCTACAGTCACTTAAAAACATTTTGATGTATAACTAAATTTTAATTTCTTCAAAGGGGAATAGTGTATATAAATAAAATTGGTAAGGCAGAATGGGAACAGACTGCAAGGGACTCTGTGCCACAGAAAATAATGTAGACTTTATTCTGTTGAAAGTTGGAAATCATGGAAGGCTTTTATTGATACTAAAAAATTAAATAATATTTATTCTTTTTACTATTAAAGATTACATTGTTAGTATAGAAAATATGGAAAAATATGAAGAAAATAAATATCACAAGTACTCAGATGCCATCATTTATTTTTTGTGACTGAAAACATATACATATATGTAAAAAATAAATGTGGAGAATACAGTTACAATTAAGGGCAGGGCACTGACTTCCCAGCTCTGTGACCTTTTACAATAAGTAAACTTATAAGCCTCAGCTCCTTCATGGGTAAAAACTAGGATAATATTAGTATTAATATCTACCTCAGAGTTTTATGCCTGGCATTTAGTAAATGTGAACTATCATTCTGGTTGTTGTTAGATATCACATTTTAAATACAGCATATTGCTAGTTTTTCTTTCCCTTAACATTATATTGATAGGATTTTTCTGTGAGAGGCTTTTAAATAGGGGAATAGCATAACCCAATTTTTGCTTTAAAAATAACTCTAGTGTGTAGAAAGGATTTGAGGCAGAAACTGAAAATTGAGACACAAATTGGAAGACTTCTATAATAATTCACGCAAGAGATGATGAGGCACTAAACCATAAAAAGCTAGATCCATAAGTAAGGAGACAGAGAGAAGAGCATGGATTTAGGAGATAAAAAAAACTTGACAACTAATTGTGTATGAAAGAGGGGCACAGATAATTCCAAGGTCGGACATGAGGTGCTGGCTTAGATGACTGGATGGGAGTTGACACCTTCATAAGATAAGGTGTATTGGTGACTGGAATCGTTTTGGGAATAACCTTATTTTGGGATATTCTGGTTTGAGATATGTGGACATTGAGTCTAGTGCTCAGGACAGAGAAAGAGACTAGATATAAAAATGTGAAGCTCAACAGACTTCTGGTAGGACAAGAAAATGGTGTATGTAGAATAAGGAGAGTACAGTATTTACAGGATAGGTAGCAGAAGAATCTGGGAAGGACACTGAGTCTGAATGACAAGAGAAAAATCAGGAAATGCAGAGTACCAGAAGCAGAGGCCGCTAGCATAGAACTATTCTCTACTAAGTTTACTTGTGGAAAAAAAACAAAAAAAAAGAGAGAGAGCTAAGAATTGAGGAGAAGCTGGAGGGAAGGTGCTATGAGAACGTATATCTGTGAGTGTTTTAAAAAGATCAGGATAGGGCTTCCCTGGTGGCGCAGTGGTTGAGAATCTGCCTGCCAATGCGGGGGACACGGGTTCGAGCCCTGGTGTGGGAGGATCCCACATGCCACGGAGCAACTAGGCCCGAGAGCCACAACTACTGAGCCTGCGCGTCTGGAGCCTGCGCTCCGCAACAAGAGAGGCCGCGATAGTGAGAGGCCCGTGCACCGCGATGAAGAGTGGCCCCCACTTGACGCAACTAGAGAAAGCCCTCGCACAGAAACGAAGACCCAACACAGCCATAAATAAATAAATAAATAATTACATAATTAAAAAAAAAAAAGATCAGGATATTTTTAAGTGAGAGGGTAAAGAGAAAGACTAACAGGGCTAACCAGTAGAACAAGATCCCACAGGCATCTGAGAATGATAGACAGTAGCATGGGTAAAGGATCTTAAGTGGCATTCAATAAATAATGACATAATTTTAGTAGATGAAACTGATCAATGGCTGTGGGTCTTGAAAGCACAGCTTATAAAGTAACTAGTTGAAACCCAAGAAAAACATCAAATTTAAAAGACAAACTCCAAGTCACAGCATAGCAACAGCATAATGGATGCTTTAGATTCTTTTAATGAAATTACAGCATCCCTAATTTTAGCCAAAACAAGGAGACATTGTGTCAATATTTTATTAGATTTTTTCCCCTCTTTGATCTGTAAGGCAGGGGAATATTATCAATTTGTAAATCCTTCAGAAGCCAGCTCTGAAGAAATTCCAGTGCCTTTAATCAAGAGTGGCAATAAGAATGAAAATGAAACCTAGATTTCTTTCTACATACCAATTAACTTTATTGGACTAAAAAAATTTTAATAGCCTTATTGTTAAAACTTCAAATAGTTCAAAAGCACACAGATTCACATTCTTTATTACAGATCCAAGTGTTAGCATCTTCTATTAATTATTAACTTTCTTAAAATATGGGAAAGGTACCAGATTATTTTGGGTATTAAATAACCCTAGTTCACAATGAAAAAATTATTCCCTATTCCATTCTCTTTCAATCCTCTGATTACTTCAAGGACAGGGTCTCAGTTTGGTACTAATGTGCTAATCTAATGCTTATCTGCTAATCTAATACTTGACAATTTCTATTTTTGACAGAGAACAGGTCTCAGTATCAGTCTTCAAAAGACAACACTACTTGGCTAGACTTTAATAATATATTTTATTTTCATTGATTTTATTTTGATCCTCTATTTCTGGAATGTGACACTGATTTTCTATTTAAGATAGTGATATAAAGTTTCCTTTTAAAATAAAATATATGTATGTAAAAATGATAAAGTTATTTATATAAACATACTAAGAAAATAATAGTATGGGAACTATATGGTAAAAAAATGGTGACCATAGTACACAAATGATTAAAAACTGGGAGTCTACATTAAGTATGGATTTGGGGCCATCAATATTTTAAATTCAACTATCCACCAAAGAAGTCAAAATTGTATATGGACAATGGAACAACAGAATCACACTGACTTATGGCCTGTGAAGTAGGCCTGAGTAGTTAGTTTATATTATTATTATGTTTAGACTTCAGTTTGTAGACTTCATAGCAATTTATTAAAGATAATATTGATCTTCTCACAGCTTTTCTGATATTGAGTCCCTACCAACAAAATGTATTTCATTTAAATCAGATTTCAAAAGAAAATTTTCAGTAAACAAAAATGACTTATTTAAATTAATTCAAACTTTTTCTTCAATTATGCTTTCTGATTTATTTGGTCTGGAGTGGAGCATAGGCATTTCTTTTTTTTTTTTTTAAGCTTTCTATGTGATTTTGCTATGCAACCACTGCCCAAGTGAGGATTATAGTCTCCTACTTTTGTTTTCATAATGTGCTCCAAATGCTGAGTATAGTAACTAATTCCTTAATGAATCTATTACTTGCTCTGGAACTTGCTTGTTAGAAAAGCAAGTTGGTAGCATCATATAGGTATTCATTTCTTTCCCCTTCAAATCTTTATCTAGGTTGGAGCATTTTATTACTGGCCACTAGTCACACAAAGCCTGATGGAGTTAATAATCCTATGAAAAATGTAGATAAACAGGAATCTTACTCACATATTTGACATATTCTTTCCACTGCTGCCACCACTGCATGGAGATGATAAACCAATTGTGTCCGGGTTGCAGACCATACCTGCTCTCTCGTTCTAACCATCCTCTGTACATACAAAAGAAATTCAGTACAACAAATGGTGTATAAAACATATGACCATGCACCTACAAATTATCATTAGAAATTTTTCAAAGGAAAAACATGAACCAGATATACTCGGGAGATGGCCACATTTTAAATTAGTGAAACACTGATAAGCCAATTTCTGGAGTCGTAACACCACTATTAAGCCTCCAACTGATGTTTCAAAAACAGCTTAAATGAGGAATAATTTAGTAACATACTAGTTACCTGAATTAAGTAAAGAACTCAATGATTTTGGTAAACTTACAGTCATGTGCAAACATCACCACAATCCAATTTTAGAACATTTCAGATACCCCCAAAAGATACTTTATGCCTATTTTTAGTCATTTTTTAGTCAAATTACTGCCCTCAGCCACAAGATACCACTAGTCTATTTTCTATCTCTTATAAATTTCCTTTTTATGAACATTTTGCAATTTTTAAATGGGCAAGGAACTTAAATAAATGGAATGTTATCACATTGTCTTTTATATCTGGCCTCTTTTACTTAGCATGTTTCTGAGGTTCATCTATGTTGGAGTACATATCACTAGTTTGTGCTTTTTTATTACTGAATAATATTCCATAGGTATATTATTTTATATATATACATATATATATATACCATATTTTATTTATCTATCTAACACCTGATAATTTGAAACTGGCCAGCTGTTTTCCAAAGTGGCTGCACCATTTAACATCCCCATCAGTTATTGTATGAGGGTTCTAGTTGCTCCACATTCTCACCAACACTTGTTATTGTCTGTCTTTTCTACCACAAATGTCCTAATGGGTGTGAAGTGGTGTCACACTGTGATTTTATTTTTAAGATTAATTTATTATTTATTTATTTATTTTCATTGTGCTATAATTGCTTTACAATGTGTTAGTTTCTGCTGTACAATGAAGTGAATCAGCTATATGTATATCTATATCCCCTCCCTCTTGGACCTCCCTCCCATGCTCCCATCCCACCCATCTAGGTCATCACAGAGCACAGATCTGAGCTCCCTGTGCTATACAGCAGGTTCCCACTAGCTATCTATTTTACACATGGTAGTGTATTTATGTCAAACTTCATCTCCCAGTTCCCCTTCCCCTGCTATGTCCACATGTCCATTCTCTATGTCTATGTCTCTATTCCTGCCCTGCAAATAGGTTCATCTACCATTTTTCTAGATTCCACATATATACGTGAATATACGACATTTGTTTTTCTCTTTCTGGCTTACTTCACTCTGTATGACAGCCTATAGGTCCAGCCACATCTCTACAAATGACCCAATTTCATCCGTTTTTCTGGCTGAGTAATATTCCATTGCATATATGTACCACATCTTCTTTATCCATTCATCTGTCATTGGTTGTTTCCATGTCCTGGCTATTGTAAACAGTGCTACAATGAACATTGGGGTACATGTGTCCTTTTGAATTATGGCTTTCTCAGGGTATATGCCCAGTAGTGGGATTGCTGGGTCATATGGTAGCTCTATTTTTAGTTTTTTAAGGGACCTCCATACTGTTCTCCATAGTGGCTGAATCAATTTACATTCCCACCAACAGTGCAAAAGTGTTCCCTTTTTTCCACACCCTCTCCAGCATTTATTGTTTTGATGATGGCCATTCTGACCAGTGTGAAGTGATACCTCACTGTAGTTTTGATTTGCATTTCTCTAATAATTAGTGATGCTGAGAATCTTTTCATGTGCCTCTTCATCTGTATGTCTTCTTTGGTGAAATGTCTATTTAGGTCTTCTGCCCATTTTTTAATAGGGTTGTTTGTTTTTTGGATACTGAGCTCCATGAGCTGTTTGTATATTTTGGAGATTAATCCTTTGTTTATTGCTTCATTTGCAAATATTTTCTCCCATTCTGAAGGTTGTCTTTTCGTCTTGTTTATGGTTTCCTTTATTTATTTTTGGCTGCATCAGGTCTTAGTTATGGCACGTGGGATCTTTGTTGCGGTGCTCGGGCTTCTCTCTAGTTGTGGCCTGTGGGTTTTCTCTTCTCTAGTTGTGGCATGCAGGCTCCAAGATGCATGGGCTCTGTAGTTGTGGTGAGTGGGCTCTGTAGTTGTGGCACGTGGGCTTAGTTGCCCCATGGCATGTGGGATCTTCATTCCCTGAACAGGGATCGAACTCATGTCCTCTGCATTGTAAGGCTGATTCTTTACCACTGGACCACCAGGGAAGTCCCCACACTGTGATTTTTAAAACACTATTCTTATTGAGGAGAAATTCATATAACATAAGATGGTTGTTTGTTGCACATTTTAAGTGTACTAAATGCCACTGAATTGTATACTTAACAATCATTTTGTTTTTTTTTTAACATCTTTATTGGAGTATAATTGCTTTACAATGGTGTGTTAGTTTGTACTGTGTAACAAAGTGAATCAGCTATACATATACATTTATCCCCATTTCTCCTCCCTCTTGTGTCTCCCTCCTACCCTCCCTATCCCACCCCTCTAGGTGGACACAAAGCACCGAGCTGATCTCCCTGTGACATTTGGCTGCTTCCCACTAGCTATCTATTTTACATTTGGTAGTGTACATATGTCCAAGCCACTCTCTCAGTTCGTCACAGCTTACCCTTCCCTCTCCCCATGTCCTCAAGTCCATTCTCTACATTTGCGTCTTTATTCCTGTCCTGCCCCTAGGTTCTTCAGAACCATTTTTTTTTGTTTAGATCCATATATATGTGTTAGCATACAGTATTTGTTTTTCTCTTTCTGACTCACTTCACTCTGTATGACAGTCTCTAGGTCCATCCACCTCACTACAAATAACTCAATTTCATTTCTTTTTATGGCTGAGTAATATTCCATTGTATATGTGTGCCACATCTTCTTTATCCATTCATCTGTCAATGGACACTTAGGTTGCTTCCATGTCCTGGCTATTGTAAATAGTGCTGCAATGAACATTGTGGTACCTGACTTTTTTTTTTTTTTTTTTTGCGGTACGCGGGCCTCTCACTGTCGTGGCCTCTCCTGTTGCGGAGCGCAGGCTCCGGACGCACAGGCTCAGCGGCCATGGCTCACGGGCCCAGCCGCTCCACGACATGTGGCATCTTCTCAGACCGGGCACGAACCCGTGTCCCTTGCATCGGCAGGCGGACTCTCAACCACTGCGCCACCAGGGAAGCCCCATGACTCTTTTTGAATTATGGTTTTCTTAAGGTATATGCCCAGTAGTGGGATTGCTAGGTCATATGGTAGTTCTATTTTTAGTTTTTTAAGGAACCTCCATACTGTTCTCCATAGTGGCTGTATCAATTTACATTCTCATCAACAGTGCTACCATTGTTAATTTTATGCTATGTGAACTTCTCCAAAACATTTTCATACATCCCAACTAAGCAGTTATTTTCTATTACCCCCTTCCCCCAGCCCTTGACAATCACCAATCTGCTTTCTGTACCAATAGATTTACCTATTCTGGATATGTCATATATTTCATATAAATCAGGGGGCCCCAACCCCCAGGCCATGGACCAGTATTGGTCCATGGCCTGTTAGGAACCGGCCACACAGCAGGAGGTGAGTGGCGGGTAAACGAGCAACGCTTCATCTGCCACTCCCCATCACTCGCATTACCGTCTGAACTATCACTCACATTACTGCCTGAACCATTCTCCCCCAACCCCACCCCCCGAGTCTGTGCAAAAACTGTCTTCCACGAAACCGGCCCCTGGTGCCGAAAAGGTTGGGGACCATGGATATAAATGGAATCATATAATATGTGACCTATTGTGTCTGGCTTCTTCATTTGTGAGGTTCATCCATGATGTAGCATGTATCAGTACATCATTCCTTTTTATGGCTAATATTTCATGGCATAGATATACATTTTGTTTATTCATTCATCTACTGGTTGATAATTGGGCTGTTTCCACCTTATGGCTATTGTGAATAGTGCTGATATAAACATTTGGCTACAAGTATTTGAGTGTGTATTTTCAATTGTTTTAGGTATATACCTAGAAGTGGAATTGCTCGATTATGTGGTAATTCCAAGTTGAAGAAGTACCAACTTGTCTTCTAAAGCAGCTATACCATTTTACAATTCTACCAGTGATGCAATGAGGATCCCAAATTCTCCACATCATCAAAAATTTTATTTTCCATTTTAAAAATTAAAAATATCCTAGTAGGTGCAAAGTGGAATTTCATGTGGTTTTGAACTGCAAAATTTCCTTAATGACTAATGTTTTTGAGCATCTTTTCAACTGCTGGATAACCACTTGTATATCATCTCTGAAGAAATGTGTATTCAAGTCCCTTGCCCATTTTAAAATTGAGTTATCTTTTGGTTGGTGAGCTGTAGGAGTTCTTTATATATTCTACTTACTTGACCCTTGTCAGATCTATGATTTACAAATATTGTGTCTCATTCTGTAGGCTTTCTTTTCACTCCCTTGACAATGCCCTTTGATGAAAAGTTTTTTAATTTTGATGAAGCCAAATTTATCCATTTTTTTTCTTTGGTTGCTTATGCTTTGGGGGTCATGTATAAGAATTAATTTCAAAATCGAAATCATTCTTGGAGAAATATTTTTGCAGGATATAGAATTCTTGTTTTTTGTTTTTTCTTTCAGCACTTTAAATCTTATTGAGGATCCATTGTATGTGATAAGTAGCTTCTCTCTTGCTGCTTTCAAAATTCTGTCCCTGGCTTCTGACAACTTGATGATAATGTGTCTTGATGTGGATCTCTTAGAGTTTAACCCTGCAGTTCAATGAGCTTTTTGAATGTTTAGGTTCTTGTCTTTTATCAAATTTGGTAAGTTTTTTCTTCAAGTATTCTGTCACTTCCTCTCTCTCCTCTCCTTCTGGGATTCCCATCACGTGAATGCTTGCTGCTATTTCACAGGTCTCCTAGGCTCTGTTCATCTTCCTTCATTCTTTTTCCTTTCTACCCCACAGTCTGGGATAGTTCAATTGAACTACCTTTAAATTTGCTAATTCTTTCTTCTATCTATTCAAATCTGGTGGTGAACCTCTCTACTGAATTTTTCATTTTGCTTATTGTACTTTTCAGCTCCAGAATTTGTGCTTGGTTCCTTTTTATACTTTCTCTTTACTGATATTATCTGTTTGTCCATACATCATTCTCCTGGTTATTTTAACCTCTTTGTTCATGGTTTCCAGCAGCTTTCTGAACATATTTAAGATAGTTTATTAAAATCTTTGTCTACAAAGTCCAATGTCTGTGCTCCCTTAGAGACAGTTTCTGTTAATTTCTTTTATGAATGTGCAATGGACTTTCTTGTTTTGCTGCATGGTTCATAATTTTTGTTGAAAACTAGACCTTTTGAATATTATAATGTGGCAACTCTGGAAATCTGATCCTACCCCGGCCCCCGCTGGTTTTTGTTGCTTGCTATAGTGTTTGTTCAGTGACATTCCTAAACTATTTTTTGTAAAGTCTGTTATATGTTGTCTCTGAAGTCTCTCTTCACTTCACTTGTGTTCAGCTAGTGTTTTGACAGAGATTTCCTTGAATGGCAGGAGAGAGGGGAGAAGGAGAGAAAAGGAATAGTAGGGGTAAAAAAGAGGGAGGAGGAGAGGAAGAATAGGGAGGAGGGGATGGAGGAGGGCAGGGTGGGGAGAGGAAGAAGATGAGGAGGAAACAAAAACCACTCCTGTCTTTACACAATAGCTCTGTGCTGGGGAATTCTTCAATGCTTATCCAGGCTCTTTGCAGCTGCCTTAGCCTTCATTTTATACATGCCCTCAGTCTAGAGATTAGCCAGAGGTGAAAACATAGGGGTATTCTCAGGTCTATTCTGAGCATGCATCTTGCCACAAGTATGTGCAAGGCTTTCTAAATTTGCTAGTGTGCTTTCAAATGCTCTAATTTTCCAAGGAAACTCTCTCCAGCTTCTCCTCCTAGACTTTTGGCACTCCGTTGTACAGCTCAACTATAATCTTTTGCCCCAGGTGGTTACGGTTTGTTCATTTGCTTTACAATATTTTTGAGGAATGCCCACTGCTTTTCCAGCCTGGTTAAGTTCTCAGTTAAGCATACCAGAGATGAACTCCTTGTGTCAGTTCTTCAAATAAACCCAGACAGGTTAGAACAAACAAACACAAATCTTTGTGAACATGGTGTGCTCTCTTCCATGTGAAACCAAGCACAGGTGCCTAAACCAGGAA
Organism: Phocoena sinus; assembly: GCF_008692025.1. NCBI lineage: Eukaryota > Metazoa > Chordata > Mammalia > Artiodactyla > Phocoenidae > Phocoena > Phocoena sinus. Next base: position 31,562,988 of record NC_045782.1, on the reverse strand, counting down.
CATGGGTTGCCATCTTCAAGACTGACAATGAACCAGATAAGAGCAAATATAATTGCCAGAGTTTTCCTATTGCTTTTTCAGTTGGCCTCTTTTTAAAATCCAGCATTTGCTTAGTTGCTATAAACCTTCAACTCTTTTTGAGAGTTCTAACAAAGTTTGTTTTGACAGTTTTTCCTTTATTTTTCACTGTTTCTGTGGAGAGACAGGCTCTTGGAACTACACCAGTTTCACTGAGTCACTGCTATCATTGTGCTTTTAATTTGCCTTCCCTGAAAATGCATGGGTGTACTAGCCATTCATTCATATATATTTAGTGAAATGCCTATTCAAGTCTTTTGCATATTTTACTTGGATTTTAAAATGTTGTAACACTCACTTATATAACCTGGAAACAAGTCCTTTACTGAATAAATGATATGCAAATATTTTCTCCCAGTCTCTGTGTTAATGGTGTCTCTTGAAACTTGAAAGTTTTTAATTTTGACTATGTCCAATTTATCAAAACAAATTCATTTATGGATTGTGCTTTTGGTGTTATATCTAAGAAATCCTTGGCAACACCAATCACAAAGATTTTCTATTGTTTTTCTCCAGAAGTGTTATAGTTTTAGTTTTTATGTTTAGTTCTATGGGATCCATTTGGACTACATTGTTTTTGTATGGTATAGGTAAGGATCTAAATCTTTTCAAGGTGGATATCCAACTATTCCCACACAATCTGTTGAAAAGACAACCCTTTCTCCATTACATTCTGTTGGCAAATTTGTAGGAAATTAATTGACCAAATATATAAAGGTTTATTTCTAAACTGTCAGTTCAGTTTGATTGACCTGTGTGTCTGTCCTTGTGCCAGTACCACACTACCTTGATTAATGCAGCCTTATAGTAAGTTTGAATTCAGGAAGTTCTCCAATTCTGTTCTTTTTTGAAGTTGTTTAGGCTAATCTGAGTTCTTTGTGTTTCTATATGAAAATTAGGAATATCTTGTCAGTTTCTACAAAAAAGCTAGGATTTTGATTGGTATCATGTTGAATCTATAAATCAGTTTGGGAGAATTATCTTGACAGTACTGAGCTTTCAAACACATGAACATGGAAAGTCTCTTCATTTACAAAGATTTTAATTTCTCTCAGCCTGGCTTTGTAGTTTTCAGCGCACAAGTCTCACACTTATTTCGTTAAATTTGTTTCCTAGGATTTTATTTATTTTGATTCTACTGAGAAAGGAACTAGAGTCTTAATTTTAACTTTACTTTCAAATTATTCAGTGTTAGTAAATAGCAATTCAATTGATTTTTATATTGATTTTGTATCCTACAACCTTGTTGAACTAATTATTAATTCTAATAGATTTTCTGTGGATTCTTTAAGAGTTAGAATCTATGTCTGCAAATAGAAACGGTTTTACTTCTTCCTTTATAATCTGGAGGACTTTAAAAATTTTATTTATTTAATCTTACCTGATTACACTGGCTAGAACCTCTAATACAAAGTTGATAGATGTGGTGAGAGCAAGCATCCTTGCCTTTGTCCTGATCTTATGGGAAAAGTCTTCAGTGTTCCAACCATTAGATATATCAGTTGTAGGTTTTTCCAGAAATCTTTATCAGGTTAACAAATTTCCATTCCCCAAAGGTTTCTTTGAATGTGCATAGTTGTGTTCCAATAAAACTTTGTTTGTGTACCCTGAGATTAGAGTTTCATTTAATTGTAAAGTGTCCCAAATTATTAATCCCCATTTGATGGTTTTCAAACATTTAAAAATGTAAAGTAACATTTTTAGCTTGCAGGCTGTATAAAAATCAGGTAGCATTCCCAAGTTAGCCAAAGGGACAGAGTATGAAAACCCATGGCCTAGAATACAGTCTGTCCTAGACTGTATTCCATGTGCAGTTGAATATGTATTCTGCTGTTTGCTGGGTAGACTGTTCTGTTACTGGGTGCATATATATTTACAACTGTTATATCTTCCTGATGAATTGAAACTTTTATCATTATAAAATGTCTGTCTGTAGTAACATTTTTTTGCATAAAAGTCATTTTAATTCTAATATCAGTATAGCCACTCCAGCTCTCTTATGATTACTATCTGCATGGTTGTATCTTTTTCATCCCTTTATTTTCAATCTATTTGTGTCTTTAAATCTCAAGTACAGATCATCCACAATTTATGATGGGGTTATGGCACGATAAACTCATCATAAGTTGAAAATATCTTAAGTTGAAAATGTATTTAATACACATAATCTGCTGAACATCATAGATTGATTAGCTTAGGCTACCTTAAACGTGCTCAGAACACTTATATTAGCTTACAGTTGAGCAAAATCATCTAACACAAAACCCATTTTATAATTCAGTGTTGAATATCTCATGCAATTTATTGAATATTATACTGGAAGTGAAAAACACAATGGTTGTATTAGTATAGAATGGTTGTAAGTGTACTGGTTGCTTACCCTTGTGATTAAGTGGCAGACTGGAAGCTGCAGCTCACTGCTGTTGCCCAGCAGTACAAGAGAGTATCGTACCACATATCAGTAGCTCAGAAAAAGATCAAAATTCAAAATATGGTTTCTACTAAACATGTTATTGCTTTTGAACCATGATAAAGTCAAAAAATCATAACTCAGGGACTGTCTGTAGTTGGATTTAAAAAGATTCAGTCTATCTTTAGCTTTTGATTAGAGTGTTTAATTCATTATTATTTAAGGTAATTATTGGTTTGGATTTATGCCTACTATTTAGTTATTTGTTTTCTATTTATTTCAATTTTTTTTTTTTGCGGTACGCGGGCCTCTCACTGTTGTGGCCTCTCCCGTTGCAGCGCACAGGCTCCGGATGCACAGGCTCAGTGGCCATGGCTCACAGGCCTAGCCGCTCCGCAGCATGTGGGATCTTCCCGGACCGGGGCACGAACCCGTGTTCCCTGCATTGGCAGGGGGACTCTCAACCACTGTGCCAACAGGGAAGCCCTCAAGTATTTTTATTTGTTCCTCTATTCCTCCTTTACTTCCTTTTTTGCATTAAATAGATATTTTCTAGTATATCACTTTACTTTTTTTTAAGAAACCATATTTTGGGATTATTTTCTTAGTGGCTGCTCTAGAGTCACAATATGGATCTTAACATATTCTACTTCAGATTAACTCTAAATTATTGCAGTGAAATACAGAAACCTTACTCAAATATAGCTAGCTCTGCCTCCTACTCTTTTTTTTTTTTTTTTTTTGTGGTACATGGGCCTCTCACTGTTGTGGCCTCTCCCGTTGCGGAGCACAGGCTCCGGACGCGCAGGCTCAGTGGCCATGGCTCACGGGCCCAGCCGCTCCGCGGCATGTGGGATCTTCCCAGACCAGGGCATGAACCCGTGTCCCCTGCATCGGCAGGCGGACTCTCAACCACTGCGCCACCAGGGAAGCCCCTCCTACTCTTTTTGTATTATTATTGTCACACATTTTCTATGTTACAAAAACACAATTTTTAAATCACTATCTCATTAATTTTAAATTAGTAAAAAGAAACAGAAAATATATATTTATACTGTCTTTTATTAACTGTGTAATTATGTTTACTGGTGCTCTATATTTCTTTGGGTGGAGTCAAATTATCAAGTGTCTGGTGTCATTTCCTTTCAGTTTTTCCCCTTTCAGCATTTTATTTTATTTTATTTTTATTTATTTTTTATTATTATTATTTTTTGTGGTACGCGGGACTCTCACTGTTGTGGCCTCTCCTGTTGCGGAGCAGAGGCTGCGGACGCGCAGGCTCAGCGGCCATGGCTCATGGGCCTAGCCGCTCCACTGCATGTGGGATCTTCCTGGACCGGGGTGTGAACTCGTGTCCCCTGCATCTGCAGGCGGACTCTCAACCACTGCGCCACCAGGGAAGCCCCCTTTCAGCATTTTAAATGCCATCCCACTGGCTACTGACCTCCATCTTTTAAGAATGTCAGCTGTTGACTTGGGGTTGCTGTCTACAAAAGAAGTCATTCTTCTCTTCCTGCTTTGAAGATCTTCTCTTTGCCTATAGCTTTGAACAGTTTGACCATGTGTCTAGATATGAATCTCTTTATGTTTCACTTACTTGCAGTTCACTGGAATTCTTGAATTACTGATTTTCAACACATTTTGGAAGGTTCAGCCACTAATTTGTCAAATATTTTTCTCTGCTCTTTTCTCTCTCTCTCCTTTCCTTCTGGAACTTCCATTATGTTTATGTTGGTATACTTATTTCTGGCATTCCATATGTCTCTGAAGTGCTGTTCATTTTTATTTATTCTTTTGTTTCTGTTTTCATATTGGAAAAATCTCTATTAGTTTATATTATATTTTGCTGGTTGTTTCTCTGTCAGTTCAAATCTGTTGTGAATTTTTGTTTCACTTACTGTACTTTTCAACTCCGGAATTTCTATTGGCTTCTCTTTTAAAATTTCTGTCTCTTTACTGATATTTTGTATTTGAGCAGTCATTGTCATGATACTTTAATTCTTTAAACAAAGCTTACTTTAGTTCTTTGAAAACACTTATATTCAACTACTGCTTTGAAGTCTGCGTACTACGTCTAACATCAGTGGCCACCTCAGAGACAGTTTCTATCAACTAGTTTTCCCTCCGTATACGGGTCATATTTTCCTATTCTGTTGAATGTCTTGTAATTTTTTGTTATTGAAAACCAGACATATTTGATAATATATTTCAGCAACTCTGGATTCTGACCGCCCCCCCATGTGTTCTTCCTTGTGACTTCCTGAACTAATTCTGTAGTCTGTCTCTTCTGCAAGTATAAGGCTGCTCAGTTTTCTTTATTATTAGTTTTAAATATTTATTTGTTTTATTTTTGGCTGCATTGGGTATTAGTTGTGGCATGCAGGATCTTCGTTTAGGCATGTGGGATCCTCCGCTGTGGCACACAGGCTGCTCCGTGTTGTGGCATGTGGGCTTCTCTCTAGCTGTGGCGCATGGGCTCCAGAACGCATGGACTCTCTAGTTGTGGTGCCTGGGCTCTCTAGTTGTGGCCCGTGTGCTCAGTAGTTGTGGCACGCGGGCTTAGTTGCCCCACGGCATGTGGGACCTTAGTTCCCCGACCAGGGATCAAACCTACGTCCCCCGCATTGGAAGGCAGACTTAACCACTGGACCACCAGGGAAGTCCCAGTTTTATTATTATTTCTTATATTTATTTTTAAGCCTGGATTTCTTGGGAAGAGCATAACTTACTTGCCAGCCAATGACTGGTGAGAGGCTGTGCTTAAACATCTGGAGCCACTTGCACCTTTTCTCTGATGGATCTGTGTTCACCATTTGAGAAACACATGCAAAGTTCAGAAAGGTTACAAACCTTCTCTGTGCAAGGGAAGGCTTTTACTTTCTGCATGTGCAAGGATTCCCATTAAACCAGGAATGAATAGACATCTAAGGCTCGCTTTGGTGTCTTCTGAGCTTGCATGTAGTCTTGTATATACTAGCAGCCTTCCAAATCATTTAGAATATGGGGAAATTTATTAATACTCACTATGGTTATCTTGTTCTCTGGATCTCTTTGTTAAAATTTTGACTGGGCTGTCAGTCTGCTGCTTCCCTTAACCAGTACCTCAACCCCAAGCTAGCGATGTTCCCTGATTGTTTGCCACCATGTGATCTCTACTGTTTTTTACAATATTTTTATAAGATTGTTTATATTCTTATTTTCTTTATTTGCTTTCATTTTTAATTGAAGTATAGTCAATTTACAATGTTGTGTTAGTTTTAGATGTACAGCAAAGTGATTCAGATACATATATATATATTCCTTTCAGATTCTTTTCCAACATAGATTCTTACAAGATATCGAATATAGTTCCCTATACAGCAGGCCCTTGTTGTTTATCTATTTTATATACAGTAGTGTGTATATGTTAATCCCAAACTTCTAATTCCACCCCCCACCCCCATTTTTTTTACAATTCTCTTGGCCAGGCACTCAGCCCTGCTCTACTGCAAATCAAGTCAGCCCTCTCTGGCCTACCCTGGTAAAACTATCACGCAGATCTGTTGGACGGGAGGGCATGGGAACAGTCTCAGGTAGAAATACTACAGAATCCCATTATTCTGACCAAGGTTTAGTAGTTTTTCTTGAATAAATACTTCTCAATTTGTTGAATAACTCTGTTCAGTTTTCAGAGTCCTGAAATGGTTGGCTGACAATTTTGCCCAGTTGCTTTTCGGGGAGAGAATTTGCTGAGATCTTCACTCAGCCATTGCAGAAATCATGATACTGATTTTTAAATTAATTAATTTTTTTACTGCTTTGGGTCTTCATTGCTGCACGTGGGCTTTCTCTGGTTGCAGCGAGCAGGGGCTGCTCTTTGTTGCAGTGCGGTACGGAGGCTTCTCATTACAGGGGTTTCTCTTGTTGCAGAGCAGGGGCTCTAAGCACGCAGGCTCAGTAGTTGTGGCACACGGGTTCTAGAGCACAGGCTCAGTAGTTGTGGCACACGGGCTTAGTTGTTCTGCAGCATGTGGGATCTTCCCAGACCAGGGATCGAACCTGTGTCCCCTGCATTGGCAAGCAGATTCTTAACCACTGCACCACCAGGGAAGTCCATGATACTGATTTTTAAACAAAGTACTGATTCTTTAAGTTAGTGACAAATATTTCTTTCTTTCTTTTTTTTTTGGAGACAAATATTTCTTTCACTTCATTGCCTACTTAACAACCTGACTCATCCTTTATTTATTTAAAAATATTTATTTATTATTTATTTTAGCTGTGCTGGGTCTTAGTTGCAGCACGTGGGATCTTTAGTTGTAGCAGGCAGACTTCGTAGCTGCGGCATGCGGCTCTTAGTTGTGGCATGCGAACTCTTTAGTTGTGGCATGCGTGTAGGATCTATTTCCCCAATCAGGGATTGAACCCGGGCCCCCTGCATTGGGAGTGCGGAGTCCTACCCACTGGACCACCAAGGAAGTTCCTCATCCTTTACTTTTTATTAAAAAAAAATTTTTTTTTTGAAGACCTAGTTCAGTTTATTCAATGATTCATGAATCAGGTAGCATCCCGTCTAGCAACTAGAAGCGTGATTCCCTGACTCATCCATCAGAAACCATCACAGTAAAATGAATTTTTGAAGTGAAAAATGGAGGCAAAATAAAACAAAACTCAGAAATCCAAATGAAATAAAAAATTTGGAACCTAGGATTTAAAATTCAGATTTATTGAAAAATACAGAAAGCAGTAGTTGTGTTTTTAATGAAAAAAGTGCTAGACTTGATTCTGCCACCTCCATGTAATTTTAGGTAAGTTCCTCAACTTTTGTGAATCTCAGTTTTCTCTTTTACAAAATGGGATGATGAAATTAATTTCATGCAGTTATTCTGAGGACTAGATGAAATAACCCAAGTGGAAGTATTTTGCAAAGGACAAAGTTTTATAAAAATATAAGATTATCTCAACATTATATTTTTAAATAGGGTTGCTATGAACATTTGCAAAATAATTAAGCCAAGAAATATATATACAGTTTACACAGCATTCTTAATATCTATGCTAAGTCATAATGACTTAAGAAGATGTTAGTATAATATGAAATTATATTGCGGTGCTGTCAGAAAAAAAAGCTACTGCAGCTACATAAAAGCCTTTTAGTATTTCTTTACACTATCTCATTTGTACACTTCAATGTATTTTTAATTTTTATTTTACGAGAGTTAAGCATTAGACAAAATCAAGCAACACTGTCAACATCTGTAAACTGTAAATAAGAAGAAGTCTTCTGAGTATGAAAATTAAAAAGACTACACAAGACTACAGTTTTTATGAAAACAACATTTTAAAAAAATGGATTTTGCCTAACCTTCTTTAAGAACCATTTTTAAAAATCCATTTTAAAAACAAAATATATTTACTACTTCAACTAACCTAAATCTCAATTGGCACTGCCTATTTAAATGTGACTATGTAATCTTGTTCTCTGGTGTTCCCAACAACTCTGTTTCAGTAAAATCTCTTTTATCCATTAGTCCAAAGCCAAAAGAAACTACTAAAAAAGTAGTTATACACACTACTTTAGGAAAAAGTCAAGTGACAAACTATATGTTGAGACTTTATTCTAAAAGCAAAGTTTAGTAGAGATTCAGTCATATTTCTAAAACTTTCTATATAAACATGTAGTATAATAGTAATCCTAAAGCAATGAAAGTTACTTAAGTTATTAAAAATTGAATTATAACTATAAAAATATACAGGCCCATTAACCCAGGTATATGACTTCAAGTAATTCTGCCTAAGTAAATCCCTAATCAAAGGCTTATAGACTTTATTACTAAATTGTTCCAATATACTTATGTTAAAGAAAAACAGAGATAAAATTAGGGGATGAATAGGGCCTATTAGCCAATCATTTAAATTATAAGAGGATTTTATTGATAAATAAAAGTGTCATTTTATATTATCTGCAGTGGAAATGTAAGCAGAAAGTAAAACTATATTTCAGAATATTCTCATTTTTGTAAAAAATTTACAAATTCCATCAGAGGTATATACGTATGTGCATATGTGATAGAGTGTCAATAGTACAACCATCAACAAAATGAAAAGGCAACCTATAAAATGGGACCAAATATTTGCAAACCACATATTTGATAAGGGGTTAATATCCAAAATATACAAAGAACTCATATAATTCACTAGCAAAAAACCAAAACAATCCAATTAAAAAAATGGGCAAAGAAAAAAAAAAATGGGCAACGGACCTGAATAGACATTTTTCTAAAGAAAACATACAAATGGCCAATGGCTACATGAAAAGGTGCTCAACATCACTAAAAATGAGGGAAATACAAATCAAAACCACAATGAGATATTGTCTCACATCTTTTAGGATGGCTATTATAAAAAAGGTAAGAGATAACAAATGCTGGCAAGGATGTAGAGAAAAGAAACCCTTGTACACTGTTGGTGGGAATGTAAACTGATACAGCCATCACGGAAAACAGTGTGGAGGTTTTTCAGGAAATTAAAAATGGAACTACCATATGATCCAGCAATCCCACTCCCGGGTATATATCCAAAGGAAACGAAATCATTATCTTGAAGAGACAGCTCTATTCCCAAGTTCATTGCAGTATCATTCACACTAGCCAAGGTATGGAAACAATCTTAAGTGTCCCAAAACGGATGAATGGATAAAGAAAATGTGGTGTTTTTATATATATAAAATGGAATTTTATTCAGCCTTAAAAGAGAAGGAAATCATGTCATTTACAAAAACATGGATGAAGCTGGAGAGCATTAAGCTAGGTGAAATAAGCCAGACAGAGAAAGACAAATACTGCATGGTATATAAAAAAAAAAAAGTCAAATTCAGAAACTGAAGAGGAAAGTGGCTGCCAGGGGCTGGGAGAAACAGAGGTCGGTAAAAAGGTACAAATTTCCACTATAAGATATATAAGGTCTTCAAATCCAATGTGATATAGTTGATAACAATGTATTATATAAATGAAACCTGCTAAGACAGCAGAACTTAAATGTTCTCACCCCCCACCCCCAAAAGGTAAATAAATATGTGAGCTGATGATGATGGATTGTTAATTAACTCAATGGGTGGAATCCTTTCATAATGTATACAATATATCAAGTCACCACATTGTACACTTTAAATATCTTAACCCAATCCCTTGGTTAGGAAGTTAGTTTAACAAAAAATTTCATTATATAACTATTTTGGAGGAACAAAGTGCTATTGTAATGATAACGTTAAAATGGGACATGCTGTTACTCAGTAACAATATATTTCAGTTGTAGAAATTTCAACTATATAATGAAAAATATACAGATTGAAACTACAAACTTACCTAATAATTTGTCCTTCCTCTTCTGGAGTAGCTGGTCTTAACCCCAGAACTATGTGACATACCTAGAGATAAAAGTGGTAAATTAAACTTCTTTGGTGCCAATGACTGGACTATAGACTATTTCACATTCTCTGTATGAGATCCATATTCTAGATGGGAATCTAAATCAGCAATAGCTTTCAATTGATGAATTATCAATGATCCACTTAAGCAAATCTGAACTTTAAACTTAAATTTTCTGTTTTGTTGTTTCTTTTTAAACAAACCATTGCAATGGAAGACAATTTCCAAATCTCTGCGTGATAAAAAAGAGACAGAGACAGAGAGAGAGACAGAGAAAGGAAGAAAGGAAGAAAAGGAGAAAGAAAGGAAGAAAGAAACTACTTTTCAGAATATTTCATTAACACTATATATCTTAATTATCTCACATAGAGAATATTACTTCCTTTCCTGAAATCTGAAGAGCATACCATGGCACCTGGGCAGAGAGGTGAAGGGGAGATGAAAAGGACACAGAAAATGAAGGATAATGGTGGCATTTCAATTTGAACAACTCTAAGAAAAACATTATTGCCACTAGTGCTAAATATGCTTTTTTTTTTTTTTGTGGTACGCGGGCCTCTCACTGCTGTGGCCTCTCCCACTGTGGAACACAGGCTCCGGACGCGCAGGCTCAGCGTTCATGGCTCACGGGCCCAGCCGTTCCGTGGAATGTGGGATCTTCCCAGACCGGGGCACGAACCCGTGTCCCCTGCATCGGCAGGCGGACTCTCAACCACTGCGCCACCAGGGAAGCCCTAAATATGCTTTTTAAGGCTCATTTTCTCCTCAATTTATTTGCCTTCTCTAAATATCATCACAAAAGATATGATTTTTCCCCCAACATTTAACATGAAAATTTTCAAAAATACAGAAAAGTTGAAAGAATTTTACACTGAACACCTCATACCCATTACCTAAGTCTAACATTAACATTTTTATTATACTTAATCTATTCATTCCTCAATTCATCATCTTAATTTTTACATGCATTTCAAAGTAAATTATAGCTATTAGTACAGCTCCCTGTAAATACATCAGCATGCCTGTTTATAGTTTTATTTACATTTTGAGGTACAATTTACTTAACAGTACACAAATTAGGTTTATAAGATTCATGCACGTATCAGTAGTTCATTCTTTTTTATTGCTGAGTAACAGTCCACTTTGAAAATACCATTTTATCCATTCTCCTACTGATGCATACTTGGGCTTTGGGTTTTGTTTTTTTTAAATTTATTTTTGGCTGCGCTGGGTCTTCGTTGCTGCGCGCAGGCTTTCTCTAGTTGTGGTGAGCGGGGGCTACTCTTGGTTGCGGTGCGCAGGCTTCTCATTGCGGTGGCTTCTCTTGTTGCAGAGCACGGGCTCTAGGGCGCACAGGTTTCAGTAGTTGTGGCTCATGGGCTCAGTAGTTGTCGCTCATGGGCTCTAGAGCGCAGGTTCAGTAGTTGTGGTGCACGGACTTAGTGGCTCCACGGCATGTGGGATCTTCCTGGACTAGGGCTCAAACCTGTGTCTCCTGCATTGGCAGGTGGATTCTTAACCACTGCGCCACGAGGGAAGCACAGGTATCTGGGTTTTTGTAAGCAAACTTAATGAAAAGGAAATATAATATACATGCTTAAAATTGAACAATATTTTAAAAAGATTTTTTAATTGAAGTATAGCTGATTTACAATATTGTGTTAGTTTCACATGTACAGCAAAGTGATAAAAGTGAACAAATCTTAAGTGTACAGTTTAGTGACTTTTCACAAAGTAAACACACCTATGTAACCTTCATCCAGTCAAGAAACAGAACATTGCTACCTCTCCCAAAGTTCCACTTTGAGTTCTTTCCCAGACACCACTGTACCCCTTTAATGTGTTCACTATACTAAATTCTACCACCATGGATTGGTTTTGTCTGCTTTTGAATTTTCTGGTCCAGTATTTTCCACTCAAAATTATGTAAGATTCATCCATGTGGTTGTGTGTAGCACTAGTATATTTATTTTTACTGTTTTAAATTAAACCATATGTATGCATGTGCCACCATTTCTGTTTATGTATTTATTGTTGATAGGTACTCGGGTCATTTTCTGTTTGGGGTTGTAACAAAAAATGATTATAAGAACTTATTCTATGTTTCTTGGTGCTCAGATATACAAGTTTCTGTAGGGTACATACATGGGGTAGATTTGCTGAGTCACAGAGTATACATTAAAAACAGCCAAACAATTTCCAAAATACTTGTAAGAATTTATATTCCTACTGGCAATGTGTAAGAGTTCCAGTTTCTTGTTATCCTCAACAATGCTTCATATCACCTCAAAGCTAACCATTCTAATGGATGTCTAATGGTACTCCAAGAGTGATTTTAAAATGTATTTCCATTATGACTAAAGAAGTTAGCCCCCTTTCATAATTATTAGCTATTTGGATATTCTCGTTTGTGAAGCACCTGTTCAAGTTTTTTGTACACTTTGATATTGAGCTTCTGCCTTTTTTTCATTGATTTTTGCTCTTTGTATGCCCTATATGAAAGTCTTTTGTTGGATACAGGTATAGCAAATATATTCTTATCTTTTCTTTTCTTTTTTTTGGCCCCACTGCGTGGCATGGGGAATCCTAGTTTCCCAACCAGAGATCGAACCCGTGTCCCCTGCATTGGAAGCGCGGCATCGTAACCACTGGACCGTCAGGGAAGTCCCTCTTTTCATTTTCTTAATGGTATCTCTTGATAAAAAGAATTCTTAATTTTACTGAAGTCCAACTTAAAACTTTTCTTTATGCTTAGTGCTCTCTGGAAGTATTTTGGCTGCATTGGGTCTTCGTTGCTGCGTGCGTCCTGTTTAAGAACTCTTTGCCACCTCAAAGTCATTAAAATATCTCCTATATTATTTTCTAGACATTTTATTGTTTACCGTTCAAATTTATTAGATTTATAATCTACCTAAATTACTTTTCATGTATTATAATGGGGTGGGAATAATGATGCATGTTTTCACCATATGAATACTAATTAATTCAGTACCACTTACTGAAAAGACCACCCCTTTGCATCTGCAATGCAATGTCTTCTTTGTTATAAATCAGGTGATCACACCTATGTAGGTCTGTTTAAGAACTCTCAATACTGTTCCACTGGTTTGTCTAACTTTATGCAGATATCACATTGTCTTAATACTGTTATTTTATAACAAGTTCTAATATCTGGTAATACAAGTCCACTGTTCTTTAATATCACCTTTGCTATTTTTATTTTTGGCCCTTCATACTTCTCTGTGTATTTAGAATCAGCTTGTCAAGCTCTGCAAAAACACAATGACAACAATGAACTTTTTGGGATTCTGATTGTGAGTGCACAAATCTTTAAATCAACTGAAGGGGAATTGACATCTTTAAACTATTGAGCCTTCCAATCCATAAATACGGATTACCTCCCTCTGTATCGGTTTTTTTAATTACTGCTGTTACAAATTATCACAAAATTTGCAGCTTAAAACAGCACAAATTCATTATCTTACTGTTATGTAGGTCAAAAGTAAAGCATGGATCTCACTAGGCTAAAAATTAAGACGGCAACAGGGCTGTCTGTATTCCTTTCCAGAGGTCAAAGGAAGAATATGCTTCCTTGCCTTTTCCAGCTTCTAGAGTTCACCCACATTCCTTTGCTCGCGGCCCCTTCCTCTTTCTTCAAAGCTAGCCACTTGCACCTCTCTCACTCTTCTTCCAACGTCATTTCTTTCTCTCTGACCACAGCTGAGAAAGATTTTCCACTTTTAAGGACTCATGTGATTAGACTGGACCCATCTGGATAATACAGGCCAATCTCCCCATCTCAGAGTCCTTAAACTGATACATCTGCAAAATCCCCTTTGCCATGTAAAATAACATATTCACAGGTTCCAAGGATTAGGGCATGGATATTGGTGGGGGTGGGGGTAGGCTGAGTTATTCTGCTTACCACATTATTTAACATTTGATACTTTCTGACAAATGTATAAGATAGAAGATCCTGCTCATGTTTAGCATGCTTCCTCTGCAAAATATTGGGCACTGAGTTTATTAAAAAGGATTGAAAATAAAGTATTACCACAGGAATGGTTTACTAATTCTACTGATACTTATGTTACACTTAAATACTCAGGCAAGAGTGGGATCTTGGCAAATAAAATAAGAGCATAATTCAAACTTTTATCACTGAACTTACCAGCTAACTCTATTTTAAGACACAGATAGAAAATAAAACTAATTAGCATAACAGTCTGCTTACTCATATATTAAGTGAACATAAAGTTTACTTAAGTGGTCAAAATGTTTATATAACTAATTATGACTTAAAGTAGTTGAGAATATTATTTTAAATGAGATAAAAAAATAGCTGATCAATTTTCGTATTACCAAGCAAGTCATTTCTGTTTATAGTAGTGATTTATATTATTTTTGTACATTTTTTATTTTACAAAGCCATCAACTTAAATCCCTGCTGAAAACTGATAGTGGAGCAGCTGAGTGATTTATATGGATATTATAGGCTTATCAGATTGCATATGCTTTAAATATACATTAATTAGTCATTAGCTATAAGGAAGAGTTCAATTTCCATGTATTCTAACATCGTTGTGTCACAGACAAGTTACTCTTTATTTGCAATGGAAGATCATGATACATACAAAGATACTAAACCTTTCTGACTTTCACAGGGATGCTTTTACAAGGAAAGGAAAATATAATAAGGAGAATCTAAAATATCACTATTAAATCAACAAATATTTATAAAGAACCATGAAAAATGGGAAACCATAAGTTATTTTTTTTAATTGGAGCAAGAGAAGTATTTTAACTGGGAACAGTTAAAATATGGCTGCTCACTCCTAGCAGCTATTCTTTCCTCCTTCTCCTTCAATCTTTTTTAGACCTTCTAAAGAATTAGAAAAAAAAACAAAACTGAGAAACAGTCTTGCATCTAAGATAATCTCCTAACTGGGAAGATTGTATATTTTGTGAAAAATTTACAGCTGCCTACTTACGATCCATCTCTCTGTTCACACAGCCTTACTTGTTAGGAGGAGCCTTTAAACAAGACAACAATGAAGAAAAATAGCAAATTATTCTTTATGTGTCTACATTCTCCTCTGTCATTACTTGTAAGATAAACATAATCAGCTCTATTCTACCCTCCTATCGTCTCATGACTTTGAGAAACTTCAGTAGGCACTCATGCTCTCTCACCATCCTTCAGGTCGTGTACGGGATAATGTAGTTCTTTTTATAATATATGGTTTTGTAGCCTAGTTGTAGTAACTATTATATATGGAAAAGGTGCAGAACTACTGGTACCACTGTCCTCTGTACCTGTCATTTACCTTAAACATACCTGGAAAAGTAGATTCAAAAATTCATTGGCAAGAACATTTTTCACACTCCAGATTTGATAGTCTTCTAGAGTAAGATGGCCCATCTGAAAGAAAAACAGTATTTTAAAAGATCTCATTTTTTATAGTGTTTGAATAAAATCTGGTTTATTAAACTTCTAATTGTCATATGTCTGAAAGAAAACCAATAATTTAAGGTAGATGCTATGTGTTCATCTGAGAAGTAGGCCAGCTAGGATAAGTTTAAAAGTAACCAAATTTTGTTGAAATAGTCAATGGCAATGAGGACAATTTATCACCAACAATCTTCTTCCTCCAATAAGACCTGGGAAATAACTCACAGTATCTTCTGGTTCAAAGGTTACTTACGGAACCCATAAAAGGCCCTGAGTAGGGAAAATGAAGCATTTACTAATTTTAAAAAAAATTTTATTTATTTATTTATGGCTGTGTTGGCTCTTCGTTTCTGTGCGAGGGCTTTCTCTAGTTGCGGCAAGTAGGGGCCACTCTTCATCACGGTGCGCGGGCCTCTCACTATTGCGGCCTCTCTTGCTGCGGAGCACAGGCTCCAGACGCGCAGGCTCAGTAACTGTGGCTCACGGCATGTGGGATCCTCCCAGACCAGGGCTCGAACCCATGTCCCCCGCATTGGCAGGCAGATTCTCAACCACTGTGCCACCAGGGAAGCCCCAGCATTTACTAATTTTGAAAGCATTTTTGCAGACTCTTTGGATTATGCCCTTTGACCCTAACAATTTTCTAAGACCTTCTTAGAAATATCTGGCAATTTTATCAGAATTCTTAGAGATTTAAAAGAATTTAATAAATATAAAAAATGAGTATCTACATTACATTTCCCCAAAATACAATTTAACATTACTCTTATAAGTTGAGTAAAGCAATATTTTCTTGGTGTCAAAGTGTACCAAAAATTACATTTTCATACAGAAGGCAAAATATATATAAGCTATTGATTACATGCTTATTCTGGCTGCCATTAAAGAACTCAGAAGAGATCTTTACCAATATTACTTTTTAAATTTTTTAAAAGAATATATGTACCACCCAGACTGAGATAAAAGGTCATTTCCATCATCCCAAATATCCTTATGGTCCTCCCCAGTTAAATCACTCATCCCCGAAATCACTGTTGTAACACCTATTACCATTTTTAAGTTCTGCCTCTGTTCTCGAACTTCATATAAATGGAATCATACAGTATGTGTTCTTTTTTTCTGTGCATTCTTTCACTCAGTATAAGGTTAGCCCTACCATAACTTATTCAAATGGGAGAAATAAAGATTATAAATGATAGCAAGGGCTGTGTCTACTTAATTTTTATAAAATGCCTAGCTTATAAAATATAATAAATGTTTTTACGTATATAACACTTAATGGAGTTGTTTAAAGATGGAATGGGCTATCTTTAGAGACAACTTGGAGGTGTTGTAACAACAGATCCAAATAAGCACTTGGTGGGGATGATGTAGAAGAGGTTTAAATATATATATAAACTATATAAACCAATTCAGAGTACAAGGTATTTTTAGAAAAGGATTAGTCCCAGCGAGACTCACCTTTGTGGTGTCATGTGCATTCAATATGTCTTCTACAATGTCAGATAGATCCATGTGTAATTCCTTTAAAAACAGAAACCCCAAGAAGTAATTAGAAAAGAGTAGATATCATCTTTATTAGTCAGTGACTAAGGTATACGATATTTTGGTCAAGTTTTTTTTTTTTTTGCGGTACGTGGGCCTCTCACTGTTGTGGCCTCTCCCGTTGCAGAGCACAGGCTCCGGACGCGCAGGCTCAGCGGCCATGGCTCACGGGCCCAGCCGCTCCGCGGCATGTGGGATCTTCCCAGACCAGGGCACAAACCCGTGTGCCCTGCATCGGCAGGCGGATTCCCAACCACTGCGCCACCAGGGAAGCCCAGGTCAAGTATTTTTTTAAATTACCATTAATAGATTGTTACACTTGCTTTAAAAAATTAAGACAATTCCCCTCTGGTTTCATTTTTACTTTACTCAATACATTCAGTTTATGAAATTTTCTAAGGCAAATTCTTTTTCTAGTTTTGTACCTTCAGCTATGGATATTTTGAGTAGCATAATATAGCAACTAGAGGTAATAACAAATCCCTTTCTCTTGATCTCTTTTTAAAATTTTTCACTCCATTTTCCTGTTGGAAATTTACATGCAACAACATGTATACAACCAGAATTTACCGGGATGTCATCGGTACGGTTGTCCTTCCAGACCTCTAAGAGTGCAACCACCATGTCTTTCAGTTCAACCCTGGAGAGAATTCCATCACGGTCAACATCAAACACCTTGAAGCAAACTAAAGAAAAGAAACTCTTATGAAGGGAAATCACTTTTATATTCTGAAGTACAATACGTTTTACTGGAAGCTGCCTTAGTAAAATTACTTAGTTTCTTAAGCAAGTATATTCTGGATTAAGTCTGCTCATCTGGAGCAGACTATGTCATTAAAGTCCTCTGAACTTGTAGGATTTCCTGCACATACTTGCTAAGTCTCTCTATCTACATCGTTAGCCAGGTTGGAGAACCCTATCCTTCCCCCAAATCTAGAGTTAAATTCCTTGCAAACTGAAAAATAAGAGCCAAATTACTGTACAATACCTCACAGATTTTGAGGAGGTAATTCAAGCCTTTAAATTAATTTCTAATATTTAAAACCGATCACTTCAGAGTTGATTCTCACAATGTTGAAAATGTTCCATCTACATTAAGAATCAACAATAACAAGGTGGTACAGTTGGCCCTCTGTATCCACAGGTTCCACATTTGCAGACTGAAACAACCACAGATCGAAAATATATAAAAATTAAGAAAAAAATTTTCCATAAAGTCCCCAAGAGCAAAACTTGAATTTGCCACACTGGCAACTATTTACATAGCATCTACATTGTATTTACAACTATTTACATTGTATTAGGTATTATAAGTAACCTAGAGATGATTTAAAGTACACAAGATGTGCATAGGTTATATGCAAATACTATGCCATTTTATACAAGGACTTGAGTATACATGGATTTTGGTATCCGAGGAGGTCCCAGAACCAATCCCCAGCAGATACTGAGGGATAACTGTATAAAGATTTTGCCTCTCCAATGTAATTAAGGCACACTCATTTTTTGCCAAAGAACAATTTCAACTCTTCAATTCTTTGTTTATGTACAACAGACTAAGAATTAGAAATAGCAGCACTTTGCTAATTAACATCAAATGAATCACTCTAGTTTATTAACTTCCACTAGCAAAAAAGAAATTAAAAATTTTTTTAAGGCAATAATAAACCTCAATTGAAAAGCAAAGATTTCGGCCTCTTTATTTAATATATGAACTTTAATGGGAACAAATAATCTATCGTAAAGCCAGGTTGGAATAATGGTATACCATATCAGGGAAGAAAAAAGAAATATACATTTTTTAGATTACATACTTATCTATTTCATATACTCCCATAATAATTATGCTATTAAATCAATGGAGTGCATCACAGCACATTACTGAAGAATATCAAATAACAAGTAGCATACCCCACATAGGCAACATCTGTGAAGCTGTATTTTAGAAAGACACAGAGATAATGACACTTGTAAATATATTAGAATTAGGTTCCAATTAAATGTTGGAACCTAAACTGTTGCATTTTCTCAAATATAGTTAAGATTTATTAATTCAATATGCTTATAAATTACACTATAACATTTTAGTTAGGCTTAAAAGACCATTTTAGTATTTAATAAAACTGTGTTTTGATCATAAATTTCATTTTGCTAATAAAATACTAATGTATTCAAGTGACAGAAAATAAGTTACACTTCAAGTCATGCAAGACACAAAATTCTCTATAGACTACCAGAAAATATTTTCGAAATGCTTAACATTTTCAAATACATCATGACTGATGTAGTTCATTTATCATGAGCTGCACATTCATCTGGAAAAATCAACCCCCTTACTAATGACAAATCCCAAATCACTCCACAGAAAATAGGTGACTGAATCCTTACAGAGACCTCAGTAAAACCTCAACATGAGACTGCTATTTGCCAGAGTAATGAAAATTCAAGCCTCAATCCACAGATGATTTTTATATGAATGAATGCTGATTTTTTTCGCTGTATAGTTTGTAAATTTTGTGACAGTGTTTAACACACTTACATTTTTGTCTTTCAGCCAGGGGTCCTCTGCAACAGGCTGATAACCCACAGGATATCTCCTTAAAATCTATGTGATTGTCACGATTTTCATCAAAAGCATTAAACAAACCTGTAAAATAGGAAGACAACGTAAATCACAACAAACAAACGTCCTAATGGTAATAATGACATGTTTATGAAAGGAGGCATGACTCCCATAAACTGACTGAATTAAAAAAAAAAAGTTTATCAGTAGTTCCCATTGTCCTAGGAAGTATTTCTCTTTTTCCTGGTATAATTATAAAACTTAACTTTCTAGCAGAAAATACATTACTATCATTTAGTGTTTGGTTTTGTTTGCCTGCCTGTCTCTATTTTATATCAATTCCTATAGCTCAAAATGACTTTAGCATGTAAAAAATAAAAATCAGTTTAAAAAATCAAGAACTGAAAAAAAATGTCAGAGACCAGAATTATCCTTATTTGGAAAGACTAAGAAGAAAAATGAAAAAAGAAGAAAAGTCGAACTGCATATCAAAGATATACTGTGTTGTTATTAATAAGCTCCATTAAGCTCTTTCATGAAGCAAAGAAAAATAACACACTATATTACCAAAGAAAGAAATTCTGTACTGCAGTCTTCTTTGTATTACTTAATATTTATAACTATTTTAAAATTCAGAAATAAAAGGGAATTTATAATATAATCCTGTGGTTTTCAAACTTTTTGTAAAAAATAGAAATGGAATAATTTTGTTTTCAAATAAAATGACTTATCACTCTCCAATTCTAGAAAGGTAAAAACACAACTGCACCTTTGAAGTAGGTACAAGCCCCATCTGTTCTGGCTCCCCAAACAGGTATTTCTGAAATACACTGGGAATGTGAAGAATACAGATTGTCTGTAAGACTCTACTTCTGTGCCCTCAGTTTAAAGAGTAGAAAATCAAAGCTAGAAGTAGTTACATGACTTGCCAAAAGTTAGAAAAGTTTAAAAAGGTCTGAACCAGAAGCAGAACCCAAGTATTCAGATTCCAAATATGGTTTTTGTGATATCACCAACAACTACCCTTTGCATTACTAACTTTTTTTTTTTAAGTTATAGCAATGAAAAGTTTAGGGCTAAGTGGGGAGCATAGAGATGGTCCAGTCCAGTGGTTTCTTAATCTTTTTGGGGCAGGGGAGGGAGGGAGGGATACAACAGTGGAATCTCCTTTTTTTTTTTTTTTGGTGCCATGCCACGCGGCTTGCAGGATCTTAGTTCCCCAACCAGGGACTGAACCCGGGCCCTCAGCAGTGAAAGTGCAGAGTCCTAACCACTGGACAGCCAGGTAATTCCCCAGTGGAACCTTCTTATGTAAAATAAAAACAGTGGAGGCTCTTGCGGTGAGGGAAGAGGTGGGGCTATGTGTGGAAACCTAGAGCTTTGCCTGCTCAGTGGCCACCTCCCTCATCCCTGCACCAGATGCTGAGGCACCTCACTGGAGTACTGTTTTGTAACCACTGTCTCGGTCAAAACGTTTTATATATATGAGAATGTACAGGTGAGAGAGCAAAACTGACTTATGCAAGGCTACATAGGTAGAATAGGAAGCTCAAGACTATAATTCCCAATTTAGTTTTTTTTCCCACTGAACTACACTATTTGCAAGAAACTTGCAAACTTGTAACATTATAGCCTTTTAGAGTTAAGATGTATTGGTTAGAAATAAAAGATGGTCTTATGTGTGTTTAGCAAGGAACACTGTAGAAATAGAATGATTCCTACCTTCACTTAGAGATGGACGAATTGGTGGTGAAACCAATGGGCCAAATGTCTCTAAATCAAATCGTCCAGTTCGGGATTGAGCCTTCAGCAACCAATAGCGTTTCTCCAGATCAATGATGTCTGATTCCTCCACTGAGAGTCAAATGAAACAAGATTATAAAACCTCAGGCTTCTCCTCTGGGCAGTTAGTTTATCCTGATAATGTAACTTCTAAGGATATATTTTAATTTCCCAGTTAAATTGCTAAAAATTACCTAAAACAAAACTCTGAAAGACAAATACATTATATTTAAAATGGAATGAAAATTAAATTCAAATTAACATATAAGAAGCTTTAAAATGGAAAAAAATTTTTTTTGCAGTTCCCCATTTAAAACCAATATGTAAAACAGGAAACAACTGAGACCTTTATGGCTTCCCACACCATTTTTATCTGTACTCATTTTTGGTAATTTTCAATCTGTATCTTGGATTTAGTGATTCTATATACATATTCTCTCCTGGCTACACTATAAACATCCTAATAGCAGGATACCATGTCTGATCCATCCTGTCGATATGGTAACTACACACATTCAATACTTATTAAATAAATGAACATGACAAAAGATGTTATAGGTAATAAAGTCAATATATAAGACAGAGGGTAGAACAGGATTTATAATGTGATAGGTAATAGGGGCATCATGAAAATCTTTTTCTTCTCATTCATCAGAAGATGTATTTAAAAAAAAAAAATCACAGGTAAACTCCAACTATGGTTACATTCTATATGTGCACTGTTGTTGCTGTTGTTTTTTTTCCCTCCAAGGAACTAAAGTAAGATTTGGAAAACAAACAAGGTGAGTCTTTCCATTACCCCGGCTTTCTGCCTGCAGCCTCTTCCCAGACCTTGGCAAGGTATGAGGAACCTAAGCAGTGAAATTTCACTGAGTTAAGAATAGAACTTGTAGTTCAGGGAGGTTGAGGTAGATCAAGTTTACAGGGCAGAATACTGGAGAGGAAAGAGTTATGTAGAGAAAGAGCTCCAGAAATATGAACAGGAGTCTTACTGAGTTTTAGCAGAGTACTAAGCTATGTATGCATAGAGTGAAATTCATTGAGGCTGGGCTAGGAAATGCCTAAGTTCTGACCAGCCAGAGCGGAGATACCTTGTTGAACACTGGGAGCATTCACAGACTCAGAGGGTCACTTAATCAGTAGGGGAAAAACTAACTCTTAGAGTAAAGGCTACTCCAGACTTGCCCCCAAAAGACTTTAAAAAAAATTCTAGAAAATATCAACCTGATCCACAAATAACTGCCTATCAAAACAAAACAAACTTCCTATTTTAAAGGATGACAACAGAATCCATTAGCCATATAACACTCACAATGTCTAGCATCCAAATATATATATGTACATAAAACAGCAGGAAAAAGCGATCCAAAACCAGGATAAAAACCAGTCAATAGAAAAAGCCATAGAAATAACAGAGATGATGGAATTAGTAGACAAGGCTTTAAAACATCCATTATAAATATCTCCAGAATTTAAGGAAAACCATGACTATTTTGAAAAGAGAAACGGAAACTATTAAAAAAAAAAAGTACCAAATGAAACTACTAGAGATGAAGAGTACAATACAATCATCCCTTGGTATCCATAGGAGATTGGTTCCAGGACCCCCATGGATACCAAAATCCAAGGATGCTCAAGGCCCTTATATAAAATGGTATAGTATTTGCATATAACCAACGCACATCCTCCTGTATACTTTAAATCATCTCTAGATTACTTATAATACCTAATAAAATGTAAATGCTATATATACAGTTGCTGGTGCGTGGCAAATTCAAGTTTTGTTTTTTGGAACTTTCTGGAAAAAACTTTTTTTCAAATATTTTCAATCCCCAATTGGTTGAATCTGTGGATGCTAAATCTGTGGATATGGAGGGTCAACTGTACTTGAAATTTTAAAAATTCATGGGATATTAACTGCAGATTAAAAAATACAGAGGAAAGGTCAGTGAACCTGAAGACTGAGCAACAGAAACTATCCAAATGGAAGCATAAGGAGAAAAAAAAAGTCTGAAAAAATTAGTAGACTCTTAGTGACCTGTAAGACAATACCAAAAGTATAGCATACATGTTACTGGGGTCCCAGAAAAGAGTGGGCGGAAAATATTTAAAACAAATAACAGCTGAAAAAATTTCAAATTTGATTAAAACCATAATCCCATAGATCCAGAAGTTCAGTGAAACTTGTGCAAGAAAAATTCAAGGAAAACCAAACCAAGGCAAGACACGATCCAACTGCTGATAAAGTAAAAATCTTAAAAGCAGCATGAGAGGGGAGAAACAATACATTACAAACACAGGAACTAAGATAAGCAATGATTTCTCTTCAGAAACAAGGGAGCCAGAAGATTAATGGGGGGAAAAAAGGGTTTGAAAGGAGAAAAAAAAACTGTTAATCTCAAATTCTATATCCTATGAAAATATCCTTCAAAAACAAAGGCAAAATAAAGTATTTTTTGGACAAACAAAAGCTGAGAGAATTCATCAATAGCAGAACGGTACCAAAAGGAATGTTAAAGGATGTTCTTCAGACTAAATTAAATGATACCAGATGGAAATCAGTATCTACACAGAGCAATGATGAAAACAGGAAACACCCAGTCCATAATGTCCATCTGATATCATTAATCATGACAGATTTTGGATAGAAGTTTAGTTGCAGCTTTGGTTAGACTAAGTTTACCTCTAGTTCAAATGTTTTGAAGGTGAGCTCAGATTTCTATTCAGGAGAGCTCAGAAACTGCTAGTTTTTGAACCTGGAGATCTATAAACTCCAGCCTGAAGGCTGCATACATGTTTGTATAAATAATGTTTTATTAGAACACAACAATGCCATGTACTTACATTTAGTTTATGGTTGCTAATGTGTTACAATGGCAGAGTTGAGTAATTGTAACAAAGAGCCATATGGCCTACAAGTCTGAAATATTAACTATTTGCCTTTTAAAGAAAATGTTTGTCAATCCCTGTGTTGAAATTGCATAACCACAGGACTTCAAGACTGCAACTCCATAAAATGACAGCAGCTCAGGACCACAGAGCCTTGAGACTGCAACCTTCAAGATTTTGAGACTTCAAAATTATGAGGTCATGAAACTGCCTAACCCCAGTCTCAGCAAAATTTCCACAGGACAGAATTACAGGGCGGAGATGATTATCTTTGCACTTGCGGTTCCTTCAGATTTAAATCTGAAACAGGTTTTTCAAAGTTTGGCTGGCTTCTTCTTATCCCAGCAAAGACTGTCCTCAGGCAGGCACACTCTTCTGGCAGCCTTAGCCCCAATCTCAGCCTCTGGCCTCAGAAATGAAAGCACCTTTATATCCTTTGATTACCTAGGAAGCACTTGTCCCTCTGGAATTCAGTTTTGTTTTTTTTTTTAAGATTTCTTTGTATTGAAATGTCTTCAGTGGCTTTAAAGATTATGATTGTTTGGTTTATGTAGTGATTTCATGTTATTAAAATAGGAATGAAGATCCTTCATGTCTTTCTACTTCCCAACCTAAAGTAGAACCCTTCCCCTGTTATTTAACATGATTCTGAAAATTCTCACCAATGCAATAAGATATGAATATGAAGTATAATGTTAGAAAATAAGCAAGGTTATTATTTGCATTATAAGTAGAATGCATTCCAAAACAACTCAAAGAGAAAACATTTAAAAATTATAATTGAGTTTAAAAACCTGTAGGGATATAAAATAAATATATAAAAATCAATGCTTTTCCTATATCTCATTAATAACATGTAAGAAAATATAAAAGAGAAAAAGCATAACAATAATAGCAATTTCCCCACAAGAAACAAATATCCAAAAATAAAAGTCAGTAAGAAAATGGGGGTCAGATTATATAGGCCACTGTAAGGACTTTGATTTTAAGTGAAATTGTGAACCACTGGAGGATCTAATGCAGAGGAGTGACATGATCCAACCCACAGGATCACTCTTGACTGCTGAGTTAAGAATAGCCTAGGGCTTCCCTGGTGGCGCAGTGGTTGAGAGTCCGCCTGCCGATGCAGGGGACGCAGGTTTGTGCCCTGGTCTGGGAAGATCCCACATGCTGCAGAGTGTCTGGGCCCGTGAGCCATGGCCTCTGAGCCTGCGCGTCCGGAGCCTGTGCTCCGCAGCGGGAGAGGCCACAACAGTGAGAGGCCCGCGTACCGCAAAAAAAAAAAAAGGAATAGCCTAGTGGGCAGCTAAGAACAGAAGTGAGTTTAAATCATCAATACACGGAATTAAAAAGCATTAAGACTACAATAAATTAACAAGTACAAGACAGACAATTCATAAAAAGCGGGGGGAGTTAATTTCACTAAGAATAAAAACATCATTTCAGAAGAAAAATTTAAGCAGAATCATGCTGCTTCAAAACTTTTTTAACACTCTTCTTGCAAGATACCTGCATGGCTATTACAACTCTTTCAGATCTTTACTCGATGTCATATTCTCAGATCTTCTAAACTGCACCCCATCCAATGATGCTCCTTCATCCCTCTTCCCTGCTTTACTTTGTTCTCGAAAACTTATTTGTTTTCTTTGTTGTTTCCTCCAACTAGAACATATGCTCCTTGTAGGCAGGCTTTTTGGTCTATTTTATTCATTGCTATATTCTAAAACTTAGAATAATATCTGGTACATTTTGAGCACTCCAGAAATATTTAATGGACAAGTAGCTTACAAGTTACCTGGCAAGATAAGAACAATGTATTTTAAATTTCCAGTGATTTCAAAGTATTCATTCTCTAGTCCTTAGCAGTTTTGGTTTTTCTGTCTTTTTTTTTTTTTTCTTAAAGTTTTTTTGGCTGTGCTGCACAGCTTGAGGGATTTTAGTTCCCCGACCAGGGTTTGAACCCGGGCCACTGTAGTGAAAGTGCCGAGTCTTAACCACTGGACCACCAGGGAATTTCCACAGTTTTCTTTTTTTTTTTTTTAACAGAAGTATCTACTTCAAATACCCAGATGACTGAATTTATTTAAGAGGAATAATTTAAACTTTTAGCAATAGGGAGAGTAATTACAGGAGTTTGATATATAAATTGAGCATTACTGCCTCATTTTCCTAAATAAGATGTCTGTTTACTCCATTTATTATGTGAAAGGAAGAAAGAAAGAGAAATCTGTTCCTCCAGAGAAACAGTTTTCACAAATTCTAAATTTTCTTCCAAGTAGTAGATCTTCAGATTAAAAAAATCTGACACTGAAACCAAAGGTGGAAGACAGAAACTATGTCCTCATTTTTATACATCTAGGTACTGAGCATATAATGGGTATTCAATAAGTACTTCTGATCAGTTGGTGTTTAGTTTATACACTAAATTAGAACACAGAAAATTCATATCAACTTCCTCCCAAATGTTTTTACCTTTGAAAACTAAGTTCATTAATCTCCTTAAAAAACACAATTTTTTTTGTTGAAGTAGAAATGTGGAAAGACAAGTAAGTAGAACGTCAAGACAAGTAAGTAGAACGACAAAAATGATCAGATTGGTTATGGCTACGGCTCCCTTTTAAGTTTATGCGATCTGTTCATTTATAGTTACAGACTGTAATTTGTTAATCAAATATTTGTAAAAGCATGCTAAAGTAAAATATATATATTATCATTACCCAAATATTTTACATGAGTTGGCAGCTGAATTGCTGAGGAGAGGAAAGATAACTAACCTTATTTTCACTTAAAGAAGTTAGAGGTTAACAACTGCAGTAGTTACTCTATTTGCAATTCATAAATAAATATCAAAACTTATACTTTACCAGCTAAATGGGAATGAATTTATCACCCACCTATTGATATAATTTTTTCTGGTTCACAACAGCAGCATACTACAACATTCTAAATAGTTTCTAGCCTGCCCTTTGGGCCATCCTAATCAAGTCCCACCTTACCGGAGGCTCCAGCTACAGAAATTGCTCTTTAATGCCAGAATTGGATTCTTATTTAAAAACAAAAACAAAAACAAAGCCAAGCAAAATATCCAAGTATTTTCAAACAGTAACACAGTTCTTTAACATTTCTGAGGAAGCAACCTGTTCTCAAAAGCAATGACCTTCTGCAATCTATTTAAGCCTTACATCATTTACAACCAGATAAGAGGATAATGAAGGAGGGACATGCAGATTTACTAGGCAGTTTATGGCCTAAGAATCACTGAAGTACTTTTCTCTTACAGAAAGGAGGCTTTAACATTGCAAACTAAAATGTGGCAAGGGAATATAATAATATGCATATTTTTAGTTGAGATAATAAATGCTAAAATAAAGCATTTGAGTTATATAAATTTGAGTTAGATAAGAAAAGAAAACCAATCAAAATGAGTTCAATGGCCCTAAAATTAGCCCAAAATACTACATTAATTACCTCAGTATCCAGATTCTACTACTTAAAAGAAATCACGCTTATGATACATTTTAGGGAAACTCTAAAAAACATATTTACAAGAAAGAGCACACATATTTTCTTCCAAATAATATAGCTAAACTCTATGAAAAGATGATCATCATTAAGGAAAAAAACTCTCAATTAGTTCTTAAAACATAGTTCTTAAAATCTTAGTTCTTCCAATTACCTATTTCACTGTTGGTAAATGGGGAATCATTCACTGACCTTGCCTGGATCAAATGAAGTTAATTATTAAAGAGAAATTTAAAATAATAATCATTTGAAGGTATCCCAAGGAGAAAAAAAAGGAAATTGGAAAAGTGAAGCTGCAAGATTGTCTAAAGTGAGTCTGAGGAAGATGGCTCACCACAAACACAGCTATCACATGACCACCTCCTTTTACCTGCAATTACAAGCTGCTTATGAAAGATTAAAGAAAAAAATGACTGTGTGTCAATAAACTGTCTTCAAATCCTAAAATGATACTAAGCAT
This sequence comes from Phocoena sinus, assembly GCF_008692025.1. Classification (NCBI taxonomy): domain Eukaryota; kingdom Metazoa; phylum Chordata; class Mammalia; order Artiodactyla; family Phocoenidae; genus Phocoena; species Phocoena sinus. Next base: position 31,534,881 of record NC_045782.1, on the reverse strand, counting down.
GCACTCTGGGGTTCAAACATCCCAATTTTGGCACCTATTAGCCATTTGATCTTGAGAAAGTTTCTTTAACTTCTTGTAGCTGTGGTTTCCTCATTTTTAGAATGGAGATAAAATGAACTTCAGAGGTGGCACAAGGATTAAATGAGATAATGTTCAAGGAGTATAGTGCCTCCTTTAGTAAGGGCTCAATCTGTATGTGGTAAGTTGGAACCTTCCAAAGCATTTTTGGGAAAAAAAAAGTACAGGAGCTATATGTCAAGATCATTTAATATTCTACATTCAATAAAAACATTTTATGTACCTGACATTGCACTAAAAATTATAGACATGACAGTGAACAAAATAATTATGCTTAGATTCTAATAGAAGAGAAAATGGGTCATTTTAATCCAGTGTGGAAAGTACAGTGAAGGAACAGAGACACAGGGTTTTCAGGGAGCACATAAGCAGTGAGGCCCTAGAAGTCTTGATATTTAAAGAGGTACACACAGAACATCTTAGGGTTGACCAGGGAAAGGAAAACTAGTGTGGCAGAAGAAGGATATTGCAAGCAGAAGTAAAAAAGCATGTGTAAAAGTCTCTAGGAAAATCAGGTAGTGATAGGACAGAAAAACAAAAAGAATAACCGTTGTATTCTGCTATTATTCAAAAATAAGGAAGAGGATAGATAACCTATAGAAGGATTTATGCTATGGACACAAGATAAAAGACAAAAAAACAAGAGAGAACTTTACTTTCCAGTGAGTGACAAAAAAAGAATGTTAAAGATGGCAGTTCAACCTAGAATTAGTAGACAGTTCGGTTAGAATGTAGACGTTTCAAAGGTTAGCATCTAAAGGATGAGCCTTCAAACTCAAGCAGAGAGATGCCAGACTGTGATTGGATAGGACTATGCATGTACAATAGTAGGGGATTTGATACACTGAACTAAATTTGTAAAAAGCTGATTAAAACAAATTACATTTTGAGTTTATAGTCCGTGGCTCCAAATTCCAACACTATGTAGTGCTAAATAACCATGAACAAAATGGGTGGGGAAAGGCTATTACAAGAAAAAGCCAAATGACTAGTTAGTCTTAGAAAGTAGGATCTTCTTTCAGATATCAATAATAATAATAATAAACTTGTACCAAACTATTTCAAACATTTAACTATACAGAACATGTTTATGTTCTCTATATATGTTCTCTGATTCTGAATATCAAAATGTTTAAAAATTAACTTGTCATTAAAAACACTATATATTTGATGAAAAAACAGCTTTTTAGGAAATCTAACCTTAGGTATTTAAACAGCAAATTATAAAAGAAAAATATATCAGTCTTGATAAAAATCTAGCTAAGATCTACTCAAGCATAAAAAGTTGGACTTTTGGCTAAAGTTCTAATTCAGGGAATTCCCTGGCAGTCCAGTGGTTAGAACTCAGTGCTTTCAGTACTGAGGACCCAGGTTCAATCCCTGGTTGGAGAACTAAAATCCTGCAAGGTGATGCAGCCAAAAAAAGTTCTAATTCAATTTCTTAAACTTAAATGAAAGGTAAGGTAACAATAGTTTGGAATCTGAAGTTCTAAAAACTGTACTGGCCATGACAAAGTCTAAAATCTTGTCTAAATCAAATCAGTTAGTTATTCTAACTCTGTATTGAATACAAATAGCGCCCCAGGTTCATTTGTGATTTACATGGAAGAGAAAAAATTTGATTAAAAATGGCAGTATGTTCAACTTACTGTGACTTCAAATTTTACTTTATAATCGTATGTGAAAAAGTAATTAAAGGCACCTGCACTCTAACATAAATGGTATTTACAAGTGAAAAATTATAACTCCTTTTTGTTTCCTAGATACCTTGGGTCATTACGCAAATTTAAATGGAGTCAGTGATGCTTTAAAATAAATATTTTCTGTTTACTTATAAATCAGTTAATAACATTCTCTATTTTTATCCTGTGTTTCCACATTCTTGACACATTATTTGAAAAGTTTAATGTACCAAATATTCTTTGAGTGAAAGAGCCTGCAAAGACATCCACAGAAGCTGAGAATTTATAAATAATATGATAAATCACAGACATCAGAATGTAAACCTACCCATGTCAGAATTTCTGTAAGAAATTTAGCAGTAATTCTGACTCTGTCATAATGCTTTCATAGGAAAGTTCACTAAGAAAGGAGCCATTTGCTGAAGCCAGCAGCAAATGAGTTGCCTGTTGTACTAGTTTATTTTTGTTCTTTATTTTTATAAATTCTAAAATAAAAGAAAGCAAACTGGTAAGAAAAACACTTTCTTCCCACAGACATGGATGAGTTAATTTTTGTACTGATCTATAGTCCTCTCTTAGAAAACTGCTTGCTCCCAAAACAATTACTCTCTGGAGAAAGTGGGATGAAGCTCACTAACATTCCCAAGCCAAGTGTTCACTAATACAAAAGGATGCAGGGAATTCCTTGATGATCCAGTGGTTAGCACTCCATGCTTCCACTGCAGGGGGCACGGGTCTGATCCCTGGTCAGGGAACTAAGATCCCTCATGCAGCGCACGCAGGGCCCAGCCAAAAAAAAAAAAAGAGGATGCATATTCATTGTAAAGCACCTACCTATTCTATACCAGGCATAATGCTGAGTCCCTTAAAAAAGGTACTATCTCATGTATTCCTGAAGGGTAGCACCATATACCACCCCAAACATGCCACTTTAGCATAAGGGTTATTTTGAGTTGAAGGCAATTGAGAAGAAGCTGATACCAAAATAAAAGCTCTCCAGCTCCCCCTATTAGCCTAATTTATAAAGATGTCTTACCTGCCCTTCTACCAGGAAGAAGTTAATCAACAGAGACCACTCTAGATACTTATCAACCTGGAGATAGCACCAAAGGAAAGAATCTACATAACAAACCTTATTAACCAGCCATATCAATCAACAGTTTCTCCATCTATTTGCCTTCCCACAATGTGCCATCCCTAGCAGCTCAAAGTCCTTTTCTTTTGTCTTGTCACATCTCCATAAAATTATTGCTCTTTGCTAAGATGCTATATAAGCTCAAGCTCTAACCACCCCTTTGAGTTACTCATCACTGAAAGTTCTGGTACATAAGTAAGTTAGTTAAGTATCAATAGTAAGAAAGTAAGCTTATGTTTTTTTCTTGTTATCTTTGTTAGTCTAATTTAAAGGGCCCCACCCAATGAAACCAAGATAAGTAGAGGAAAATACTTTTCCTTCCCCACACTCCTTACAACATATCTATGAGGTACAGTTGTATCGTTATCCCTGTTTTCCAGATGAAAAAAGAAGTTCATAGAGATTAAATTTCCCGCAGCTACATGAATAATAAGTAGCAGGGCTAGAGTGTCTGACTCAGAGTCCGAAGAACTCCTAAATACCACATGAGTATTATTTCTCAAAAAAAAAAAATATATATATATATTCAGGTGGGGGCACTGAAAAGTAGGAACATCAAATTCATTGCCTATTCATGCCAGAATTTATCTGTCAGAACTTCTGGTGACAATGGAATGAAAATGAGAGGGAAAGTAGCTGGTGTATAACTAGTAGCCAACTCATAAATTATATGTACAAATAGCACTCGATACCCAAGGTCCTCTACTCAGTCAACAAATACTTATTTAAGGCTTGACACAGGGTGAATAAAAAAATAATACAGACTCTCTATGATTTAAGAGAGATGACATGTACAAATAAATGGAATGCTATAAATAATTATAATACAAGGACAAAAGTGATAAGTTCATTCAAGAAGGGTACAAAAATGGTGTTATGAGAGTTCAGAGGAAGGAGAGATGATTTCTCACAGGAAGGCAAGAAAGTGTTTTATGAAAACCAAGCAGCATGTGATTTAAGTCTTCAAAGATGACTAAGGTTTATAGGAAGAATAAAAGGGAAAGGCATTCATTCTAGTGTTAAGGAGTAGCATAAGCAAAAGCCCAGTGTAGGTATAATTCTATAACCACAGGAAAGAAGAACAGTAGAAGTTAACACTTAGGCCTGTGTTGTGGAGGACTAAATACTGTCCCTCAAAAATTCATTATCACCTGCAATCACAGAATGTGACCTTATTGGAAATAGGGTCTTTGCTGATGTAATGAATTAAGGCCCTTGAGTTAAAATCATCCTGAATATAGACTGGGCCCTAAATCCAATGACTGGTGTCCTTAAAAGAAGAGGAGAGGACATAGACACACACAGAGAGAAGGCCATGGGAAGACGGAGGCAGAGATTGGAGTTACGCTGCTACAGGCCAAGCAAAGCCTGGGGTCACCAGAAGCTGGGAGAGACAAGGAAAGATTCTTCCCTAGGGCCTTCAGGAGGAACAAGGCTCTGTTAACACTTTGATTTCAGCTTCCAGAACTGTGAGAGAATACATTTCTGTTTTTTCAGTTTACAGATTGTGGTAATTTGTTACAGCTGCCCTAGGAAACTAATACAGCTTGGTTAAGGACAATTAGTAGAGGGCTATTGTGAAATAGTAATATTGACCCTGGTTCCTGCTAATATTTGCTCTTTGACCAAATTCCTGTAATTTCCTGAGTGACAGGAATCTCTGACACAGAGCTCCTAAATTCTTCGCAATTTTCTGGGTGATAGGAATCTTTTGTTTTAATGTCTGAGATGACTTTTGGTAAGCTCTTAGAAAGGGTCTGGTCACTAGAAAGACCAAGCCATAATTAGAAACTCAGAACTTTCAGCCCCATTCCCCATTCTTTGGAGAGGGAAGATGAACTAGAAATGTAGTTAATAATCAGGCATACTTATGTAATAAGCCTGCACAAAAATCCCCAAAGCACAGGGTCTGGAGAGCTTCTAGATTGGTAAACACATCTACATGCCAGAAGAATTGGGGCATCACAGCTCCACAGGGACAGAAGTTCCTGTGTTTGGGGCCCTTCCAGATCCTGCCCTATGTATCTGTTCATCTGTATCCTTCAACATATCCTTTATTATATAATGAATCAGTAAATGTAACTGTTTCCTGAAGTTCTGTGAACTGTTCTAGTAAATTACCAAACCCAAGGAGGGGGTCATGGGAAGTCTCATTTATAGGTGGTTGGTCAGAAGCACAGGTCACAATCTGGACTTGGCATCTGAAGTGGGGAGCAGAGGGGCAGTCTTTCGAGACTGAGCCCTAAAACTGTGGGGTCTGTGCTAACCCCAGGCAGACAGTGTCAGACTGAACTGAGATGCAGGACACCCAGTTGGTATCCATAGAGCACTGGAGAATTGCTTGGTGTGGGGAAAAAAAAAAACACCCCACACATTTGGAGTACAAAAGTATTCAGTGAGTAGATAAAAAAGAGTTTTCCTTTTCAGCTATGTACTCAAGCCTCCAGTATTCCATTTTACTATACTTTGGAAGAAAAAACCCACTGATAAAAGGCATATTCTCATATTCTCGTATTACCAGGCAATTGTATTAAAAAGTGAACAGAACACAATGAAATGCCATTACTTACAATGTGTGACTCCAGCCAGAGTTTGGTAGAAAGTGGGAGTATCACTATCATCAGTGAGGGTCACATATACACCTCCAGACAGTAGCCAACGAGAGAAGGTAAAAGCATCTTTGTTTAGAAGAAGCCAATTTCTAAACTTTTCATAGTTTACCTTTTCGCCCTAAAATTAAAACAAGAAAACATAGGTTTATTCAAATTTTAAGGTACCTACTTGGAACTTATACAACTTGAAATTTGCATTTAATTGACATTTACCCTTCTACTATCTATAAAGGAAGAATTATCTAAATATCACTATAGGCTATATACCTGGAAATAAAATTTTTCAAATATAATTGTACTTCAGAACTTTCATTTGCATAAAATCTATATGCTAATTGCAAATTATTTCATCAATTCACTAAAGCAGTGAATTTCTACTAATAAGTCACATTTTATTTGCTAAGGTATATCCTGAAATCAGTAAACTGAATTTCTTTCAATATTTAATAAAACCAACTTTTCACTTGCTTCATCCCTCTTCTTCAGTACTTCAATTGGTCAGAATTAGCATATTTTAAGTAAATATGTATGGAATTTAAATACTCTTTTAAATTTCATTGGCAAATTAAAATCTATCCAGGAGTCCTCCTCCAAAAGACATCACTGAAAACATGTATTCACAAGTCAACTAGAATACAAAAAGAAGCAAGGAGATTTCTATTTCTTTGCTTTCTTTCCAAGTATTTGTCTTGCTAAATCTCTGGAGAAAAAAAGTATCCAGGCTGAGAAAGAACATCATATGGCTGTGTAAGTCAATCTCTTTGACGGGAAGACAAGAGGACCCAGGTAGAGGGAGGGCCAGATGTTTCTATGAGAAAAAAGGCAGAAGCAACACACATAGAAATACAATGAAGAATGACACTCAGGAGCCTAGCAGCTCTAATCCTGATGGAGATATTAAGGGATACAAATAACTTAGAACCTAAAAGAGTTATGGTAGAAATAATTTCTATATTGTTAGTAGCATCCTATTAAGTATAGCAACATGCTTAAGCCTCATGGTTTCAGAACACTTAACAGTGCAAACCAAGCGATCAAGACAACATTGGAAGTCTTGTTTTTCTACATGGAAGAATATGGCATTCAGACTTGCTGCAGGGATGTGAGGACATTGCCAACATGTTTAGAGAGTCATAGCCATATTCTTTCTCTACCCCACATTTAGTCTAGAAAGAGGGTTTGCAGTATAAACCCTACAAGCTGATGCAAGGGCACCACCTATGCCCTGTAGTCTACTAATTTTTACAAGTTAACATCTCTGACATTGGGAAAAGTCTTAAAATCAATAATACCCTTCAATTGTAACTCGCAGGTTTTTTGTTCTTTATAATACATAAAGGCGCATCTTATTAATCGATGGCATCTTAGATTCAGTTGAACGTGGTAGTTTCAATGGTTTCAGTGAAGCTAAGATGTTGTTATAAGATGCACCTTCATGTATCATTAAGAAAGAAAGAAGCTGCCTATTATTCTACCACCTTCACATATAGGTAATATTTATTGAGTATTTACAATGCCCTAAGCACCATTCTAAATATTTTTATATTCATTTAATCCTCAAGCAACCCTCTATAGGAGATACTATTATCCCCATTTTACACACGAGAAAACTGAGGCTCCAAAAAGTTATGCATTCAAGGTTATACCGTGGCAGAGATAAGATTGAACCCAGGTAGTCAAGGCTCCAAAGTCTCTGTGCCTAAACTATACATTTCACTGCCTGGCCGACTTAGTGAAATACAAAGCAATCTCTGAAATCCACTTGCCCATTGGGATCACTCCATATAACTAGTAGCACCAAAATTCCATCTGCCAAACCTGACTTTTTATGTTTTTGAATCATGGCTCTAAATAAGGGAAGTAAAGGGAAAGTCTCCTTTTATAAACTGTCATAATAGCAGTCTAGAAAAAAAAATTTCCAGTACTATAAAAGGCAACTAAAAATAAACAGACTTGGGCTTCCCTGGTGGTGCAGTGGTTGAGAGTCCGCCTGCCGATGCAGGGGACACGGGTTCATGCCCCGGTCCGGGAAGATCCCACATGCTGCGGAGCGGCTTAGGCCCGTGAGCCGTGGCCGCTGAGCCTGCGCATCCGGAGCCTGTGCTCCGCAATGGGAGAGGCCACAACAGTGAGAGGCCCGCATACCGCAAAAAAAAAATAAAAATAAACAAACTTCTGAAACTGATACATCTTTGAAGAACAATGTAAAATACAAATTTCCACCTTGAGAATCAACAACCAAAAAAATTCAGTAAGAAAAAACCAATATAACTCCTATGTGGATTTCCTTCATTTCAAGTTACTGAAACATGGTAACTTGAAAAGCAAGGGTCTGGATCACATCACACACATTACTCAGAAATTACAGCAGATAAATACATCAAATAGTTGAATTAGGTAAAATTAGCCCATTTACAGTCTTGTTTTTTTGTTTTTTTAAAATCAACCTTGAGTACCTAATGATTTAAACAGCTATACACGAGTATCCCAAAACCTAGGCCTCTCATTTCTTTGATCCTCCCTCTTCCATAGGTCTTGTCCTTCATACAAGACTAACCCAACCATTTATTACCACAGTCTTATATTGATATTTTTATTATAAATCCATTCCCTTTCCAATAAATGCAATTTTAAGCATTCCACTCTCCCTGTCACAATTTCCTCTTATGAGCACACTCCTAGTATCCTGACTCCAGTGATTTTTTTAACTCCACAGGACCTACACCAATCACCTACACTTCACGTTGTCAAATCTAATGATCACTTCCCAGTGATCAAAGGACAACTCACTTGATCTTTCGGCTTATTTGATGTCGTTAAATACTCCTTCCTCTTGAAACATTTTTATCTCTTGGCTTCTAGGACACCATTCTCTTTCGTTCCTCCTCACAAGCTATTCCTTAGGCTCCTGTTTTGATTCTTCATCATCTCGCCATACGTCAGAGTACAGGACTCAGTCTTCCAATCCATTTTCTATCTTAATTCACTCCTAGATGACCTCATCCACATCTATAAGCCAACAAATCCTTTCCTCTGAACTCCAACTTATATGTCAAAAAGCACAGTTACCACTCCACCCGAATGTCTAATATGATTCTCTAATTATGTCTTAAACTTCTCTTGCTTTTGAAACCTCCAACTTCCCTCTCCTATAGCATTAGCCATCTCAGTTAATGGCAACTCCATTCATTTACTAAATCAAGCGAAACACCTTAATTATCCTTTTCTCTTTCACTCACAGCCCATCATCAATACAAGAAATGGTCCTGTCAACTCCACCTTCAAAATAAATGCAGAATCTGAAAAGTCTCATCACCTCACTGTTACACCACGACCTCTTCCCTGGATTATTCAGATACCTTAATCAGACTCTGTTCAGTGTACTTTCTACAAGAGAGCCAATATGATGACGTTTAAAATGTAATCAGGACTTCCCTGGTGGTGCAGTGGTTAAGAATCCACCTGCCAATGCAGGGGACACAGGTTCGAGCCCTGGTCCAGGAAGATCCCACATGCTGCAGAGCAACTAAGTGCATGTTTCACAACTACTGAGCCTGTGTTCTAGAGTCCGCGAGCCACAACTACTGAAGCCTGTGCGCCCTACAGCCTATGCTCCACAACAAGAGAAGCCACCACAATCAGAAGCCAATGCATCGTGACAAAGAGTAGCCTTTGCTCGCTGCAACTAGAGAAAGCCCGCGCACAGCAACGAAGACCTAACGCAGCCAAAAAAGAAAAAAAAGTAATTAAACAACAGCAACAAAAACTCATATATTTTCCTGCTCAAATACCTCTAAAGATTTCTATCTCACTCAAGGTGAAAGCTGAAGAACTCACACTGTCCTACAGGGCCATGTGTAATCTCCCTACCCCATCCCACCCCCTCCCCCAACCTCTGTAGCTTCATTTCCTACTATTCCCTTGCTCATTCCATTCCAGCTAAATTGACCTCTTCTTGTTCCTTGAACAAGTCAAGCACACTTCCCCTGAGGGCTTTTGCTATATTCTCTTCATGAAAAATGCTTTCCTTAGATATCCCCGTGGGTTTTCTCTCTCACTTCCTTAAAATTCTTTGTTCAAATGTCACTTTCTCCGATAAGCCTCTCCTAACTATGCTATACAAAATACCTACACTTGGCTACCTCCTCTCCATCACCACCTATGCCCTGTAGTCTACTTTATTTTTCCCTATAGCACTAATTATTATCTAATATATGTACCTGCTATTGTGCCTAAATTATAAGAGAACTGGGTGGCTAACCACATTTAATCCCCATCTATAAAACGGTAATGTCTGCATAAACCTTATTAAAATGAAAAAAATAGGAACTTCCCTGGTATCCAGTGGTAAAGAATCCACCTTCCAATGCAGGGGATACCCGTTCAATCCTTGGTCAGGGAACTAAGACCCCACATGCCGCGGGGCAACTAAGGCTGCGCGTCTCATCTAGAGGCCGTGTGCCACAAACTACAGAGCCCACGTGCCCTGGAGCCTGCGTGCCACAACTAGAGAGAGAAAACCCTCACACCACAACTAGAGAGAAGCCTGCATGCCTCAACAAAAGATCCCGCATGCCGCAACTAAGACCCAACATGGCAAAATAAACAAACAAACAAACAAACAAAAAATATATATATATAAAATTCTCCCCAGAAATGAGCAAAGCACTTAACATCTCTGTGAAAAATTCAAGTAATCAGGCCTGTAAAGATGAGATCAGTTTTTTTTTTCTGGTCAGCAAATTTTATTAGGGGAAAAAAAATGATCTAGTTTGTCTTGAGGTACTGAAATACCATCACAGCAACTTCCAGTCAATAAGTAAGAACCAAAACTGCAGGAGGACAATCCTTCTGCACCAAACACACAGAAATGTTTAGTAAAATGTAACACCATAACTACTACCAAAAACTGCTTAGCCAAGCTCAAAAGCAAGAAAGGGAAATCTCCAGGTGCTATCAACACAGAGAAAACTTAAAGCCAGAGTGATGAAAAGCTAAAGGTAAAGCCAGAGAGTCCAAAGAGATATAAGAACCACACACATGGGCTCCCCTGGTGGCGCAGTGGTTGAGAATCCGTCTGCCAATGCAGGGGACATGGGTTCGATCCCTGGTCCGGGAAGATCCCACATGCTGCAGAGCAACTAAGCCCATGAGCCACAACTACTGAGCCTGTGCTCTACAGCCTGTGAGCCACAACTACTGAGCCTGCATGCCGCAACTACTGAAGCCTGTGTGCCTAGAGCCTGTGCTCCACAATGAGAGAAGCCACCACAATGAGAAGCCCACGCACTGCAAGGAAGAGTAGCCCCCCGCTCGCTGCAACTAGAGAAAGCGCACGCACAGCAACGAAGACCCAACACAGCCAAAATAAATGAATAAAATAAATTTATATTAAAAAAAAAAGAACCACATATGGCTGGGGTATTAACAATCAATGCTTATATAGTTAGGAAGGTGACTAAACTAAATTGAATTAAAACTCTCTGAATAAAACCAAGAGCAGTGAAAGTGAAATGGAAGTGGGTCAAATAGCCACCCATAAGAAATCACACAGCACTGAGTGCTGCAGGAAAGAATCAGAAACTTGTAAAAGGACTTTACTCTGCCATCTCTTGGGACTTTTCCCATATTAGCAGACCTCTGAAAAGAAATAAAAGAATTTTCTCTGTTAAAGATACACATTTTCTGTTGTTAAAGTTTTTTTTACAATGAAAATACATTATTTATGAAAACAGGAAAATGACAAATTTTTAAAACCCAAATATTTCATTATGCAAATCAATTAAGTAAAATAAATGATAAAATAGGCATTGATGGATCATAGAGGTCACCTATGGCTCAAGGCCAATGAGTGATATATCTACATGCTCATGATGAAAAGCAATGAGCACCACAACCTAAGCAATGCTGTTTCTGCAGGATCACCTGTGTGTGTGTCTGTATGTGTGCTGGTGTGACACTGGGGGAGTATGTTTCATTATACCATTAAGTATAGACAGTTGCCTTTATTGGGAATTGGGAATTTTCAGATTCACAAACACAGCAGTAGTAAGTGTCATGCACCTTTGAGCATAGCATACAAATCGTTAAAGCATCAACCATTAAATAGAAAAATGTCAAGAATATGCTACACATAAACATCTATTCATCACAGCTAAATTCATTATACATCTAAGAGTTAATACTTTGTCCACAGGGAGGGATGAAATGTAAATCTTTAAATATACCTCTGAGAAACACTTCCTGAGTGTATCTGGGACTTTACCATCCACCACATGGAGCATTCTTTCCATTTCTTCCCGTATAACATAGCTCCCGGATTCACTTGCAAAAAGACTAAAAATGTCTAGGAGAAAGAAAGAATAAAGTAATTTTATCATAGATTAAATGTACTCTGGTGGAAGTAGGGAGGGAAGAGATAGGTAACAATTATTGAGTGATTACTAGTGCCAAGCACTTTATAAATATATAATTTAATTTATTCCTTAAAAAAACAATGCTAATTAAAACAGGAATGTGGTATCTTTTCAAATACCAAATTTGCAAAAATGTTTAGGTGTGACAATACCAAGCGTTAGCAATAAACTGGGATAAACAGGAACTCTTATATACTGTTAATGAGTATAGATTACTGTAACACTTCAGAGAACACCTTGCCAAAATCTAGTAAAGATGAATATTTATGCTAGAAATTCAATTTCTAGGCAACTCTACCTCCACTTGTGAGAAACTCTCATACATACATGCATAAGGTACAACATACACTGAAGTATTCTTTGTAATAGCAAAATTTAGGAAAGAAAAGATAAATGTCTATCAACAAAAAAAATAGGTAACCTGAGACACACACACACACAATGAAATACTATATAGCAGTTAGAATAAAGGAACTAAGTGTTTCAACATGGGTAAATATCAATAATATTCAGGGGAAAAAGCAAATTGCAAAACCTGTATAGTATACAATCTATTTGAAAAGTTTTAAACCTGTAAAACAGTTGAAGATATGTTTAAGGATACATACAAATGTCATAAATGTATAAAGACCTGCATGAGGAATGAAAGATCACCAATTTCATGAGAGTGGTTACTTCTGTCAAGGGAAGAATGTGGATGGCAACATGGAGGGATACTGAGAAAGAGCCTCACCTTGGCTATAATCTTTTATTTCTTAAAAAACAAGTTCTGGGACAAATATGACACAATGGTAAGAAATAATAAAGCTGGGTGGAAGTACATACTACATGTACGTTTGAAATATTACTGTTATGAGTTGAACTGCATCCCCACAAAAGACATGCTGAAATCCTAACCTCCAAGTACCTGAGAATATGACCTTATTTGTAAAGATAGGAGATAGAAAGATAGAAGAGACATTCCATCCCTCTGAAGGCCCAGTGGGTTCCATTGCCTGCCCTCCCACATGTCATGGCTGATTCTCTTAAGGGGAATATTTGCTAGAAGCCTCTGACCATCTGTTATGGGTTAAATTATATTCCCCCGCTCCAAAAGATGTTGAAGTCTTAACCTCAGTACCCATGATTGTGACCTTATTTGAAACAGGGTCTCTGCAGATATAATCAAGTTAAGATGAGGTCATTAGGGTGGGTCTTAACCCAATATGATTAATTATAAGAAGACAAGACAGAAACAGTGGGAAGAAAGCCACATGATGAGATGGAAAGAGATTGGAGTGATGCAACTGCAAGCCAAGGAATACCAAGGATTGAGGGCTACCACCAGAAGTTAGGTAAAAAGAAGGATTCTTTCCTGTAGATTTCAGAGGGAGTAAGGCCCTGCTAACATCTTAATTTTGGACTTCTAGCCTCCAGACTGTGAGATAATAAATTTCTGTTGTTTTGAGCCACCCAGTTTGTGGTACTTTGCTACAGCTGCCCTAGGAAACTAATACAATTGTATAATAAAAATGATTTAAAATTTTAAATATATGTGTTAATGACCCTCAAATTGGTTATTTTTATTTATTGGCTACCTGGAGCCAGAGTATGTGTTTGTTGGTACAGGGATGTTAATTTGAAAAAATCAGGATCTCAGTTAAATTCCAATACATAAAATTGGGTTTAGGGATATGTTCATTATCTTGATTGTGATAATGTGGATATATACATGTCTGAAAACATCAAAATGTACACTCTTTAAATATGTACATTTTATTGTTATCAATTATACCTCAGCAAAACTGTAAAAAAGGAAACAGCTGAAGAACAACAGTCTAAATTCAGAAATGAGAAAGAAGATTCTGAGAGATTTAGAAGCAGTAAGAGGGCAGCTTAGAAAAGGAAGAAAGAAGAGAGAAAGACCAGCATCCAGTGGGCAAGGGTAAAATTCTAGGGATTTTTAGAGCAAAACGTCATACTCTTTAATATAAACACCTTCCTAAACTCCCCCTGGAAATTTTTCTTCTTTGAAAGTTTATTTTGGCCTCAGTGTTTTTCACACGTTTAACTGTAGGTACATATGTGTGTATATAAACAATCACTTTGAGAAAACAGTAAAAGTTAACAATTTATTGATTGCCCGCTAGTTCTTGATACTTGCCAGGTGCTTTACATACATTTTTTCTTCTGAGTTTTACAATGAAAGATTTTGGTGGATGTTGCTTTCATCCTTGTATTGATGAAAAACAGGGGCTCAGAAGATCAAGGAAGAGGCCCAGAGTCATACATATAGTAATTGGTCAAGCTAGCTTTTTTGCTCTTGGTCTTTCTCCCATGTTTTGCTCTGAGAATCATTAATTATGATAATAGTCAAATTATACTACTGAATCCCTACTATGTGCCAGACATTGGGGTCAGAGTGTCAGGGATAGAGCAATTCTAGCTGAGTCCTCCCATGTTGTCACTTAAATTTTAACTGTCATCTGACACTTCCCTCTCATCTCCCCTGGAAATTTTTCAATAAAATTTACATTGTTTACTAATATTCTTGTTAAGAGCAGATTTGCCTTGGGGGAGCTCAAAGAAAAGAATGAGGAAACATAAGACATTATAAGTAATCAAATGAATGAATTAAAAATTAAGTAAATAAATGCATATCCTAGGAAACACAGATGGACAATGAATGATCAACTAAGGTTGTCTTCCCTTTCACATTTAGAGGGTAAATGATGCCATCTCATTGTAATATAAAATTTCCCTTGTAATATAAAATTTCCCTGCTTAGTAGAACTTAAAGGTGCCATCCTCTTCTGGGCTTACATAATTCACCTAATAAAATTCATCTCTGAAGTTAAAAGTAAAACCATTATAAATAATTAAACCTTTTACCAAGAATTTGTATAAAGTATTATCAAGAGAACTTCTGGTTGTATTTGTGAAGTAAGGCAAGAATAGATTGCTAAATCTATGTCTTCAGAATTATTTTTTAAAAATCAGCTTTACTAAGATATAAGGCATGCTCCATAAAATTCACTCTTTTAAAGTGTGCAATTCAGTGTTTTTTAATATATTTACACAGCTGTGCAATCATCACCACTATCTAATTACAGAACATTTTCACCCAAAAGACACCCCATACTCATTGGCAGTAAGCTCTCCATTTCCCTTTCCCCCTAGCCTCTGGCAACCAGTAATCTATATTCTGTCTGTATAAATTTGCCTAATCTGGACATGTCATATGATTGGAACCACATAATGTGTGTTCTATTTTGACTGGCATTTATCACTTAGCATAACGTTTTCAGGTTCATCTATGTTGTAGCATGTATCTGTTGGAGGAGAGCAGAATTTGTTGCCCCCAAATACGTCACTTTGGCTTGACAATTATTTTGAGCTTAAAGGCAATCAAAACCCAGCAGATTCAGAAATGCTCATTACCTCCCCATCAATAGCCTAAATTTACATTGGAAAAAAGGCCTATACCGGAAAGAGAGTTATTATCAGAGATACTTTTTTACCTAAGAAACTAGTATAACAGGGCAACCTTTGTTCTCCAAACATCTCTGCCTTCCTGTGAATGGACTCCCTTCCTCTTGTACCCTCAGATCCCTATCCCTTTCCTTAGCTCATAATGTTATATAAGCCTCAATTACCTGGCTGCCCTTTGGGTCTCATATTTTTATGGGGCTCCTGTATGTACATACAAAATTTGTCTGGTTTTCTCCTGTTAATCTGTCTTATATCAACTTAATTAGGGAAATTTTTCCCGCTCTTACGCAGTACTTTATTCCTTCTTATTGTTGAGTAATATTCTACTGTTGGTTATATCACGTTTTGTTTATGCTGAATGCATCAGTTGATGGGCATTAGGGTTGTTACCATTTTGTAACCATTATGAACAGTGCTGTTAGGAACTTTTTTTTTTTTAATGAATATATGTTTCCAGTTTTCTTGGGTATATATCTAGGAATGAAATTGTGGGATCATATGAAAACTCAGTGATTAACAGTTTGAGAAACTGCCAGTTTTCCAAAGTGGCTTCATTATCTATCTTACACTTACGTGGTATCTAATTGTAATTTGAATTTACACTTCCCAAATAACTACTTATGTTTAACATTTTTTCAAGTGCTCGCTGGCTACTTGTATATCTTCTTTGGAGAAACATCACTTCAAATCCTTTGACTGTCATCAAAATTTTGCGGTAGATTATTCTGTACACAGATGTAGTATTTTAACATTTTGAGATAATAAAAGTACTCACATTTTGCTTTCTCTTCATCTCTGCCTCTTGTAAGAAGGACAAGTCCAACTATTAAGTTATTGAAGTGCAGGCCTTTGGATGTTCCACCAAAAGAACAATAAATCACCTAGGAGAAAATGAATGATACAGTCAACTATAGACATTTCAATTGTCAAGGAATGTGAGGCTGACATCACCTTTAACAAATCTTATCTCCATCTCCAAACAAGGTCCTGGTAAATTTTAGTGCAATGATATTGTTTCTCCCTCTTCTTCCTCCCTTACACCTTGTTATGGCACTCAGCCAAGAATATACTGTACTTATCCTAAAGTACATATATCACTGGCTCACACACTGAATTTTCTTTCTCTTGGGAGTCCTCATCAAGGTCCAAAAAGATAAGTTCCTCCCGTTCAATAGTCCCAATAATGTGATAAGGATTTCATGCAATTAGACAACTTCCTTCAACCTCTGTTAAACATATATACATAATTTTGATTTGAAAGATCAACATTCTCTAAGTGAATGTTCAGAAATACAGTGGCAATTATACTGCAATATATAAATGTACCTAATTAACATGTTGTACACCTTAAATTTATACAAAGTTATATGTCAAATATATTCAAATTTTAAGTAAGAAAAAGAAGAAAATACAGAAAGATATTTTTATACTCCTAGAATTGAGTATTATGGTAATCAGAAATAAAGAAGAAAAGCTATTCATAAGAAAGGGACAGTAACAGCAATCACATAAATTCATTTATTCAACAATTCTGTGTTGAGTGCCTAGTGTGATAGTGTGATACAACAAACATATATTTGGTCTTCCTCCAGGTTCCTGACACAAGAGCTTCTAAAATCTTTGGAATTCCCAGAGTGATACAGGTGAAAGGAGCATCTTTTGTTATTGATAATACCCCCTTTAAACCATACCTGAATTTATGCTAATAAGGTGACTCTTGGTGAGTCCTTACAAAGCCTCAGAATGGGAGCTGGTAGTCAGAGGAACTAATGATGTGATTAGAGGGTTAGAACTTTCAGCCCCACTTCCCAAAGTCAGGGAAAGGGAGAGGAGCTGAAGATTGAGCTAATCACCAATGGCAAGTGACTTAATCATTCATGCCTATGTAATGGAACTTCTATAAGAACCCCTAAACTACGGGTTTATTGGTGAACACATCAAGGTGCAAGAAGGTTGGAACATCCAGAAAGGACAAGAAAGTACTGTGCACCATCGCCCTCCTAACTGCCCCCCGCCATCCCATGCATCTTTTTGCATTTGGCTGTTCCTGAGTTATATCCTTTATAATAAACTGGTGATATTAAATAAAGTGCCTTCCTGAGTTCTGTGGGCTATTCTAGCAAATTACTGAATCCCAGAAGGGGAACATGGGAACCCTCGACTTATAGCTGATTGGTCAGAAGTACAGGACGTCGGGGACCTGCGATTGGCAACTTCTGAAGTGGGGGGATTGGCAACTTCTGAAGTGGGGGGCAGACCTGTGGGGTCTGCACTAACTCTGGATAGTTAGTATCAGAACTGAATTGAATTGTAGGACACCCAATTGGTGTTCAGAGAGTTGGAGAACTGATCGATGTGGGGAAAAAACTCCACACATTTGGCATCGGCAAGTGCTGTGTTGTTTAAAAAAGAAAAAGGAAAAACACCCGACCTAGTATCTGCCATGCAGAATTTGTCATTGAAATACAATTAAAGATAATTCAAGGAATAAAACTTAAATGGTCAACATATGAAAATACATATTCATTAAATGATATTTATAAATATATTTAATAATACTCTGACAGCTGATGCCAAAAACTGTGTGTTTAGTGCCACTGAGAGCAAAAACTAGCATAGGGAGATGGCCTCAAATCAGAATATATAAAACATAAAAAGAACATAAGAAGTATACTTCATAGAATAACTATTTTTAGTTAGCCCCTGCATAACCAGAGGAAGGTAACAGAAAACCCCCTCTATCCCTGATTTTTAAAGCCCCAGACATTTAAAAATCCCCTACCATTGGGGGAAATGCAGAATCACTGAGAAAGTCTTGCCCTCCAAGATCCAGAGACATAATGACCCCCTAGAACTGAGACAGAAATAGGACAACAGAGAATGTCCCCCGGCCCCTGGTACCCCTCACCCACCTCCAACACTGTGCTAGCAAACACTGAGGATAGAGTATGGAGAGAGATCTTCTCTGTGGTACAGTAACAAAGAGAAAATAAAATCAAAAGTTAAAGATAGAGGGGCTTCCCTGGTGGCGCAGTGGTTGAGAGTCCACCTGCCGATGCAGGAGACACGGGTTCGTGCCCCGGTCAGGGAAGATCCCACGTGCTGTGGAGCGGCTGGGCCCATGAGCCATGGCCGCTGAGCCTGCGTGTCTGGAGCCTGTGCTCCGCAACGGGAGAGGCCACAACAGTGAGAGGCCCGCGTACCGCAAATAAATAAATAAATAAATAAATAAATAAATAAATAAATAAATAAATAAAATATATATTTGATATGTTTCAATCTCCTTACAATTATCCTTAGCGATGATCAATTTCCCCATTTTTGCCCATCCCTTTGTAGAAGGAGACTCTTTGAATTGGCTCCTGAATCCCTTCTATATGACTCTAAGTAGTGTCTTACACCTTCCTTACTTTCTGGTATGACAAGATGGTCTAAGCTCATTTTATAAATTCCCTGACCCAGACTAGAATCAGACATTTTTCCAAACAGCCTTGTTCTTTCAAATGGGAAGTTGTATTTAGAGATCACAATCAGGATACTAGTGGTGCTTATTGCCTGGGTATTAGTGACTGTTTCTCAAACTTCTCAGTGGACAGATCTAGGAAAGTAAAACACATCATGAATTTATACTAATACTCCCATATACATGCAATCTTTTCCATTTCACCTCCAACTAATCATTACATTTTGATATCGAGTGAATGTTTCAATATTAATAATGTTTCTATGTTCCTTTCTAGAGGACATAATTGAACTAAGGTAACATGGAAGTAGGATAATAAGAAGATAATTCTAAGCAGTAACTTCAAAAGGGAATCTGAGAGCATAAAGCATGAGAATACTAGGCCTAGATATTTGTAGAAAAGACTTCTGATGCTCTCACAAAGGTAGTTCTCCTTTCTTTGGGGACATAAGGCATGGAGACATTTCCTCATGCTTCTTGCAGCTGAATAGGGCTGTATGACTACTTCTGGCCAAAAGGTTACGGATAGAAATGACAGACACCACTTCTGGGCCATGCACGTAATTGCACAAGACCTCTCCCTAGCATGACTTCCATTACTTCACTACTGATTTATAGATGCTCTTTCTGATATGTAAGTGCCAAAGATTTGACACTGCCAAACAAAAACACTAATTCAAAAAGATACATGTACCCCAATGTTCATAGCATTATTTACAATAGCCAAGATATGGAAGCAACCTAAGTATCCATTAACAGATGAATGCATAAAGAAGATGTGGGGTGCGTGTGTGTACACATACATATACACAACAGAATACTACTCGGTCATAAAATAGAAAGAAATTTTGCCATCTGCAACAACATGGATGGACTTGGAGGGTATTATGCTAAGTGAAATAAGTCAGAGAAAGACAAATATGGTACGATATCATATGTGGAATCTAAAACAAACAAACAAACAAATACGCAGTGAATACAACAAAAAAGAAACAGACTCACAGATATAGAGAACAAACTAGTGGTTACCAGCAAGGAGGAGAAAGAGGGGAGGGGCAAGACAGGGGTAAAGGATTAAGAGATGAAAACTACTATGTATAAAATAAATAAGCTACAAGGATATATTGTACAATACAGGGAATACAGCCAATATTTTATAATAACTATAAATGGAATAAAACCTTTAAAAATTGTGAATCACTATTTCGTACACCTGAAACATATATATATATATATGTACATCAACTATACCACACACACACAAAATTCATTAAAAGAAAAAGACCCACTAAAATGTGCACTATTGTCTTATGAATGAGTAACAAATTGAAAATAAACATTTTGGCTTCAGTGCAGGAAAAAAGGGGGTAAAAATTGACACTGCCTGTAAAGCTGAACCAACAAAAAGAGCTGTCATGGAGAGTCACCCAACTCCATCAACAGGATTTTTATGACTGAAAAATAACCTTATGTTATTTGGAGTGATGAAAAACTTTGGAAATAGATAGTGGTGATGACTGGACACAACATAACATGGTGAATGAAATTACTACCACTGAAACGTGTACTTAAAAATAGTTAAAATGGTAAATTTTATGTTATAAATATTTTACCACAATTAAAACATACTAAAAATAAACAAACAAACATGGGAGAACTTCTACTTAGAACCTGTTTATCACTATCAACTAATAATAAACACCTGATTATACCTGATTGTCCAGCACAAATGTTCTCCTTGTTTGTTTAGAAAAGATTTTTAAAATAGACAATTAGTGCCTTAACCTATTAAGTTATTGTTAGAAAGCAGCTTTGAATTTTGTTTCCCACTTTAAAACACCTGTCTTGTTCCAGCCCCAAAGCTTAAAACACCAAAAGTGGAAACACCACTTTTCTGAAACATCAATTTTAGGAAAACAATTATGATTTCTGTGGGGAAATGAACATTGTGGGGAGAAAGGTACAGAGGATTTCATCTGTATAGAAAATGCTTTTATTCTGCTTTATTTCTTTACATTTTTGGTAGATCTTAAATACTGCAATAAATCCTTTAGTGCCTCATACGTTACAGACAGCAAATATTTTTTGAATTATTGAGTGCACTTAAGAAAATAGACATTTCAGGGACCTCCCTGGTGGTCCAGTGGTTAAGAATCTGCCTTCCAATGCAGGGGGCGCGCTCTAGAGCCTGTACGCCATAACTAGAGAGCCCACGTGCTGCAACTACTGAGCCAGCGTGCTCTGGAGCCTGTGCCACAACTAGAGAGAAGCCCATGCTCTGCAACAAAGAGCCCAAGCACCGCAATGAAAGACCCCATGTGCCACAACTAAGACCCAATGCAGCCAAATTAATTAATTAAAATAATAAAAAAGAAAATAGACATTTCACTCCACCATCCAGGTTTGTTGGCAGCTAGAGTCCCATTCTGACCAACTTACCAGCAATCTTCCCCATTAAATGCTATCAACCGTAAGAAATTTAGGAGTAGATTCATGGGACACATTAATGATTAAAATACACAGGATCCTAGACAATTTTGAAGTTCCTGAACTCCATTTCATTCTTCTGAATGTGAGTCCATTGTAAGGTTAAAACCGGACACAGTAGTAGTCTAAGATTCCTATTTTCTTGTATTCCTTATAACCAACCATTTATTTAAGGAAACTTAAGTGATTCTCTGCTCCTTAGGATCAAAAAAACTAATAACATATACCCTTCTGTTAATGTTATCTTAAAGGAAAGCTGAAGAGAATAAATTATACAAAGTACAGTCATTTGAGAGCTTTAAAAGATGGGCAATTTTTTCATTTTGTATGTTTTGCTTATTATCTGCCTCTCCTGACAAAAATGTAAGCCACATGAGGGACAGGGATTTTATCTGATTGTTTACTGCTTTTCAGCACTCACTATTCCTTTTTATATAAATGATATTAGAAAAATACATTTTTAAAGATAATTATAATAGATAATCATTTGGTTACTCCTTAAGTAGGGCATTTTAGATCAAATTTATACAGATATCGCTTGTTTTTACTTAAATGGTTTTGAATCTTATATAGAAATCTTAGCAAAATTAATTTTAGACTTGGATTAATCTTATGCTTCAGATTCTCCTAAAAAGATGTGACGAATGTTTAGTTTTGGAAAAACAAACAGTCTATAGGAACTGGCAAAAGGTCAACTTGACATACCTTTTGTTTTACCATAATATAGTAAATAACTATTTTCAAGTGAATGAAACAATCCTTTAATCATTGAATATATCAATTCTCACATTTTTCTACTACTATTTTCAAAAAGGACTCAATTCAAATCTCTAGAAAAGTAAATTTTTATGGGTATTTCCTGGCGGTCCAGTGGTTAAGACTCCTAGCTTCCACTGCAGGAGGCCTGGGTTTGATGGGGAACTAAGACCCTGATGGGGAACTAAGATCCTGCAAGCAGCACGTTGTGGCCAAAAATGAAAATAAAATAAAATAAGTGCTGAAAAGTGCATTTTTAAAAAGTATACCTTTCCCTTTAAGAGATCACATAAGATGTAGACCAGTTTCCTCATATGCCTAACTATAAAGCTAGCCTAGAAGTTACAAAAAGTCAATTAGCTTCCATGTTACGACAAAGATCATGTTCCAGAAATTTAAAATGGTAAAGTGATCAAATTAACTAATAAGAATTAAGATAAACATGCTGACTTTATATAGGAACGTATTTGACAAGGTCTCATAATAACACATTTTAGATAATATAGTAAATTGTGGACTGAATAATCATAGTTAGGGTCATGCAAATCTGATTAAAAATTATAAACACAAAGAGTGTTGATTAAAAATTCTATACCTTCTTTGGAAAAAAAAGGCTATAAAGAAGTGCCAACCTGGACTTTATATTTTATCATAACTATTAAACACTTTTTACCAGTGATTTGGATTATGACATAGAAGCCGTGTGTGTTAATTGTGTAAATGACCAAGATGGGAGGAATGGCTAATAAAATAGGTAGCAGAATATAGAATCAAATTCATCTTAGGCAGGGACACTAGGCTAAATGCAACAAGATTAAATGTAATATATTCAGAATTTTTTAAAAACTCAGTATTATACATAAGGATAGAAGAACATGATCAAGCTTGGAAATTTTAGCTAACAAAGCTATGACCTTTCTGCTTAAGCTAATACAATTTTATGCTGCATGGTAGTGATTAAAGACTTAAATATTCTCCTACTGTTCACTAATCTAATTCCATCTAGAGAGCCGCATGGGATTAACCAGTATGCATATTAACTATGGTTAAGGAGCAGCAGGGGAAAAGGACTTGTTCATGTGCCTAGAAGGGAAGGTTCCCATTTCCCAATTCAAATAGCTTAATTCCAACTCTGAGGGGTAGCAGATTTCCAATGGGAGTTCTAGTAGTGACAGCAAAAACTTTGGGACCATGATACCGTGCCAAAATCCCCAGTGGCTTCTAGCTCCACCCTTATCTCTAAAACCAGAAAATGAGGCTGGGACTAGGTCAGGTGAATATACAGAACTGTTTCAATGCCCCCAAATTTAAAGGGGGTAGAATGAAAAACAAAAATTTCACTGAATTCATGATATCTTATATTTTCAAGACATTAAAATATATTAGCAAGACACAAAAACTTCAACAATGTAAGAGAAATGTTACAGAGAAGGATGTTTAAGATAAAACTGACCACTTTTAAAAGTTAATAGTTACAATGGGATATTATTCAGCCATAAAAAGAAATGAAGTTGTAACACATAATGCAACATGGATGAGTCCTGAAAACATTATGCAAAGGAAATAAGCTACACACAAAAAGACAAATATTGTATGATTTCACATATATGAAATATTTAGAATAGGCAAATTAATAGAGACAGAAAGTGGCTGAATGCAGGGGGTAGGTGGCGTTATTATCACTTAATAAGCACAGAATTTCTGTTTGGGGTGATGAAGACATTTTAGATAAAGATAGTAGTGATAGTTCCATAACACTGTGAATGTAGTTAATGCCACTTAAATGTATACTTGAAAATAGTTAAAACAGCAAATTATGTTATATATATTTTAACACAAACACTATTTGCTCTCTCTTAGCTCAGTAAGATCCAGCAAAGTGACTTATTTGAGGCCTGACCTACTTCACTCCTCCAGTCCAAATCTATGATGTCATGGAATTACCTAGAAAATTCAAAGATTGACTAGCAAAATCAAACAAAATCCTAACCCAAAAGCAGCCCTTAAAATAACTCACAAGCAGTTTAGTTATTAAGAAACAAGGAAATCATTCTCCACTCACAAACTATACCTTGTGGAAAGAACTGTTTGAATACAGAATGCATTTTCTCTCATAATCAATGATCAGATTTCCCTGGCTAACCCCACGAATTCTATCTAAATTATAATGTGGTTAAAATACTGAGTAATTAACAACAATAATTTAAAGAAAACTTTAAAAGTATACAACTGTGAATGTATTCATCTGTATTATGAACTAAATAAGCTTAGGGGGTAGTACAGGAAAGCAGCCATTATTTACAAATATTATTTCCAGGGAAATGTGTACACTATGTGGTAAGAAGGAAATAAAAAGACAATACGAATGTCTCAGTCCATCTTTCCTCTCTTTCCTGGTCCCACGCAGTTCCCACTGCTGAGATTATTAAGCAGACAAAAGTAAACTAAAGAAAGAATGAGAAACTGGAGTAGGGGCAGTGCACATTATCAAGTCCCTACATGCCAGAAATGTCCTTGATAATACATCTACCCAAAATCACATTCCCAGAACCGAGACCACCATTCCTCTAAAGATGGATCAATCAAGGAGGGTAATAACATGTTTGGCTATCCTTTGTTCGTGCCTTATTCTCATGAATCCAGTTCAAGTCAAGAAGTAATAAGCATGAAACTATTATCTATATGCATAACTGAATCACTTTGCTGCACACCAGAAACTAACACAACATAGTGAAGCAACTATAAGTCAATAAAATAAATTTAAAAAAAAAGAAGTAATGAGCATAGAGCACTCTTTCTGCACATATATACATTGGCTACTGGTAATAATAAACCTGGAGGGAAGTCAATAGTGAAACTAAGAGAATACCAGCAAGTTGCTGTCATATGCAGATGCTGCTTTGTACCTACATTTAAGAATATGTTGGTTCTGGAGACCTCCCTGGTGCTCCAATGGTTGAGAGTCTGCCTTCCAATGTGTGGAACGCGGTTCAATCCCTGGTCAGGGAACTAGGATCCTACATGCCATGGGGCTGCTAGGCCCGCACACCACAACTACTGAGCCCGTGCACCTCAAATGGAGAGCCTGTGTGCCCCAAACTACAGAGCCCGCATGCCACAACTACTGAGCCCACGTGCTCTGGAGCCCACATGCCAAAACTAGAGAGAAGCCCACATGCCACAACGAAAGATCCCACGTGCTGCAACGAAGATCCTGAGTGCCACAACTAAGACTTGACGCAGCCAAAAAAAATAAATAAATAAAATAAAATGTAACATGTTTAAGAAAAAAAGAGTATGTGGGCTCTAAAATGCCATTTTAAAGAATGGAGATCTTTGTACCAAGATACTCTTATCTTCCTATTTCTCTCAGTAACCAAAAATACACAGTTAACAAATAAATACCATTCTGGGATATCTTATCATCAGGCAAATCTGAGAGACACCACACAAACCCAAACACATTCATTCTAGGCAACAAAGACAAAAAAGTAGGACTACATCGAGCTACAAAGCTTCTGCACAGCAAATGAAGTCAACAACAAAATGAAAAGGCAACCTATACAATGGGAAAAAAATATTTGTAGATTATATATAAGGGGTTAATATCCAAAATATATAAAGAATTCATACAACTCAATAGCAAAGAAAAAAAAATCAAACAACCTGGTTTTTAAAAGGACAGAGGAACTGAATATAGACATTTTCCCAAAGACATACAAATGATCAACAGGTACATGCAAAGGTGCTCAACATCACTAATCATCAGGAAAATCAAAATCACGAGGAGGTGTTACCTCACACCTGTTAGAATGGCTATCATCAAAAAGACAAGAGACACTGTTGTATGGCATATATGAAAGTTGTTAGGAGAGTAAATCGAAAGAGTTCTTATCACAAGTAAAAAATTTTTTTTTCTTTTTTATATCTATGTATGATGACAGATGTTAATGAAACTTACTGTGGTAACATTTCAAGAAATATGTAAATCAAATCATTATGCTGTACACCTTAAACTTCAATGCTGTATGTCAATTTATATCTCAATAAAATTGGAAGAAAAAAATAAACTATTGGTGAGGATATGGAGAAAAGGGAACACTGGTGCACTGTTGGTAGGAATGTACACTGGTGCAGCCATTATGGAAAACAGTATGGAGGTGCCCCAAAAAATTAAAAATAGAATTACCATATGATCCAGCAACTCCACTTCTGGGAATATATCCAAAGGAAATGAAAATAGGATGTCGAAGACATACATATACTCCCATTTTCAATGCAACATATATTATTCACAATAGCCAAGATACTTAAGTATTCATCAATGGATGAATGAATAAAGATGTGGTATACATATACAATGGAGTATTATTTAGCCATGAGAAAAAAGAAAATCCTGCCATTTGCAACAACATGGATAAACCTTGAGGGCATTATGCTATAAGAAATAAGCCGGAAAGAGAAATTAAAATTCTGCACGGTATCACTCATACGTGGAATCTCTTTTTAAAAAAAGGAAAAGAAAAAAAGGTCAAACTCTTAGAAACTGAGTAGAAAAGTAGCTGCCAAGGCCTGGGGGAAACAGGGAGAGGTTGGTAAAAAGGCACAAACTTCTCAGCTGTAAGATGAATAAGGAGATCTGAGGATCTAATGCACAACATGGTGACTATAGTTGATAACACTATATTATATGCCACTAATTCAAATTTGTTAAGAGAACTTAAATGTTCTTACCAAAAAAAAAAAAAAGCCCAGGAGTTACATTCTGTAAACTCCAGGACAACAAAATGTTTTAGGAATCTGAAGAAACTGCTGTGACGGCAATTTTTAAAAAATAGAGTAAATATCCTAATTCATACCTTTAAGATACATCTTTAATAGGATACATCAAAAACTGGTAAGAGGGAATTCCCTGGAGGTCCAGTGGTTAGGACTCTGTGCTTCCACTGCCAGCGGCCTGGGTTTGATCCCTAGTTGGGGAGCTAAGATCTCACAAGTCAAGTGGCACAGCCAGAAAAAAAAAAAAAATCTAAAAAAGAAAAAAATGGTAAGAAAGGTCCTTCCTTCTGGGAGGGAAATTAGATGCCTGGTGGACTGGGTGGAAAGGAGATTTTTTCATGGTCTGTTCTTTTTTAAAATTTTGAACCATGAGAATGTATCATTTGTTAAAAAGTACAGAAAGAGAATAAGAAAGAAAAAAAGACATGTATTTCCTAATTGTCCTCACAAGCCATATCATACTGACAGAGATCTTAATCAGGTAGAAAATGAAGCCATAGTCACCAGACAAGACAGATTTTCAGTAGACCAAATAAGACAGTGCTGTGCATCTTATATAAAAGTAAAAGAATCAGGGCTTCCCTGGTGGCAAAGTGGTTGAGAGTCCGCCTGCCGATGCAGGGGACACAGGTTCATGCCCCGGTCCAGGAAGATCCCACATGCCGCGGAGCAGCTGGGCCCGTGAGCCACATGGCCACTGAGCCTGCGCTCCGCAACCGGAGAGGCCACAACAGTGAGAGGCCCGTGTACCGCATTAAAAAAAAAAAAAAAAAAAAAAAAAAAAGTAAAAGAATCAACATGACAAATAAATGTATGACCTTGCAACTGCACCTGAGTTTTCAGTGAAACATAACTGTTAACAACTCTGGAACCAAAAAGACCTGGGGTCAAATCCTAGCTCTTCTAATTAGGAGTTGTATGGTCTTGAAAAAATTATATAACTTCAATTTGCTAGTCTAGAAAATGGGATTAGTAATAAGAGCACCTCCATGGTGCTATTAATAATAGCAACATTCACATGGTGTGGTGAAAATTAAATGAGATAATTTACATAAAATATTTACCCTAAGCCAGGTACATGGTAAATAACTCCATAAATTTTAGTTATTATCATCATCCAGGGGAGGCAACACAGAACAGTAGCTAATAAGGATTTGGATACCTGGACTTGAATCCTGGATCTGCTCATTAGCTTTAATACTTGAGCAAGTAACCAAACATCCTTAAGATTCAGTATCTTTTTCTCATTCATAAAATGGTAGGAACAGGGGGCTTCCCTGGTGGTGCAGTGGTTAAGAATCCGCCTGCAACCAATTCTATAAAACACTTAGAGAAGAGGTAACACCTATCCTTCTCAAACCCTTCCAAAATATAGCAGAGGGAGGAATACTCCCAAACTCATTCTACGAGGCCACCATCACTCTGATACCAAAACCAGACAAAGATGTCACAAAGAAAGAAAACTACAGGCCAATATCACTGATGAACATAGATACAAAAATCCTCAACAAAACACTAGCAAAAGAAACCAACAGCACATTAAAAGGATCATACACTATGATCAAGTTGGGTTTATTCCAGGAATGCAGGGATTGTTCAATATACGCAAATCAATCAATGTGATACACCATATTAACAAACTGAAGGAGAAAAGCCATATGATCATCTCAATAGATGCAGAAAAAGCTTTGGACAAAATTCAACACCCATTTATGATAAAAACCCTCCAAAAAGCAGGCATAGAGGGAACTTTCCTCAACATAATAAAGGCCATATATGACAAACCCACAGCCAAGATCATCCTCAATGGTGAAAAACTGAAACCATTTCCACTAAGATCAGGAACAAGACAAGGTTGCCCACTCTCACCACTATTCTTCAACATAGTTTTGGAAGTTTTAGCCACAGCAATCAGAGAAGAAAAAGAAATAAAAGGAATCCAGATTGGAAAAGAAGAAGTAAAGCTGTCACTCTTTGCAGATGACATAATACTATACACAGAGAATCCTAAAGATGCTACCAGAAAACTCCTAGAGCTAATCAATGAATTTGGTAAAGTAGCAGGATACAAAATTAATGCACAGAAATCTCTGGCATTCCTATATACTAATGATGAAAAATCTGAATGTGAAAGCAAGAAAACACTCCCATTTACAATTGCAACAAAAAGAATAAAATATCTAGGAATAAACCTACCTAAGGAGACAAAAGACCTGTATGCAGAAAATTATAAGACACTGATGAAAGAAATTAAAGATGATACAAATAGATGGAGAGATATACCATGTTCTTGGTTGGGAAGAATCAACATTGTGAAAATGACTCTACTACCCAAAGCAATCTACAGATTCAATGCAATCCCTATCAAACTACCAGTGGCATTTTTCACAGAACTAGAACAAAAAATTTTGCAATTTGTATGGAAACACAAAAGGCCCCGAATAGCCAAAGCAATCTTGAGAACGAAAAAAGGAGCTGGAGGAATCAGGCTCCCTGACTTCAGACTATACTACAAAGCTACAGTAATCAAGACAGTATGGTACTGGCACAAAAACAGAAAGATAGATCAATGGAACAGGATAGAAAGCCCAGAGATAAACCCACATACATATGGACACCTTATCTTTGATAAAGGTGGCAGGAATGTACAGTGGAGAAAGGACAGCCACTTCAATAAATGGTGCTGGGAAAACTGGACAGGTACATGTAAAAGTATGAGATTAGATCACTCCCTAACACCATACACAAAAATAAGCTCAAAATGGATTAAAGACCTAAATGTAAGGCCAGAAACTATCAAACTCTTAGAGGAAAACATAGGCAGAACACTCTATGACATAAATCACAGCAAGATCCTTTCTGACCCACCACCTAGAGTAATTAAATAAAAACAAAAATAAACAAATGGGACCTAATGAAACTTCAAAGCTTTTGCACAGCAAAGGAAACCATAAACAAGACCAAAAGACAACCCTCAGAATGGGAGAAAATATTTGCAAATGAAGCAACTGACAAAGGATTAATCTCCAAAATTTACAAGCAGCTCATGCAGCTCAATAACAAAAAAACAAACAACCCAATCCAAAAATGGGCAGAAGACCTAAATAGACATTTCTCCAAAGAAGATATACAGAATGCCAACAAACACATGAAAGAATGCTCAACATCATTAATCATTAGAGAAATGCAAATCAAAACTACAATGAGATATCATCTCACACCAGTCAGAATGGCCATCATCAAAAAATCTAGAAACAATAAATGCTGGAGAGGGTGTGGAGAAAAGGGAACACTCTTGCACTGCTGGTGGGAATGTGAATTGGTTCAGCCACTATGGAGAACAGTATGGAGGTTCCTTAAAAAACTACAAATAGAATTACCATATGACCCAGCAATCCCACTACTGGGCATATACCCTGAGAAAACCAAAATTCAAAAAGAGTCATGTACCAAAATGTTCACTGCAGCTCTATTTACAATAGCCCAGAGATGTAAACAACCTAAGTGCCCATCATCGGATGAATGGATAAAGAAGATGTGGCACATATATACAATGGAATATTACTCAGCCTTAAAAAGAAACGAAATTGAGTTATTTGTAATGAGATGGATAGACCTAGAGTCTGTCATACAGAGTGAAGTAAGTCAGAAAGAAAAAGACAAATACCGTATGCTAACACATATATATGGAATTTAAGGAAAAAAAGGATGTCATGAAGAACCTAGGGGCAGGACGGGAATAGAGATGCAGACCTACTGGAGAACGGACTTGAGGATATGGGGAGGGGGAAGGGTGAGCTTTGACAGGGCAAGAGAGAGTCATGGACATACACACACTAACAAACGTAGTAAGGTAGATAGCTAGTGGGAAGCAGCCGCATGGCACAGGGATATTAGCTCAGTGCTTTGTGACAGCCTGGAGGGGTGGGATAGGGAGAGTGGGAGGGAGGGAGACGCAAGAGGGAGGACATATGGGAACATATGTATATATATAACTGATTCACTTTGTTATAGAGCAGAAACTAACACACCATTGTAAAGCAATTGTACCCCAATAAAGATGTTAAAAAACAAAAACAAAAACAAAACCCTCCAGAAAGCAGGCATAGAGGGAACTTTCCTCAACATAATAAAGGCCATATATGACAAACCCACAGCCAACATCGTCCTCAATGGTGAAAAGCTGAAACCATTTCCACTAAGATCAGGAACAAGACAAGGTTGCCCACTCTCACCACTATTCTTCAACATAGTTTTGGAAGTTTTAGCCACAGCAATCACAGAAGAAAAAGAAATAAAAGGAATCCAAATTGGAAAAGAAGAAGTAAAGCTGTCACTCTTTGCAGATGACATAATACTATACATAGAGAATCCTAAAGATGCTACCAGAAAACTACTGGAGCTAATCAACAAATTTGGTAAAGTAGCAGGATAAAAACTTAATGCACAGAAATCTCTGGCATCCCTATACACTAATGATGAAAAATCTGAAAGTGAAATTAAGAAAACACTCCCATTTACAATTGCAACAAAAAGAATAAAATATCTAGGAATAAACCTACCTAAGGAGACAAAAGACCTGTATGCAGAAAATTATAAGACGCTGATGAAAGAAATTAAAGATGATACAAATAGATGGAGAGATATACCATGTTCTTGGATTGGAAGAATCAACATTGTGAAAATGACTCTACTACCCAAAGCAATCTACAGATTCAATGCAATCCCTATCAAACTACCAGTGACATTTTTCACAAAACTAGAACAAAAAATTTCACAATTTATATAGAAACACAAAAGACTCCAAATAGCCAAAGCAATCTTGAGAACGAAAAACAGAGCTGGAGGAATCAGGCTCCTGGACTTCAGACTATATTACAAAGCTACAGTAATCAAGACAGTACAGTACTGGCACAAAAACAGAAATATAGATCAATGGAACAGGATAGAAAGCCCAGGGATAAACCCACGCACATATGGTTACCTTATCTTTGATAAAGTAGGCAAGAATATACAGTGCAGAAAAGACAGCCTCTTTAATAAGTGGTGCTGGGAAAACTGGACAGCTACATGTTAAAGAATGAAATTAGAACACTCTCTAACACCATACACAAAAATAAACTGAAAATGTATTAAAGACCTAAATGTAGGGCTAGACACCATCAAACTCTTAGAGGAAAACATAGGCAGAACACTCTATGACATAAATCACAGCAAGATCCTTTTTGACCCACCTCCTAGAGTAATGGAAATAAAAATAAACAAATGGGACCTAAAAAAACTTAAAAGCTTTTGCACAGCAAAGGAAACCATAAACAAGACGAAAAGACAGCCCTCAGAATTGGAGAAAATATTTGCAAATGAAGCAACTGACAAAGGATTAATCTCCAAAACATACAAGCAATTCATGAAGCTCAATAACAAAAAAACAAACAACCCAATCCAAAAATGGGCAGAAGACCTAAACAGACATTTCTCCAAAGATATACAGATTGCCAACAAACACATGAAAGGATGCTCAACATCATTAATTATTAGAGAAATGCAAATCAAAACTACAATGAGATATCATCTCACACCGGTCAGAATGGCCATCATCAAAAAACGTACAAACAATAAATGCTGGAGAGGGTGTGGAGAAAAGGGAACCTTCTTGCACTGTTGGTGGGAATGTAAATTGATACAGCCATTATGGAGAACAGTATGGAGGTTCCTTAAAAAACTAAATATAGAACTACCATACGACCCAGCAATCCCACTACTGGGCATATACCCTGAGAAAACCATAATTCAAAAAGAGTCATGTACCAAAATGTTCATTGCAGCTCTATTTACAATAGCCAGGACACGGAAGCAACCTAAGTGCCCACTGACAGAAGAATGGATACAGAAGATGTGGCACATATATACAATGGAATATTACTCAGCCATAAAAAGGAACAAAACTGAGTTATTTGTAGTGACGTGGATGGACCTAGAGTCTGTCATACAGAGTGAAGTAAGTCAGAAAGAGAAAAACAAATACCGTATGCTAACACATATATATGGAATCTTAAAAAAAAAAAAAAGGAAATGGTCAGAAGAACCTAGGGGCAAGATGGGAATAAAGATGCAGACCTACTAGAGAATGGACTTGAGGATACGGGGAGGGGGAAGGGTAAGCTGGGACAAAGTGAGAGAGTGGCATGGACATATATATACTACGAAACGTAAAACAGATAGCTAGTGGGAAGCAGCCGCATAGCACAGGGAGATCAGCTCGATGCTTTGTGACCACCTAGAGGGGTGGGATAGGGAGGGTGGGAGGGAGGGAGATGCAAGAGGGAAGAAATATGAGGACATATGTATAACTGATTCAGTTTGTTATAAAGCAGAAACTGACACACCATTGTAAAGCTTTGGTGACTTTACCAACTGTAAACTGACACACCATTAAAAAAAATAATAATAATCCACCTGCCAATGCAGGGGACACGGGTTCGAGCCCTGGTCTAGGAAGATCCCACATGCCACAGAACAACTAAGCCCGTGCACCACAACTACTGAGCCTGTGCTCTAGAGCCCGCGTGCCACAACTACTGAAGCCCACGCGCCACAACTGCGGAAGCCTGTGCAGTTAGAGCCCGTGCTCTGCAACAAAAGAAGCCACCACAATGAGAAGTCTCTGCACCTCAATGAAGAGTAGCCCCCGCTCGCCGCAGCTAGAGGAAGCCTGCATGTAGCAACAAAGACCCAACACAGCTAAAAGTTAATTAACTTTTTTAAAAAGTACTTAACTTTATTTTAAAAAATGGTAGTAACATTAGTACCTGTATCATGACAAATGTCATATAACTTAAATAAATAGATAAAAATTTGTGAATTCACTAGGAAAACACAATCTTTACCAAGTATTCAAAGTTACCATGCCCATTAACAGCATAATGTGGTTGTTCAAAGTACTAAATGATATATTTGCAAAGCAGCTAATAAAGCAGCTAGCATATACTATTAATAAACAACAACCAAAGTCTCTCACAGTCATACAGTATCCCCGAGGGAAAGGTTTGGTTTCAAATAAACAAATTACTTTTATTTATACCTCCTGTAACATTTGCAAACCATGTTATTATGTATAACTACGATACTGCCAATTTTGGGTTCAGTTGAAATTACCCATAGAAGGATAAAACTAACAACTTTGGCTATTATAGCATGATGCTCTCAAATGACCTAACAGAGAAACAGTCTAATAATAAGTTCAGGTAGTATCTCTTTGGAGTTCAAGGATATGAAATAAACATGCTATTATGCTTCAAATAAATAGGCTGGTGAGGGCTTAATGTGGTTCCCAGGGGTTACTGAAAAAATATTCCCGACCCTAATGAGGAAAAAAAAAAAGACAATGAAAATCAGTAATGGGGACTATTTTTCAGTCCAAAAAACTTCAATATATAGCTTTCAAAATACCAGTAAAATTAAGCTGCTGATCCTTTTTCAGGGCTCTCTCAGACAAACAAAAGGATTCTTAAACATTCTTGAATGACGGGCTCCAATTCTCAGGAACTAAAGGGTATCATGAGAAGTGACCCAAACCAAACTCAATCGACTCAGTCGGAACCAGAAACCAAAGGAACTTTGCTGGAAGAAGACTGATAAATGGGCAGTGGCAAACCATATTGCACTTGGGTTCCATTCTGTGACTTCTACCAACAGAAGACCTATAACACCAGAAAACTCAAAGCTCATCAAACTATCAAGCTTTGGTGACTTTACCAACTATTTAGTATCTTGACTGTGGTGGTAGATACATGCACTCACACAGTTATAAAATTGTACAGAATTTTACACACACACACACACACACACACACACACAGAGTAAAACTGGGTAAAGCGAAATAAGATCAGTGGATAACAACAGTGACAATATACTGATTGTGATTTTATGCATTTGTAAAATGTTATCTTCAAGGAGAAACTGGAAAAATATAAAAAGGATCTCTGTTTTCTTCCTTATTAACTGCATGTGAATCTGTATCTTAATAAAAATTTCAGTTAAAAAAATTTAGGATGGGGACTTCCCTGGTGGTTCAGTGGTTAAGAATCCACCCTCAACATAGGGGACACGGATTTGATCCCTGGTCGGGGAACTAAGATCCCACATGATGCGGGGCAACTAAGTACGAGCGCTGCAACTATTGAGCCCATGTGCCACAACTAGAGAAGCCCATGCACTGCAATGAAGGGCCTGCGTGCCACAACTAAGACCCAACGCAGCCTAATTAATTAATTAAAAAAAATAAAGTGAGAATCCCACCAACCTTTAAAAAAAAATTTAGGATGAACAGATCTTCAGAATATTTGAGTAAATATACCCCAGAAAGAATTTTTTAGGAAAAATTTTATATTAAATGTATTCTAAATAATATTTTCTTCCTACCACTAGCTGTAACAGGCAGTTCTTCTCCTAAGGGCACATGACCAAGGGAAAAAATTCCACAAAGATCCACACATTTACAATATGAACTTTTTTGAAAACAAAAAATAACAAAACACTTTTCAAGTTAAAAAGAAGAAACAAATTGGGACTTCCCTGGTGGTCCAGTGGTTCAGACTCCGCGCTCCCGATGCGGGGGGCACGGGTTTGATCCCTGGTCAGGGAACTAAGATCCTGCATGCCACACAGTGCAGCCAAAAAAAAAAAGAGGAAGAAACAAATTATCCATAAAGTCAAATTAAGTAATAAAAATTATACCCCACATAATAAATATTATCTATGTGTCGGGCATCAAATGGGGTAAGGGAGACAATGAAGAAGGAACAATTTAATTTCTTTCTTGGCACCAAAAATTGATGTATACATC
Organism: Phocoena sinus; assembly: GCF_008692025.1. Taxonomy (NCBI): domain Eukaryota; kingdom Metazoa; phylum Chordata; class Mammalia; order Artiodactyla; family Phocoenidae; genus Phocoena; species Phocoena sinus. Next base: position 31,499,157 of record NC_045782.1, on the reverse strand, counting down.
TTCTGTTACATGTGCTTAATTTGCTTCCTTACTCATAGTCTTCAACTCATTAAAAGTGTCTTGGTTTTGAAAGACTTATTCTCATAAATTTTTTAAAAGTCCTTTGAGATGGAAAAAGATTTGTTTGATCTAGCGGTATATCATACCTACTTCTTAAATGTAAAAGTTGCAGTAAGGAGGGCTCTTCTGAGAACCACCTTCATAGTCAGTCTCTCACCTAGACAAGAAATGAGCAAACTACAGTAATAAACGGTTATTAGTTTGACCTGGCCCTCCAACTAAGAGCCAGGAATGCTCAGAGTACGGTCTTCCAAAACTCATGCCAGTTCCTGCCCTTACCTACAACCTTTGGTAGCTTATACTGGCCTAAACACTGTACCACTCACCTGTTAGGTAAATACTACATAACTCTATGAGAAACAGTAAAATCAAGACCCAACTCAACATATAGGGTGTGATAAACACTGTGTCAAAGATGAATTTTATTTTATTAAATCACAAGGGCAACTAGAATACTCACTACAAAACAAAAGAGGACAGGTTATAAATATCTTCAATATCATCATTAGAACAATACCGCCCACACAATAAATTTTCAGAGTAATCACTCTTGGAAATCTCAAACTGAGACTTAAACAACCAAGAATACATAATTATATAAACCTATTTCCAGTAGTCAAGGCAGATTTCTTCAATTAAATAAATAAAAATATTTTCAGGTAAAGTAATAAAGCTGGCATTTTAGAACATGCACATTTACTACCACAATTCCACAGACACATGCCACATGCAGGCTCCAGGGATTACGACCTGGAGATTTGGGGGTCCATTATTCAGCCTACCACACTCTCCAATCAGAGTAGCTACAATCCCTAGAGGGTGAGACAAACTCCCATTGCTTTCGTCATCTCTCTGTTGTCCTCCAGCTTGTCTCTGGACACAGGCACAGTAGTGGAAGTACATGGCATAGCAGAGTAACTAAGGCACCTGATAGGAGGACTAAAAATGGGAGCTCAGTGAAAGGGAAGTATTATGGATATTGAGAGGAGGAAGGAGCTCAGGAAAGTTGTTTTTGAACTCTTGGGTTTGTCACATAACTGCACATGCATGGATCTGATCCTAAACAGAAGTACAAATTGAGGATAGGTCAATGCCCAGGTTCCAGACTGGCCACTGGGTGGTTGCACATGTGGAACAGGTCCAAATAGCACTGCAAAGGCTGTGAAAACTTCACTGACACAACCAAAAGAAGACTGGTTGGAACTTGCAGCCTAAACCCATCAATACCCATGATGTGATAAAAAACAAATGTACAGCTGTCCCTTGGTGTCCACAGAAAATTAGTTCCAAGCCCTTGGCAGATACCAAAATCTGCGGATGCTCAAGTCCCTTATATAAAATGGAGTAGTATTTGCCTATAACCTACGTAATTCTCTCCTATACTTTACAATTTTTTTTTTTTTTTTTTTTTTTTTTGCGGTATGCGGGCCTCTCACTGCCGTGGCCTCTCCCATTGCGGAGCACAGGCTCCGGACGCGCAGGCCCAGCGGCCATGGCTCACGGGCCCAGCCACTCCGCGGCATGCGGGATCCTCCCGGACCGGGGCACGAACCGGTATCCCCTGCATCGGCAGGCGGACTCTCAACCACTGCGCCACCAGGGAAGCCCTCTCCTATACTTTAAATCATCTCTAGATTACTTATAATATCTAATACAATGTAAATGTTATGTAAATAGTTGTAAATGCTATATAAATAGTTGCCAGCCTGTGGCAAGTTCAAGTTTTGCTTTCTGGAACTTCCTGGAATTTTTTTCCCAAGTTTTTTTCATCCTCAGTTGGTTGAATCCTTGGTTGGGGGACCCAGGAGATCTGGAAGGCCAACTGTATCAACATCTCCATAGGATTTAAAGAGACTCAGCATCTCATAACATGATACTAAAAATGTCTAGAGGGAGTTCCCTGGTGGTCTAGTAGTTAGGATTTGGCGCTTTCACTGCCACGGCACAGGTTTGATCCCTGGTAGGGGAACTGAGATCCTGCAAGCTGCACGTCGTGGCCAAAAATAAAAAAAAATTTTTAATGTCTAGAATAGGGACTTCCCTGGTGTCTCACTGGATAAGAATCCGCCTGCCAATGCAGGAGACAAGGGTTCGAGCCCTGTTCCGGGAAGATCCCACATGCCATGGAGCAGCTAAGCCCATGCACCACAACTACTGAGCCTGCACGCTAGAACCTGCGAGCCACAACTACTGAGCCCATGTGCCACAACTACTGAAGCCCACGCTCCTAGAGCCCATGCTCCGCAACAAGAGAAGCCACCACAATGAGAAGCCTGTGCACTGCAACAAAAAGTAACCCCTGCTTGCCGCAACTAGAGAAAGCCCGTGAGCAGCAACGAAGACCCAATGCAGCCAAAAATAATTAATTAATTAATTTTAAAAATGTCTAGAATACAATCCAAAATTACTCAGCATATAAAGAACCAGTAAAATCTCAATTCAATTAGGGAACTACAATCAACAGGCATCAACAATTACACGAGACAGATATGGAGCAGCCATGATAAAAATGCCCAAAGAAATGAGAACACTTTTGAATGGAAAGATGGAAAGTCTCAGCAGAGACCAAATGGAAATTTTAGAACTGAAGAATACAACAACCAAAAAAAAAAAAAAAAAAAAAAAACCACTTCCTTAGGTCTACTAATTGGAAATCTGGGGAAACAAACTCAACTTTTAAGAGTGAAAACTCCTTGTGAAGGCCAACTATACTAGTCATTAACACCTCAGTGTTAATTATTTTAATCAGGTGACTTTCTTCATAACTCTAATGAGATTACGAGGCAGTGTATTTCAACTTTGTCACAACTTTAGTCACCCCTTTTTGATAAAGGGCCTATAGTTGGCACTCAATGACTACTGAATAAAGTTAATGAACAAAAATAAATAGTATCAAAATATAAGTCCTTATGAGACTAAGAAAAAAAATAAGTAAAGGGCTTCCCTGGTGGCACAGTGGTTGAGAGTCCGCCTGTCGATGCAGGGGACACGGGTTCGTGCCCCAGTCTGGGAAGATCCCACATGCTGCGGAGCGGCTGGGCCCGTGAGCCTGTGCTCCGCAATGGGAGAGGCCACAACAGTGAGAGGCCCACGTACCGCAAAAAAAAAAAAAAAGTAAAATGTGACTACTGGGTACAAAACAGGTCCACTGTTTTATACAAGATGTTTAATATATCTTGAGACTCAACATGCTGTTTCTTTAGAGTGAGATGGGTAGTAGCTCTGCAGAACTAAATCATATTTATTTATGTGTTTAAAATATTGTTCTTAGATGAATTTAGTATTATACTACAAACCAAGAAAATGTATAAGTGATTTAAAAGCCAATGGCATTTCATCTTGGTTCCCTATATTAGTAAATCTTCACAAAATTTTATTTATACAAAATTAACAGATATATAGATATTGTTAAAAATGGATTTTAAAAAGTAGAAATTCAGAAAAGGATCAAGATTGGAAAACATCAAAATTAACTGAGTTGGGGTTCAAAAAAGAGGAGATAGTCCCTGAGTTCTAGACCTGGACTCTATAGAGCCACCATATACAATATAGATTAAGTCTTTTATATCAACATTAAATGTGAAGAATGATTATTACTTTAAATTTTCAAAAATATCTATTGCTGAAATACAAAAAACCTCAAATTCTTCAGTGCCCTGAAATGGCTTGAGTCAATGAAGCCAAACACAAACTCCCATATACATGTACACCACAGAATGTATAAATCTTTACTATACACTTCAGATCCACTAACATATTTAATCAAGATATCTGAACAGTTAGAGATTCTTTTCAAATATTCTTCCTTAAAAATTAAAAACTTTATTTCAGGATACCACTATTGAGGGAAATGCAAATCAAAACCACAATGAGCGGGACTTCCCTGGTGGCACAGTGGTTAAGAATCCACCTGCCAATGCAGGCGACAAGGGTTCGAGCCCTGGTCTGGGAAGATCCCACAGGCCATGGAGCAACTAAGCCGGTGCACCACAACTACTGAGCTTGTGCTCTAGAGCCCACAAGCCACAACTGCTGAGCCTGCGTGCCACAACTACCGCAGCTGGCATGCCTAGAGCCTGTGCTCCACAACAAGAGAAGCTACTGCAATGAGAAGCTCGCTCACCGCAACGAAGATTAGCCCCCGCCCGCCGCAACTAGAGAAAGCCCATAGGCAGCAACGAAGACCCAACGCAGCCAAAAATTAATTAATTAATTTTTTAAAAAAACCCACAATGAGATACCACTTCACACCCACTGGGATGACTATAATCAAACACAGTTAATAACAAGGTTGTAGAGCAATATTGGAATCCTCGCACACTGCTGGTGGTAATGTAAAATGGTGCAGCCACTTTGGAGAACAGTCTGACAGCTCCTCAAAAGGTTAAACACAGAGTTACCATAAGATCTAGAAATTCCATCCAAAGTATATACCCAAGAGAGATGAAAACATAAATGCACATTAATGTTCAGAGCATCATTATTTATAATAGCCCAGAAGTGAAAATAACTCAAATATCCATTGATTGATTAATGAATAAACTAAATGTGATATATCCATACGATAGCATATTGTCCTATTAAAAAGGAATGAAGTGATACATGCTACAAGATAGCATAATGTTTTTGAGATTCATCTAAGTCAAAGAAGCCAGTCACAGAAGACCATATACAATGTGATTCCATTTATATGAAATGTCCAGAATAGGTAAATCTATAGAGATGGAAAGTAACTAGTATATTAGTTAGCTTAGGGCTAGCAGAGAAGGGGATGGAGAGAATAAGGTTTCTTTTAGGGGTGATAAAACTGATTGTGGTGGTAGCTGCACAACTCTGTGAACAAACTAAAAGCCATTAACTCTATACTTTAAATGGGTGAATTGAATAGCATGTACTATATCTCAATAATTACAGAACTGTTAAGGAAAAAGCTGCTAGGGAAAAAACAGCACTATTTCACTTAAAGCAAAGAAGTGGTATTCACAGCAAAGTTGGTTTAATATACTTTTTTTTTTTTGCGGTACGCGGGCCTCTCACTGTTGTGGCCTCTCCCGTTGCGGAGCACAGGCTCCGGACGCGCAGGCTCAGCGGCCATGGCTTACAAGCCCAGCCGCTCCGCGGCATGTGAGATCTTCCCAGACCGGGGCACGAACCCGTGTCCCCTGCATCGGCAGGCGGACTCAACCACTGCGCCACCAGGGAAGCCCTAATACACTTTTTTTGAAGACTGCTTCTATAAGTATTTTTATTCCTAATCTGAAATTTTTGAAAATCAAATATAACTACAAGAAAGATGGGAAAAATACTTCAGGATGAATCTTAATGTGAGGTATTATATGCCAGTATAGTTTTCTGTATAATTGTCAAAATACCTTTACTGCTCTGTCATTTGGAAATTAATGAAGAAATTATTCTTCAGAGCTAGAATACTATTAAAATTGCCAACCATACACAAAATAACTTAAAACTTTTTGCCTATTACTAATTTCTGTGAACAGCGCCAATTATAAACTGATTTTTAAACTATAAACTATTTAAAAAGCTAAACTCTAGCCAGAATCTGTAAAAAATGAAAACACATTTTCATAGATGCTACTAACTTGATTTTAAAGAATATCTCAGCTTCTTTCACATGAGAGGGAAAAAATAACTAAAACAATTCTTAAGCCTGATTTCTCCTTCCTCTGAGGTCAGCTGCTTTGTACAGATGGAATTTTATATCTAGTATATTTCCACTGTTATTAATGGTAATTTAACAACATGCAAATGATGTAATTAAAATTCATCCTCAATTCACCTCCTATATTTTATCTTTTTTTATATAAATTTATTTATTTTATTTATTTATTTTATGGATGCATTGGGTCTTCGTTGCTGTGCGCGGGCTTTCTCTAGTTGCGGTGAGCAAGGGCTACTCTTCATTGCAGTGCACAGGCTCAGTTGCTCCGCAGCACGTGGGATCTTCCCGGACCAGGGCTCGAACCCGTGTACCATGCATTGGCAGGTGGATTCTTAACCACTGCTCCACCAGGGAAGCCCTTATATTTTGTCTTGATGTCCCACATTACTTCAATAGCAAATAAGGAAAACTCACTAATTAAATCTTGCATTGTTTCTTTTTTATTCATGGTTAGGACAAAGAAGGACAAAAAGCATAAAAATTCATGGATTATTAGAGGAAACAAAGACAGCCTGAGATAGATAGATAGACAGACAGATAGATAGAAAGAAAGAAATATATGATATGTATATATGTATCTACCACAACTAAAATACTTAAGCTAAAAATACATTTAGAAGATCAGTATAAAAAAGTAACCATTGTCTCACAGAAAATTATACTAAAAAGCTGGAAGGTATAGAACAATTTAGCCACAGGTATGAAAACTAAGCAAATGAAAAAATAAAGCAATATTTTACAACAACTATAAATGGAGTATAATCTTTAAAAATTGTGAATCACGCTGTTGAACACCTGAAACTTATAAAATACTGTAAATCGAGTATACCTCAATTTTTAAGAAATAAGAAAACTGTTATAATTCCAGGAAAAAACAAAAAATTGAATAAGAAAGAAAACTAAATAACAGTACACCATGTTGCAGAGAATATTTAGTCATAACACTATAAATAACAAATACCAATTTAACCAAAGATTGTGATACAATTGCATTGGGATGATGTGGTGTGGAGTGTGTAAGAACGCTAAATATCTTCTACAACTGGAAAGCAAAGGATAAAATCTAAAATTAACTAAGAATTAGCAGTAAAGAACAGTATTTAGAAAATGTAGGTATATACAAGAAACTATTACTAGAAAGTGGTTGCCTCTGGAACCGGGATATTTAGGTACGCGGGGACAAGGATTCTTGTTTTTCACTCTCTTTCTGATTCTACTTTAACTATATGCATATATCACTATGATAAAAATAATTTAAAAATTTTATTTGCAAAACAAGTAACTGGTTGCTGCTGGGGAAGGACTCTAGATAATGGGGATAAAATGGAGGTCTTAACTTTTCACTTAAAACTCTTCTGTAAGTTTTATTTTTTTAATCTTTTAAAAATTTATTTATTTTTATTTTTGGTTGCATTGGGTCTTTGTTGCTGCGCGCGGGCTCTCTCTAGTTGCGGCAAGCGGGGGCCACTCCTGCCTGCCATGCGCGGGCTTCTCACTGCGGTGGCTTCTCCTGCTGTGGAGCACGGGCTCCAGGCACGTGGGCTCAGTAGTTGTGGCACCCGGGCTCTAGAGCGCAGGCTCAGTAGCTGTGGCGCACGGGCGTAGCTGCTCTGCGGCATGTGGGATCTTCCCAGACCAGGGCTCGAACCCATGTTCCCTGCATTGGCAGGTGGATTCCCAACCACTGCGCCACCAAGGAATCCCTTCTGTAAGTTTTAAATAGTGTGCCATACACACACATTACCTATTTCTTTTAAATCAATTGAAAACAGTTCACAGGATTATAAAACATGAAATACAGAGCAATTAAAAACAAAAAAGCACTGTAATTCAATATAAATATATAACTAAATAAAAATATAAATAAAAACATTTATTACATACTTTTTTTTTTTTTTTTTTGCGGTACGCGGGCCTCTCACTGCTGTGGCCTCCCCCGTTTCAGAGAGCAGGCTCAGCGGCCATGGCTCACGGGCCCAGCCGCTCCGCGGCATGTGGGATCTTCGCAGACCGGGGCACGAACCCGTGTCCCCTGCATCGGCAGGCGGACTCTCAACCACTGCGCCACCAGGGAGCCCTACTGTATACATTTTTTAAAAGGCAATTTTATTAAATAAAATGTTCAACTGGGCTTCCCTGGTGGCGCAGTGGTTGAGAGTCCGCCTGCCGATGCAGGGGACACGGGTTCGTGCCCCGGTCCAGGAAGATCACACATGCCACGGAGAGGCTGGGTCCGTGAGCCATGGCCGCTGGGCCTGCGCGTCCGGAGCCTGTGCTCCGCAACGGGAGAGGCCACAACAGTGAGAGGCCCGCGTACCGCAAAAAAAAAAAAAAAAAAAAAAAAAAAAAATGTTCAACTGTCCAATCTATATTAAGTATATTCCTGTTGCTACTTTATCCTGGATCATAATACACCTTGTATGATATAGCTTGTGGCAGAAACTGTTAGCTATTTATACAATAACCATTTTTCTTTTCTTCTTTTCTTCTTGTAATAGAACCCCAATTTTTTCTAAGGTATTATTATACCTGTTCAAACTTACATTTTTTACATTTTCTAGAGTCTCTTGCAACTGGGGATAGCCAATGAGATAAAACTGAAAGTCAACGGGTGGACTTCCGAAAAGACTCTCTGATCAAATAGGACCTGGGTCCCTGATGATAGGGCAGCTGCCATTCAAGCCCTAGAATATCTACCTTTGAAATTCTTTTACATAAAAGAGAAACAAAACTAATATATTTAGTCACTGTGGATTTTAGGTGGGGGAGAGTGGTGTTGCATTTCCCACTGGTACATAGATCAATAATAAATCAAAGCCTGCATGTCAGACCATCTAACCTTGTAACTTGATTTGAGGTCCATATTTGACACCATGGTTTATTTTCTCATTCTGTTGGGACTTAATACTTGTGGTAAGTCACATAGAATCCCTGGACCTCAGTATGAGATACTATGTAAGATGCCTCTCTCCTTGAAATTCCCCTAAAGAATCACCAAAGAAAAGTTCATGCACAGAGTATAGAACAGTCTATAATATAGTATAGAATAGGCTATAAGTCCTATCTCCCCAAACAAACTTTACCAAGTTTTATGAAAATAAGTCTGGTTATTTTCACAGGACGTTCTAAGAGATAGAAATTAATTTTATTTATATAGATTACTATCCTGTCAACTTACTTTATTGTTAAAGAATAAATTGTGAAATTTATGGTTGAAAGGAAAATATTAAATACTATTTTCAGAAAAAAACTAAAACATGTTAGTTGCTCCATATTCTTGGTATATTTCATTAATATTTGTCCTACAATCCATTATTTTTCATATTAAGAATTTTCCTAGGCCTGTGTCAGGTATATATCCCACAGAATTGTTGACTGTTATATGGTAGTCATGAATCCACGGCATTAAATGTTTATATAAGAGTCAGAAAGTAAGTTACTAACAAATACTCTTCTTAAATTTAGAGAATAGAACATTCCTTATTACTTCTCTCCCTTCCTCCAGTCCAACAGCAAAGGAGCCTTGCCTAAACAAAATGTTCAGAATACCTCTGTACATTAATTACTTAATATCTGACAGACTGTCAAGACCAGTAAACTAATGTCAGGACCGACTGAACAAACCAGATTATTACCTCTGTCTTAGATAACTTCCTGCTGCCACCACACTGGATAGCAAGTCCTAAGATTCAGTCTGTACCCTCTTTTCTCATCTCTGAAGATACCTTGTCTACTTAAGTCTGTTCAAATACACAACTACAAAAAAGGCTCAGAGCATAAACCACAGTGTCACTAGACATCGGTGAGGTAAATTTTTAGTATACTCTCTCAATTAGCTTGGCCGTGGTTTATTTAACATTATTAAATAATGTCTTTGAAGTTCTGGGTTGTAACTCCCCTTCTACTCACTAGCTTCCTTTAAAGCAAACATTTGTCCCTTACAGCTGATCTATTCCCATCCCAAGGAAGAAACTGAATTTTCCTTAAACCCACTGATGCTTGAAGAAAGAAACCTGTTAATGCTGCAGGTTCAACTACTAAGTTTCAAGTCAAAATTATTCTCCTTGGAGTTAGTATCCCTGAATTCTGCCTAGTGAGATTTCCTGGCTAGCTTTTTTCTTTGCTGTTCCACATCTTAATCCATGATCCTAAGATTGGATCCTTGTCCTCACAACTGACTCCCCTTGTCTGTTCTTATCCTACTTTATTATCCATACTTTTCTTGGAAGCTAATTATCCTGGATCTTCTACGATTAATGATCTCATTCTAGAATTGCCTTGCTTTCACTTGTATTTTCTAAAAGCTTAATTTAATCCATAACTTAAATCAGGAGAAAAAGGCAGAGTTCCAAATTTATCACTGGGAATTCTTTCCTTTCACTGCCCCAACTTTCCCAGACTAACCTACCAATATCCTTCTCTCCTCCAATCCAGGCAGATCTCAAAGCAACAGTAGAACATTACAATTTAACTGCACTTCATGGGACTTCCCTGGTGGCACAGTGGCTAAGACTCGGTGCTCCCAATGCAGGGGGCCCGGGTTCGATCCCTGATCAGGGAACTAGATCCCATGTGCATGCCACAACTAAGAGTTCGCATGCCACAACTAAGGAGCTGGCAAGCCACAACTAAGGAGCCCACGTGCCACAACTAAGAAGCCCACGTGCCACAACTAAAGGAGCCAGCAAGCCGCAACTAAGGAGCCCACCAGGATGCAACTAAGACACAGTGCAACCAAATAAATAAAACAATTTAACTACACTTCAAACTCTTCTAATTATAGTCAAGCTGGTCGTATACCTAAATTCCTACAATAATTCTGATGGAAGGTTTGGAGGTTCTTTTGCCTCAGAACTTAAGTGACTAGGAAAAGATCATGAAGTAAATAATAAAGTTAGAACTAAAATCCAAATATCTTAATGAAGAACGAAAAGGAAATCATATGCCTGTCAATAGTCAATTTTTATATTTCCAGCTCACTTTTCCAAGTAGAACAAGTATTCTTCCTGAAAAGCTCAAAAAGTACATCTAATCAAGTTTTAGAGGAAAAACTGAAGTACAATAAACTGCATATATTTAAAGTGTACAATTGATCCATTTTGTCACACTTCATGTCATACCACTGAAACCATAATCACAATCAAGAAAACAAGTAACAGGGGCTTCCCGCGTGGCGCAGTGGTTGAGAGTCCGCCTGCCGATGCAGGGGACACGGGTTCGTGCCCCGGTGCGGGAGGATCCCGCATACCGCGGAGGGGCTAGGGCCCCTGAGCTCAGGGCCGCTGAGCCTGACCGTCCGGAGCCTGTGCTCCGCAACGGGAGAGGCCACGGCAGTGAGAGGCCCGCGTACCACAAAAAAAACAAACAAACAAACAAAAAAAGAAAACAAGTAACAGGACTTCCCTGGTGGTCCAGTGGTTAAGAATCTGCCTGCCAATGCAGGGGGACACGAGTTCGATCCCACATGCCGTGGGGCAACGAAGCCTGCGCACCACAACTACTGAGCCTGCATGCTGCATCTACTGAAGCCCGCATGCTCTATAGCCCGCATGCTGCAACTACTGAGCCTACACACCACAACTACTGAAGCTCACATGCGCTAGAGCCCACACGCGGCAACTACTGAACCCACGCACCGCAACCACTGAAGCCCGCGTGCTCTGGGGCCCACGTGCTGCAACTACTGAGCTCACATGCTGCAACGACTGAAGCCTGCGCGCCTAGAGCCTGCACTCCACAACAAGAGAAGCCACTGCAATGAGAAGCACACTCACCGCAACAAAAAGTAGCCCCCACTCACCGCAATTAGAGAAAGCCTGCGCGCAGAAACGAAGACCCAGCAGAGCCAAAAAAAAAACAAGTAACAAACATTTCTATCATCTCTAGTTTCATGTCCCTGCGTAATTTATCCCTCCCTCTCCTTCCTCCTGCACCAACACCAGTACCAGGCTCTAGGTAAGCTTTGTTTCATGATAGATTTTGCATTTTCTAGAATTTTATATGAATGGAATCATAAGCATGTGCTCTGTTTTTAATTGGATTCTTTCATTTAGCATAGTGATTGGGAGATTCACTTATGTTGTGTGTGTACCAACAGGTCTTCCTTTTTACTGCTAAGTCACTGAATATAATTTTACAAAGTAGTAAAAAGAAAATCCTCATGAACAACATCTTACTATATTTATAATAAGCAGAATGAACATTTTTAATATGCTTCTATTTTAGAAGGAAGAAGGTCAAAGAAAGACTGCCCAGTGAAGAAGTATATTTTATTAGTATCAAATTCTCAGGAAAAATAAATTAAAGACTTCAATAACATAGTTTTACCAGCTAAAAATACCTGACAAGACTTCTTTAAAACATATTCCCGTTCCCGCAGACTAGTTATTAAATGTATGTTGCTGAGAAAAGTTAACTAATATAGGAGAAAATACGATGATAGGTATTACTGTATGTATTACAAATCATTTATTATGTACTATTATTTTGAGTTCATTTCAAAAGATTTTTATTCATTCACAAAAAATCAGAGACATTTTACAACAAATATTTATTTTAAGTGGGAATAAACGAGACGCGTACTAAAGAACAATACTGTAAAAAAAAGAAAAAAGGATAGACTATACTAAGGACTTCCTTTTTAGCCATAATATATAAACATTTTTTTCTTTTAAATGAATCAGTTATATATATACATATGTTCCCATATCTCTTCCCGCTGGCATCTCCCTCCCTACAACCCTCCCTATCCCAACCCTCCAGGTGGTCACAAAGCACCGAGCTGATCTCCCTGTGCTATGCGGCTGCTTCCCACTAGCTATCTACCTTACGTTTGGTAGTGTATATATGTCCATGCCTCTCTCTCGCTTTGTCACAGCTTACCCTTCCCCCTCCCCATAGCCTCAAGTCCATTCTCTAGTAAGTCTGTGTCTTTATTCCTGTTTCACCCCTAGGTTTTTCATGACATTTTTTTCCTTAAATTCCATACATATGTGTTAGCATACGGTATTTGTCTCTCTCTTTCTGACTTACTTCACTCTGTATGACAGACTCTAGGTCTATCCACCTCATTACAAATAGCTCAATTTCGTTTCTTTTTATGGCTGAGTAATATTCCATTGTATATATGTGCCACATCTTCTTTATCCATTCATCCGATGATGGGCACTTAGGTTGTTTCCATCTCTGGGCTATTGTAAATTGACCTGCAGTGAACATTTTGGTACATGACTCTTTTTGAATTATGGTTTTCTTGGGGTATATGCCCAGTAGTGGGATTGCTGGGTCATATGGTAGTTCTATTTGTAGTTTTTTAAGGAACTTCCATACTGTTCTCCACAGTGACTGTATCAATTTACATTCCCACCAACAGTGTAACAGGGTTCCCTTTTCTCCACACCCTCTCCAGCATTTATTGTTTCTAGATTTTTTGATGATGGCCATTCTGACTGGTGTGAGATGATATCTCACTGTAGTTTTGATTTGCATTTCTCTAATGATTAATGATGTTGAGCATTCTTTCATGTGTTTGTTGGCATTCTGTATATCTTCTTTAGAGAAATATCTATTTAGGTCTTCTGCCCATTTTTGGATTGGGTTGTTTGTTTTTTTGTTATTGAGCTGCATGAGCTGCTTATACATTTTGGAGATTAATCCTTTGTCAGTTCCTTCATTTGCAAATATTTTTTCCCATTCTGAGGGCTGTCTTTTGGTCTTGTTTATGGTTTCCTTTGCTGCACAAAAGCTTTGAAGTTTCATTAGGTCCCATTTGTTTATTTTTGTTTTTATTTCCATTTCTCTAGGAGGTGGGTCAAAAAGGACCTTGCTGTGATTTATGTCATAGAGTGTCCTGCCTATGTTTTCTTCTAAGAGTTTGATACTTTCTGGCCTTACATTTAGGTCTTTAATCCTTTTTGAGCTTACTTTTGTGTATGGTGTTAGGGAGTGATCTAATCTCATACTTTTACATGTAGCTGTCCAGTTTTCCCAGCACCACTTATTGAAGAGGCTGTCCTTTCTCCACTGTACATTCCTTCCTCCTTTATCAAAGATAAGGTGACCATATATGCGTGGGTTTATCTCTGGGCTTTCTATCCTGTTTCATTGATCTATATTTCTGTTTTTGTGCCAGTACCATACTGTCTTGATTACTGTAGCTTTGTAGTATAGTCTGAAGTCAGGAAGCCTGATTCCTCCAGCTCTGTTTTTCGTTCTCAAGATTGCTTTGGCTATTCGGGGTCTTTTGTGTTTCCATACAAATTGTGAAATTTTTTGTTCTAGTTCTGTGAAAAATGCCAGTGGTAGTTTGATAGAGATTGCATTGAATCTGTAGATTGCTTTGGGTAGTAGAGTCATTTTCACAATGTTGATTCTTCCCATCCAAGAACATGGTATATCTCTCCATCTATTTGTATCATCTTTAATTTCTTTCATCAGTGTCTTACAATTTTCTGTATACAGGTCTTTTATCTCCTTAGGTAGGTTTATTCCTAGATATTTTATTCTTTTTGTTGCAATGGTAAATGGAAGTGTTTTCTTGATTTCACTTTCAGATTTTTCATCCTTAGTGTATAGGAATGCCAGAGATTTCTGTGCATTAATTTTGTATCCTGCTACTTTACCAAATTCATTGATTAGCTCTAGGAGTTTTCTGGTAGCATCTTTAGGATTCTCTATGTATAGTATCATGTCATCTGCAAACAGTGACAGCTTTACTTCTTCTTTTCTGATGTGGATTCTTTTATTTCCTTTTCTTCTCTGATTGCTGTGGCTAAAACTTCCAAAACTATGTTGAAGAATAGTGGTGAGAGTGGGCAACCTTGTCTTGTTCCTGATCTTAGTGGAAATGCTTTCAGTTTTTCACCATTGAGGACGATGTTGGCTGTGGATTTGTCATATATGGCCTTTATTATGTTGAGGAAAGTTCCCTCTATGCCTACTTTCTGCAGGGTTTTTGTCATAAATGGGTGTTGAATTTTGTCAAAAGCTTGCTCTGCATCTATTGAGATGATCATATGGTTTTTCTCCTTCAATTTGTTAATATGGTGTATCACGTTGATTGATTTGTGTATATTGAAGAATCCTTGCATTCCTGGAATAAACCCCACTTGATCATGGTGTATGATCCGTTTAATGTGCTGTTGGATTCTGTATGCTAGTATTTTGTTGAGGATTTTTGCATCTATGTTCATCAGTGATATTGGTCTGTAGTTTTCTTTCTTTGTGACATCCTTGTCTGGTTTTGGTATCAGGGTGATGGTGGCATCGTAGAATGAGTTGGGGAGTGTTCCTCCCTCTGCTATATTTTGGAAGAGTTAGAGAAGGATAGGTGATAGCTCTTCTCTAAATGTTTGATAGAATTCGCCTGTGAAGCCATCTGGTCCTGGGCTTTTGCTTTTCGGAAGATTTTTAATCACAGTTTCAATTTCAGTGCTTGTGATTGGTCTGTTCATATTTTCTATTTCTTCCTGATTCAGTCTTGGCAGGTTGTGCCTTTCTAAGAATTGTCCATTTCTTCCAGGTTGTCCATTTTATTGGCATAGAGTTGCTTGTAGTAATCTCTCATGATCTTTTGTATTTCTGCAGTGTCAGTTGTTACTTCTCCTTTTTCATTTCTAATTCTATTGATTTCAGTCTTCTCCCTTTTCTTCTTGATGAGTCTGGCTAATGGTTTATCAATTTTGTTTATCCTTTCAAAGAACCAGCTTTTAGTTTTATTGATCTTTGATATCATTTCCTTCATTTCTTTTTCATTTATTTCTGATCTGATTTTTATGACTTCTTTCCTTCTGCTAACTTTGAGGTTTTTTTGTTCTTCTAATTGCTTTAGGTGCAAGGTTAGGTTGTTTATTCGAGATGTTTCCTGTTTCTTAAGGTAGGATTGTATTGCTATAAACTTCCCTCTTAGAACTGCTTTTGCTGCATCCCATAGATTTTTCTCAGTTTTTTTTTTTTTTTTTTTTTTTTTGTGGTACGCGGGCCTCTCACTGTTGTGGCCTCTCCCGTTGTGGAGCACAGGCTCCGGACGCGCAGGCTCAGTGGCCAGGGCTCACGGGCACAGCCGCTCCACGGCATGTGGGATCTTCCCGGACCGGGGCACGAACCCGTGTCCCCTGCATCGGCAGGCGGACTCTCAACCACTGCGCCACCAGGGAAGCCCCCATCCCATAGATTTTGAGTCGTCGTGTCTCCATTGTCATTTGTTTCTAGGTATTTTTTGATTTCCTCTTTGATTTCTTCAGTGATCACTTCGTTATTAAGTAGTGTATTGTTTAGCCTCCATGTGTTTGTATTTTTTACAGATCTCTTCCTGTAACTGATATCTAGTTGCATAGCGTTGTGGTCAGAAAAGATACTTGATACAATTTCAATTTTCTTAAATTTACCAAGGCTTGATTTGTGACCCAAGATATGATCTATCCTGGAGAATGTTCCATGAGCACTTGAGAAAAATGTGTATTCTGTTGTTTTTGGATGGAATGTCCTATAAATATCAATTAACTCCATCTTGTTTAATGTATCATTTAAAGCTTGTGTTTCCTTATTTATATTCATTTTGGATGATCTGTCCATCGGTGAAAGTGGGGTGTTAAAGTCCCCTACTATGATTGTGTTTCTGTCGATTTCCCCTTTTATGGTTGTTAGCATTTGCCTTATGTATTGAGGTGCTCCTATGTTGGGTGCATAAATATTTACAATTGTTATATCTTCTTCTTGGATCGATCGCTTGATCATTATGTAGTGTCCTTCTTTGTCTCTTCTAATAGTCTTTATTTTAAAGTCTATTTTGTGTGATATGAGAATCGCTACTCCAGCTTTCTTTTGGTTTCCATTTGCATGAAATACCTTTTTCCATCCCCTTACTTTCAGTCTGTATGTGTCTCTAGGTCTGAAGTGGGTCTCTTGTAGACAGCAAATATATGCGTCTTGTTTTGGTATCCGTTCAGCCAATCTGTGTCTTTTGGTGGGAGCATTTAGTCCATTTACATTTAAGGTAATTATCGATATGTATGTTCCCATTCCCATTTTCTTAATTGTTTTGGGTTCGTTATTGTAGGTCCTTTCCTACTTTTTTGTTTCTTGCCTAGAGAAGTTCCTTTAGCAGTTGTTGTAGAGCTGGTTTGGTGGTGCTGAACTCTCTCAGCTTTTGCTTGTCTGTAAAGGTTTTAATTTCTCCATCAAATGTGAATGAGATCCTTGCTGGGTAGAGTAATCTTGGTTGCAGGTTTTCCTCCTTCAACACTTTCAATATGTCCTGCCACTCCCTTCTGGCTTGCAGAGTTTCTGCTGAAAGATCAGCTGTTAACCTTATGGGGATTCCCTTGTGTGTTATTTGTTGTTTTTCCCTTGCTGCTTTTAATACGCTTTCTTTGTATTTAATTTTTGACAGTTTGATTAATATGTGTCTTGGCGTATTTCTCTTTGGATTTATCCTGTATGGGACTCTCTGTGCTTCCTGGACTTGATTAACTATTTCCTTTCCCATATTAGGGAAATTTTCAACTATAATCTCTTCAAATATTTTCTCAGTCCCTTTCTTTTTCTCTTCTTTTTCTGGAACCCCTATAATTCGAATGTTGGTGCACTTAATGTTGTCCCAGAGATCTCTGAGACTGTCCTCAGTTCTTTTTATTCTTTTTTCTTTATTCTGCTCTGCAGTAGTTATTTCCACTATTTTATCTTCCAGGTCACTTATCCGTTCTTCTGCCTCAGTTATTCTGCTATTGATCCCATCTAGAGTATTTTTCATTTCATTTATTGTGTTTTTCATCATTGTTTGTTTCATCTTTAGTTCTTCTAGGTCCTTGTTAACTGTTTCTTGCATTTTGTCTATTCTGTTTCCAAGATTTTGGATCATCTTTACTATCATTATTCTGAATTCTTTTTCAGGTAGACTGCCTACTTCCTCTTCATTTGTTAGGTCTGGTGGGTTTTTATCTTGCTCCTTCAACTGCTATGTGTTTTTCTGTCTTTTCATTTTGCTTACCTTACTGTGTTTGGGGTCTCCTTTTTGCAGGCTGAAGGTTCGTAGCTCCTGTTGTTTTTAGTGTCTGTCCCCAGTGGCTAAGGTTGGTTCAATGGGTTGTGTAGGCGCCCTGGTGGAGGGTACTAGTGCCTGTGTTCTGGTGGGTGAGGCTGGATCTTGTCTTTCTGGTGGGCAGGTCCACGTCTGGTGGTGTGTTTTGGGGTGTCTGTAGACTTATTATGATTTTGGGCAGCCTCTCTGCTAATGGGTGGGGTTGTGTCTCTGTCTTGCTAGTTGTTTGGCATAGGATGTCCAGCACTGTAGCTTGCTGGTCGTTGAGTGAAGCTGGGTGCTGGCGTTGAGATGGAGATCTCTGGGAGATTTCTGCTGTTTGATATTATGTGCAGCTGGGAGGCCTCTTGTGGACCAGTGTCCTGAAGTTGGCTCTCCCACCTCAGAGGCACAGCACTAACTCCTGGCTGCAGCACCAAGAGCCTTTCATCCACATGGCTCCTTAATTTGGGATGATTCGTTGTCTATTCATGTATTCCACAGATGCAGGGTACATCAAGTTGATTGTGGAGCTGTAATCCGCTGCTTCTGAGGCTGCTGGGAGAGATTTCCCTTTCTCTTCTTTGTTCTCACAGCTCCCAGGGGCTCAGTTTTGGATTTGGCCCCGCCTGTGCGTGTAGGTCGCCGAAGGGCGTCTGTTCTTTGCTCAGACAGGACGGGGTTAAAGGAGCCGCTGATTCAGAGGCTCTGGCTCACTCAGGCCGGGGGGGTTGGGGGGGGGCGGGTAGGGAGGGTCACTGAGTGCGGGGCGGGCCTGCGGCGGCAGAGGCAGACATGGCGTTGCAGCAGCCTGAGGCGTGCTGTGTGTTCTCCCGGGGGAGTTGTCCCTGGATCCCGGGACCCTGGCAGTGGCGGGCTGCACAGGTTCCCCAGAAGAGGGGTGCGGATAGTGACCTGTGTTCGCACACAGGCTTCTTGGTGGCGGCAGCAGCGGCCTTAGCGTCTCATGTCTGTCTCTGGGGTCCGCACTTTTAGCCGCGGCTCGCGCCCATCTCTGGAGCTCCTTTAAGCAGCGTTCTTAATCCCCTCTCCTCCAGGAAATAAAGAGGGAAGAAAAAGTCTCTTGCCTCTTCAGCAGGTCCAGACTTTTCCCCGGACTCCCTCCCGGCTAGCCGCTGTGCACTAACGCCCTGCAGGCTGTGTTCACGCCGCCAACCGCAGTCCTCTCCCGGCGCTCCGACTGAAGCAGGAGCCTCAGCTCCCAGCCCCGCCCGCCCCGTTATGTGAGCAGACAAGCCTCTCGGCTGGTGAGTGCCCGTCGGCCCTGATCCTCTGCGCTGGAATCTCTCCGCTTTGCCCTCCGCACCCCTGTTGCTGTGCTCTCCTCCGCGGCTCCGAAGCTCCCCCACTCCGCCACCCGCAGTCTCCGCCCGCGAAGGGGCTTCCTAGTGTGTGGACACTTTTCCTCCTTCACAGCTCCCTCCCGCTGGTGCAGGACCCGTCCCTATCCTTTTGTCTCTATTTTTTTCTTTTGCCCTAACCAGGTACGTGGGGGGTTTCTTGCCTTTTGGGAGGTCTGAGGTCTTCTGCCAGCGTTCAGTAGATGCTCTGTAGGAGTTGTTCCCCGTGTAGATGTATTTCTGGTGTATCTGTGGGGAGGAAGGTGATCTCCATGTCTTACTCTTCCGCCATCTTCCCGGAAGTTCAGGTCAACTATTCTGCTAGTGTTGGAGGGTCTCCTGCAGAGGTGGGGGGTGGCTGTGGCTCACCATGGGGACAAGGATACTGGCAGCAGAAGTTCTAGGAAGTACTCCTTGGTATGAGCCCTCTCGGAGTCCCTCATTAGCCCCACCAAAGAGCCTGTATATATATAAACATTTTTCAATAAATGATTTGCTATCCTGTATTAGTTTGTGTGAACATAGGAGGATATATTGCTGTTTCTTCATGCCATTTGTTTCCTGAGAATACACCCTTGAAAATCCCACAGTTGACTGCAATGTTCCTTAATTACAAAATTAATCCTAAAATCACAATTTCTGATGACTATAAAGTGTTACATATATTTGAAACTACAATATATGTGGTTATATTGTTTATATACTGTACGTATTTGCATTCAAAACTACAGTGATGTATATAGTATGAAATGTTACCATTACACAGCTAATAATTTCTTTAAGTCCACCATTTTTTATAATAGCATATTTGGGAAAACACCTCAGATTCTCAGAAAGGTGCTTCAGGATGTTCTTATAACTTAATAGAGAACTAGGCAGGAAAAAGTGTACCCTAAAGCTGTAAGTATAAATGACTCTGGAGACTTCCTTGGTGGCGCAGTGGTTAAGAATCCGCTTGCCAACGCAGGGGACAGGGGTTTGAGCCCTGGTCCAGGAACACCCCACATGCCACGGAGCAACTAAGCCCATGTGCCATAACTACTGAGACGGTGTGCCACAATTACTGAACCCCATGTGCCTAGAGCCTGTGCTCTGCAACAAGAGAAGCCACCGCAATGAGAAGCCTGTGCGCCGTAACTAGAGAAAGCCCGTGCACAACAATGAAGATCCAACACAGCCAAAAATAAATAAAGTAAATAAATTTTAAAAGAATAAATAAATGACTCTGAACATAAATTCTTTCCTCTTCATATTTTCAATCAGCTACTCATAAAAAATAAAGCATCAAGAAATTACATTTAGGGACTTCCCTGGTGGCACAGTGGTTAAGAATCCGCCTGCCAATGCAGGGGACATTGGTTCAATCCCTGGTCTGGGAAGATCCCACATGGAGCGGGGCAACTAAACCTGTGCGCCACAACTACTGAGCCTGAGCTATAGAGCCCGTGAGCCACAACTACTGAAGCCTGCACGCCCTAGAGCCTGCATGCCGCAACTACTGAAACCCACACACCTAGAGCCCTTGCCCTGCAACAAGAGAAGCCACTACACTGAGAAGCCTGTGCACTGCAACGAAGAGTAGCCCCCACTCACTGCAACTAGAGAAAGCCCGTGTGCAGCAACAAAGACCCAACGTAGCCAAAAATAAATAAACAAAATTATTTTTAAAAACAGAAATTACATTTAGAAGTACATTAAGCAAGGATTCTCATATTTATCACTTAATGACAAAATTATGGAAATACAGAAAGTTCAACTGTATTTTACAACTCTTCTCCCTATATTTTAATCTAAGTATTGAATATAATAATTAATATTACTCAAAGATGATAGTCTTAAAAGATAATAACTACCATATGCAAGGCAAACATAAAAATCATTCCATTTCTGCTACAAATAGAAATTTATTAGGGACTTCCCTGGTGGCACAGTGGTTAAGAATCCGCCTGTCAATGCAGGAGTCATGGGTTTGATTCCTGGTCCAGTAAGATCCCAAATGCCACCGAGCAACAAAGCCCGTGCACCACAACTACTGAGCCTGCACTCTAGAGCCTGCGAGCCACAACTACTGAGCCCACGCACCACAACTACTGAAGCCTGCGTGCCTAGAGCCCCACGCACCACAACTACTGAAGCCTGCGTGCCTAGAGCCTATGCTCCACAACAAGAGAAGCCACCGCAATAAGAAGTCCATGCACTGCAAGGAAGAGTAGCCCCCGCTCTCTGCAACTAGAGAAAGCCCACGCACAGCAACAAAGACCCAACGCAGCCAAAAATAAATAAATTATAAAAAGAAAAGAAATTTATTAGGTAGGTGCTCAATAAAATACAGCTATATTTATTCCATGGGCATGCAGAAAGGGAGAAAAGGATAAGAATGAATATGCATTCCTTTTACATTCACCCAAGTTTAGATAATGTTAGTTGCTTTTCCCACCATTTAGAATTCTTTTTATATAAAATTTCCAACTTCTGTAGTCAAATTCAGCTGAATCTTATCAGCTAAATTTAGGCAGAGGTTTTTAACACTCTCGATTATAAATTAAATCAACCTTATTTTACCTTATAATACCAATTAAGGAATATGCTATTGGATAGAAGTGTCTTATCAAGACTGACTTGAAAAGGATGTCAATTATTTTTATCATCTACTACACTAGTCACGTCAGTGGCTCACTTAATACACCAAGGATTCAAAATAAGTGATTATGCATAAGTTATTTTCTATAAGAGTATTTTTTAGTACCAATATAAGTAACTTCTTTGACATCTGGCATATCACTTAGAACACTTATAATTTATGTAATGTATTTAATGTAATGTTTTATACAAGGAATTCCCTAGTCCCATTATGCTTATTGACATATCAGCTCTTGTCCTATAAACTTTGTTTTTCAATAGCTTATGAAACTGTTTAAATATTGCTCTAGGATAAAACTTGGCAGTTAAAAACCATCAAGACAATAATGCATATTTTTTTTAAAAGTCCATATGTAATTTTACAAGAAGGGAGTGATATATTCTGTTATTATCTTCATCTAAGAGAGCCCTTGGAATCTTTTTTGTCTGGTCTTACAAAGAGAAATACAAAAAGAAAAAAACAACAATGCAATTTAAGAACTAGCATGAATATTACACTGAACGAAAGTGATGCAGTTAAGATAAAGACTAGTGGATATTTTACAGATTCCAGTTCCAGAGAAAGATTTTAAACCAGTATCCTGCTTAGTGTTCTACTGTTAGCCATAATGTCAAGACTAGGATTTAATGTAACACGAAAACATTAGCTGCTTTTCTCTGGTTGATATAAACATATTATTTTAGTATATTACAATAGTCAATGATCAACAGCATCAAGAGCTGACAATGGCTAGAGCTGTCAAGAAAGTTGTTATCCATGATGCTAGTAAATCCAACATAAAGGGATGTAATCAATAATACTGATCAACTAACATCAAAACAAAAAAACAATCACAAGTCATTATTCTATGGTCAGATAGTCCCCCTAAACCTAGACTGTCTAGTATTGAATTGGCCAAAAAGTTCGTTTGGGTTTTTCCATAACATCTTACTGAAAAACTGGAACAAACGTTTTGGCCAACTCAATAAATGCATGTCCCTAGCCCCAAGGGGCATCTAAATGCATTATGAATACCTCAGCATAAATTTACCAACACTAATGGAAAAATATCCTACTAATCAGCTGCTTGTTTTCACATGCTGACCACTATGTCTAAAAACACTCCAGTCTCTATGATTGCTTTTGCTTAAAATGTGCATTTTCCTCAAATTTGGAAAAGGTTAAATGTTCAAAGACTGCAAAGCTAGCAAAGCTAATTGACTTTAGGAGTATGGTTTCCTGGTCATTGTCCTGGTCATTCTTACAATAGGGTTTTGCAGAATATACAATTACTTACAAACAAAACAAAACAGAAACATCAAAATACTCACTGAGTTTATATTATATGCACAACACTCTGGGGCCAATTTTTAAAAAGTCATAAAGTCTGCCTGTCAAGAATCATAACTTAGTTGAGACAAGATTTAAATGAACAATTAGTCGTTATCTAATAAAAACATTGTACTACATAGTACAGAGGCAGGCTTTAATGCCTGTTAAGAGTTTAAGGATGGGAGAAAAACAGTGTGGGCTAAAACTGTCAGAGACAGCTTTATGGAGGAAGGTGGAGTGGAATTTTTATCCTAGACAGCCATCCAGAATTGAAATCAATCCTGGGATAGAGATTTAAGAGTTTCCAGTTAAAAGAAATAGTTAAGGAGTAGCAACTATCAATTCACTTGCATCGCATATTTTGTAAATGGTGAAAGCCAGTTTTAAGTGAATGTGAAAACAAGAGGAAATGATTGCAAACTAATACTACATGGAAATGTTTTGTCATTAGATTTCTTTGGGGGAATAGGGGTTGGGAGATGGGTGACACACTAAAGAAAAAACACTGAATAATTAAGAGTTAGTGGCCTTGGTTCAGAAAAGTCCAATTTCCAGTAGGACAGTTTTCCATTCACCTTGTTTTGACCTTGTTTTCTTAATTCCCTCAAATTCCATTCATTTAATATTTTGTTCAAATAACACATAGTTATTATTATAAGCAAGATCAGAATTACATCAAAATATTAACTACACTAATCTATCCTAGAAAATAATGAGTCAAATGAAATCAATGCTTTGATTCTAAAAATTTTAGACTGCTTTGAGTTATTTTTCCTTATCCAAAATAGCCTGTCTTGCTATTTATATAGGAAACTCTTAGAAGGATTTTAAGAAAGATCGCAGAAGAGCCATATACAGTCGAATGATTACTTCCTTAGCTTTGCAACTAATCACTTTGTTTAGAAATCCCATCATTTAACAAGATTTTGCTGCAACTACTGAATACAGATTCTCCATTCTAGGAGTCTGCCTACCCACTACATCTAAATTCAAACTCCAAAACTATCTGCCCAGATCTATACTTCCATTTTACTTAAAATGTACTATTTCCTTTTTAGCAAATAACTTTGTACTCTGCAAGAAGAAACATACTCATAAATTCTCTCCCTTTCCCAAATACACACAAAAGTTGAAGTCTATTTACTAACCTGCCTGTCTTGGAGAGATGCCTGAAATAAGCTACAAGCTCATTTTATATAAATGCTGGAACTGTTCCAGAACTGAGCTTAATGGGGTTCACTCATCCTTTGAGATTATTGTATGAGACACTATAAAGACATCCTTTCATGAGAAAATACGAGAGATTAAAGACAGAAGTACCGGGCTTCCCTAGTGGCGCAGTGGTTGAGAATCTGCCTGCCAATGCAGGGGACACGGATTCGGGCCCTGGTCTGGGAAGATCCCACGTGCCGCGGAGCAACTAGGCCCGTGAGCCACAACTACTGAGCCTGCGCGTCTGGAGCCTGTGCTCTGACAAGAGAGCCCGCAATAGTAAAAGAGCCTGCAATAGTGAGAGGCCCGCGCACCACGATGAAGAGTGGCCCCTGCTTGCAGCAACTAGAGAAAGCCCTTGCACAGAAACGAAGACCAACACAGCCAAAAATAAAAATAAACAAAAAAATAAATTAAAAAAAGACAGAAGTACTTAGTTCCTTATAGTACTTTAAAACCTACACAGTGTTATATGTACTAATCAATATTCACATGCTAAGAGTACTCCTCACTTAAAATAAACCTAGATCTGTAAATAATTGGATAAATTAAGTTCACCATCATCACTAAAAGCATTTATAACATTTCTATTTGTGCTTAATACTGTGCTAGAGTTTACACACAAAAAAGTGTTAACTACAATGAAACTGAAATTTGAAACTATCATTATGGATTTTACAATTTAAAATTAAGATCACTCTTGGAAAATAATTATTCAATACTTTAATTATTCTAGCCAGTGATGATTCTTAAAAGATAGTCCAAAGGACAGAGACTCTTGAAATAATTTTGGGTGAAATGAAATTTACGAAATATTCACATAAAAATGACGCTCCAGGGAGTTCAACTTCCACCTTAGATGTAGAAAGCCTGAGTGTCACTCCTAACCTAAAAACAAGAAAAAGTCATTTAACTATCATATTACATTTCTTGAGCATATCGGAGAACTGAGTTAACAGGGCAACCTGTATCTGACATTTCAAGAAAGATAGATTCCTCCAAAACAACAGCAGGAAGAGGCAGCTACCATGCAAGCAAGTAAGAAAAAAATCAGCGACAATTTTAATGAAGTGCCACTAATCTATTTCCTGTCTCCATAGATTTGGCTATTCTGGCCATTTCATACAAATAGAATAAAAAAATACATGGTGTTTTGTATTTGGCTTCTTTGACTTAGAATGTTTTGAAGGTTCATCCATGCATGTATCAGAAAACTTCATTCCTTTTTTATTAACAATATTCCATTCTATAGATTAGATATACCACATTTTGTTCTATTGATGGACATTTGACTTGTACACTGAAAACTATAAAACACTGCTGAAAGAAATTAAAAATCTAAATCAATGGAAAGGCATTTTAATTTTGTGAGTCAGAAGACTTAAATATTGTTAAAATGGCAATACACCCCAAATCAATCTACTGATTCAATGCAACCCCTATCAAAATCTCAGCTGCTTCTTTTGCAGAAATTGAAAAACTGATACAAAAATTCATATGTAAATGCAAGGGACCCAGAATAGACACAACAACTTGAAAAATTAGAAAGATGGGGAAATGACACTTTCTGATTTCAACACTTACTATAAACCTAGAGTAATCAAGACAATATGATACTGATGCAAGGATAGACACAGAAAGCAATGGAATAGAATTGAGAATCCAGAAGTAAAACCTTATGCTTATGATCAGTTGATTTTCAACAACAGTGATAAGATGATTCAATGGGAAAGAATAATCTTTTCAAGAAACAGTTGCTCAGACTATAACAGAGAAGAATAAACCTGACTCCATATTGAATCTATTCCTTTAGCTCTAACCTTTGTGCTCTGTTGCCTGTGCTTAGTCATGCAGGCTTTGCACCTTTCATAAAAGAATGTTGCCTATAGCCTAAAATATTCAAGATAGCCCATTCTCAAGGCTCTGACTTCTTAAAGGTATAACACTTTTTCATTCATATAGAGATAAAAAGTTGTCGAACAGAGAATAAGATTTGTCTTGCAGGAGGTCTAGGAACATTGTGATCAGACCTCCGTGGACAGCTGCAAGAACAAAGGCACCAAGAAGTCTGCAACAACCAGCCATACCCTCTCCCCTTTTACTATAAAAGAAGCCTGAATTCTAACTCAGGGAAGATGGTTCTTTGGGACACTAGTCCACCATCTTCTCGGTCTGCTGGCTTTGGGAATAAAGTCGTTATTCCTTGCCCCCACAACACGTCTCTCAATTTATTGAGCTGTCATGTGGCAAGCAGTAGGAGCTTGCCAATTTAAAAATGGACAAGGACCTGAATGGACATCTGTTTATAGGTATGTAGATGTACACAAGTAAATCTTTATACATGATCCAAAGAGATAAATCAGATATTCTGACCTAAGTTTTCCCAGCACCATGAATTTACAGAGACTGACAGTTTTGACTTTAAGGATGAAGCTGAGGGAGAGAAAGGCTCAAGTTAGTATACATTTGAATTTGGAAGCATCTTGTTTTAAATACTATGGATTCAGTTTAAATCCCTTCCTCTAATGGGCAAGTTATATTATCTCATTAAATTGCTGGTTATATCCTAAAATGAAAAATTCTGAATTCCAAATTTTTATATTATACTAGCATTTAAGACAAATAAATTAAAAGAAAATAGGAAGGGCTTCCCTGGTGGCGCAGTGGTTGAGAGTCCACCTGCCAATGCAGGGGACATGGGTTCATGCCCCGGTCTGGGAAGATCCCACATGTCGCAGAACGGCTGGGCCCGTGAGCCATGGCCGCTGAGTCTACGCGTCCGGAGCCTGTGCTCCGCAACGGGAGAGGCCACAACAGTAAGAGGCCCGTGTACCGCAAAAAAAAACAAAACAAAACAAAACAAAAAAAAACACAAGAAAATAGGAAGATGAATTCATACTGAAAAAGAGAACCCAATAAATAGTATCAGGAAAAAAACTAACCCTGTCATAAATCCAAAATAATGACAGAGCAAGAAAGTACGTAATTTTACACAAGAATACATGTAACAGAATTAATGCAACATATATCCCCACCCAAAAAAAAAAAAGATTAAAACACACAAAAAAGCAATAAATGTAATTTCTATATTATGTAAACCATAAGATTCAAAAGCACACAGCACGGGTTAGAAATATCAACTGTCACTAATTAGGAATGGTGAATCAAGGTTTTATGAAATACACCAAGCTTAAAATTCTTGTTATAATTTTCACTGTTGTATTAATTTTTTTATCATTTCACCTTTCGAATGACATAATACATATCTGTGTATATACCTATAAAATAGTGAACTTAATGTTAGAAAGGGGATATTTATATCAACTTAGCTCATTTTATCTCTACCTAAAAATTTTTAGTAGAATTTAAATAAGCCTTTACAAATTCCAAAAAGCTAGTGTTTCATGTACAACATTTAATTTTACAGAATTAATTTAATTAGGTTTTACTATATAGAAAGGTTTTAAATTCAAAACTTATAAAAATACTCCCAACATAAAAATTATATGTCAGGGTGATGAAGTTTATAAGAATAAGAAGCTAGTCATATAAATGGTCCCATGATAATAATCAGTGGCTATTAAAGCTCAGAAGCACACAGAAGCAGAATTGCAGCTCTGCAGTACTCCCATTTGGCCTCTAAGAACACAGCCATATTGACATCTAACACAAGATCTGTTAACCTACTCAGCAAGAAAAATAACTGTAGGGAAGATTACATCTGTCAAGACCAGAAGAACCCTCAAGAATTCAGGCTGGTGGTAACTATCTCACAGGAAAACCTAGAACATAAAGATTACCTCAGCAACTTTTGGAGGCACTCCATCCCCAAGCACTTCTCTGATGAAGCAGTGCTGGCCCATGTAATATGAGAGTCCACAGGTCCTCTTGAAGGCATCTTTCAGTCGTTTCAGCTCTACATCTGTAACTGAAATTCAGAAAGAGAAGATGGGTAAGAAACTAGAGGAGAAAAGTCATCTCTCAAAATCTTTACATTTTTTCAACCCAATTCCTAACAAAAATTGGCAAATATTATTTCTCTTTCCAAATAAGTCAAATAAACCCAAAGATATTTTTCATAATTCTAATATCTTCAAATCTAATCTAGAAAATAAATATGCAAATTCCTGACCCACTATTTTCAAATGACAGAACATTAAATTATGCATACAAATTTTAGGCAGGGGTAAGGAAGAGGTAACAAGTACTTCGAATTAGCAAGTAAGCTAAATGGCCTTAGACACTGGTATTAATATGTTTTTAGCAGCAATGCACTCATTGCCTCTGGGATAAAAATTATATTATTTCTACTCTTTGAGCACGTATCTATCCATGCAGAAGACTCCCCCTAAGTTTAGTTTAGACCGTGTCATCATCTACAAAGAAAGCAACCTATAAATAGATGATTCTAATAAACTATAATTTTTAGACACCCACTCTCATAAAATAAATTACTGAGCCATTACTTTATTTTAGGCATTGAAGCCTTTTTTCCACTGAATAGAACAATCTCTGTCTACAAGGACAGAAAAATAAATACTCTTTAGTATTATGTGGTCAGTACAATCGTCACTATGGAGGCACAGAATTAGTACCTTTATCCCATGCTAGAGAAGAAAGACAAGACTTCTGGACAGAGAGGATGATTACTTAAACTTTTAAAGGCTAACCCAGGCAAAATGGACAAGGGCATGCCAGGCAGACATAATAGTTTGTTTCAAAGTATAATGCATAGAGCATGATGTATAGAGCGTATGGAGAACTGTATGTTACTAGAACAAAATGAATAAGGCAGGGAGTAGCAAGTGATAAACCTAAAGCAGTCATTGACCAATTCAGAGAAATTTGGTTCTGTCATAATAAGGAAGGGATTCCGTCAGACACAATTCAGATACAAACTCCAAGCAGACAGGAAACAGGACACAGTGAGATAAAATTCAGATAGTTTACCAGTTCTACAGAGAGTGGAACAAATGTGGAAGCAAAAGATAGACTGCTACTAAGAGAAGAAAAGGAGGAGCTAAATCTGGGAAATATTTAGAAGGAAAAGTCAGTAGAATCTGAAGCTTGACTAAAAGTAGAAGCAATCTAGAATAACACTCAGGATTCTATCCTGGGAAACTTGAAGGATGGTATTAGCATGTAGAAAGGGAATGTATGAAAAAGAGTAAGTGAGGAAATGGGGACTTCCCTGGTGGTCTAGTGGCTAAGACTCCACACTCCCAATGCAGGGGGCCTAGGTTCAATCCCTAGTCGGGGAACTAGATTAGAGCCCACATGCCGCAACTAAGGGTTTGCATGCTACAACTAAAGATTCTGCATGCCGCAACGAAGATCCCGCACACAGCAACAAAGATCCTGCATGCCACAACTAACACCCAGCAGAGCCAAATAAATAAATTTTTAAAATATTTTTTTTAAAAAATCGTGAGGAAGAAAAACAATGACAAATTCTGATAAGGACATACTGAAAATGAGGAACCTTGGGGAGATCCATTGGGTTTTTACAATTATATGAGTGTAAAGCTTAGGAGAGGTTTGATGAGAGTCATCAACCTATAGGCAGCAATTAAAGTCATGAATGAAGAGTACAAATGAGACAGACAAAACTGGGAGAAACCAAAGCTTACAGTACCTGTGGAGAAAGAAAAAATACTCAAACAAGATTGACAAGGAATAGTTAGAACAGGAAAAACAAGAGTGTAGTCTCCAAAGGACAAGAAAAAGGGCTCGTCTACAGTCTCAAGTAAGGCAGAAAGGGCCAGCAAGATAAAGACTAAAGAGTGCCCTGGCACATAGATTATCATTCAATGAAAGTCTGTGGTAGGGAGGGAAAGTTCATGAGTTCAACAACCTGTAGGGCAATGATAAAACAATAAGAACTAATACTTGAATAAGTAGCTAGAAAAAGTATGAACTCTAGATGCTTAATTCATTTAAAATGAATTCATAATATTAATAGCCCCAAGTTACTAATTTTTTTTCCTTTTTAGAATGCAAAAGTGAGAAACAGAACAAAGCTCATTTTATAAATTACAATAAAAAAGAAGAAATTACTTCAGCTACCAGAATACCTATTTCTTCAATATGCCTAATTTTCATTAATGGTTTTACTAACAAATTAGGATGCTCATAGTCTAGTGGAGGAGACAAGAAAAATCAATCATTGTGATATAAAATGATAATCTTATACACTGTTGGTTATAGATATTTGAAGGACTGTTTGGTAATATGTTAAAAAAATAGCAACCAGATGATTAATGAATTTATTCCCTAATAACAGGAGAAAATGTACATATAAGCTTTTTAAAGCATTTGTAAAAGCAAACAATGTCCATCAGCAGAAGACAGATTAAGTTATTGTATATGCACAAAAGAAACTATCAGACACTAAAATACTGCCAGAGATCCATATTTACTGAAAATAAATAGTATTTTTATTCAAAATAAACAAGCTAACAGTTAGTTCATCTGTAGATAAGGAATACATAAAAGCATTCATTGTACAAGTGAAACTTTGAAAACTTTAAAAATAAAGATTCAGGCAAGATGGAAAACAAAAGAGAATCAAGCCTAGTAAAATTTTAGGGTAGGAAAACATAAATAACATGCAGTTATTTTAGTTTTAGAAAGAAAAAGCAATTTCTGGAAAAAATAGAAAACTGAACACATGTGGTTTTTCTATCTCCTCTCTCTCCAAAGACTTCACTAAAATTACAGCAAGAATAAAAAAGGACATAAACTCACAAGGACAAAGAGAATAGGAGAAAAAAGAACTGAGGATCTAAGAGGCAGTCAATTTTTTCTGGGGAACATTAGTGTCTGGAGGAGTGACTGACCTGAGCAGATAAAATAAAATTGAAACCTAAGCACCAGCAGTTGAGAAATGTGAACAAGAAAGTGAACTAACTTACTCTGTCTAGGGCACCCAAAAAAGACTCAAATTCATTGTACCAGTTACCACAAAAAAAAAGGGGTGAGGGTAAAAGGTGGGACTGAAGAGAAATTGGTTGAAAATTATATGAGGAGTGCTTAGACTCTCGGGTCCCTTGCAGCACAACACAGTCACGCACCAATCTACCAATCTACCCACCCCCGCACATCACTTTTAGATGTAGATATATATCAAAAACCAGAGATACATTCTCTGGAGACACTGACACAGAAAGGCTCCATACATGGAAACACCAGATTTAGCTAAGAGCTATAGGAAGGACAATGAGGTATGAAAAAAGGTGAAGATTAAGTGAGCATTTGCATCCAGCTGTCCTCCCTTGCCCTATTCTCACATATATATCACCTGGGCAGAATCAATGAGGATTCTTCTCTGAAGAAAGTAAATGATTCTAGAACAAAGACCTACTGTTACTGACATGGGGTGAGGGGAATGTCTCCATTCCCCCTTTAGAAATGGCTGGGTTCCCAAAAGGAAAATCCACAAGTCAACAAGTGATATACTCAAACATGTAAGTCTTCCAGTCAATCTTCTAATGCATCACTCTTTAAAATAAAAAGGCAGTTTGGCAGTTATTATAAAGTTAAGCATATACTTTACCTTATGACCCAATAATTCCACTCCTTGCTATTTACCCAAGAAAATACTGTACAGAAACATACAAAGGAGCTTTATTAACAATAGCAAAAACACTAGAAACAACGACCCCTTGATCCTTGAACAGATGAATAAATAAATGTGGTATATCCATACAATGGAATAGTATTCTGCAATAAAAATGAAGAAACCACTGATTCATGCACCAACATAAGTGGATCTCAAAAACTATGCTGAGCAAATTAAGCCAGACACAAAAAAACATATACCATACGACTGCATTATATAAAAGACTTAAAGAGGCAAAACTAGCAGTGATGTCAAAGACAGTGGTTGACAGGTGGTGAAGTGGGGAGTATGTGGCTGGAATTGCAGGGAACAGACACTGCAGACAGATAGGAGGGAACTCTTCTGAGTTGATGGAAATGTCTTATATATTTGATTGGGGTGGTGGCTACAAAAGCGAATATGATTGTCAAAACTTACTAAACTGAATACTTAAAATCTGTGCATTTTATTGTATATAAATTATATATCAAGAGTAGACTGAAAAAATGAATGAACTGCCAAGGAACACCAAAAACTGAGGAAGATTCCAAAAAGAAAGGTACCAAAACAAACAAATGGGGGAAGGGGGAGGGGTGAACAGAAATAATGAAGAAAGAAGAAAAAAATATGAAAACCTCCAAATATTCTCAGAAAAGGAGAAAAAGAAAATTGCATCCAAATAAGAATAGGGTACTAGAAAAATATAACAAGGAAAAAGTACAAACAATCTCTCCTGTACCTTTTCCAGAAAGCTACAGGAGAATGTCCTAAAACAAAATGAGGGGGTAAACAAAGGAAAGAAAAGGGATCCAGGAAACACTGACTGTAGCATAAGAGAGGTAAAGGGAATTTCTAAGATGATTATGATATGATATCCCAGCAGGACAGCTATGCATAAGCCTAGAGAACAAGACTAGATTAGAAATGAAGGACTCCAGAATAAAATAGGAAAGCATGACACGAAACTAATACATTTGGACAGTAAACTAATATATTTGACCACAATGGGAATAGCTTAAAGAGGTATTTCACCTTCAAAAAATAAATCTCAAGGGCTGGTTTTACTTTAGGTTTTTCTTAATCTAAGGAACTGTAGAAACATTTCAAGTCCACCTATAACACCATCATAAGAGTCAAGAAACTAACCAGAATCTTATTGAAAACTACAGAAACAGAACTAAAATCCTTCCTCAAACAGGAAGTAAGTGTGAATGAAAGACAAGGGAACACCCAAGGCAAAGAACAAAGGGAGAAAGATTTCTTTTCTCATATCAAAACAGATTTTCAAGAAAATTTAACACAAATCTCATCCAACAAAAAGCCTTGGTGATTTCAAGACATCTCAGTTTTCAAAATATTCCATTAGTGAGAATTAGCAACTCACAATCAAATACCAAGATATGGTAAGAAAAAGAAAGTAGTTGATAATCACGTAATGATTATAGCACAAAAGTAAAAGCAATTACACAGAAAGGGCAAATACTGAAACAGAGATAAAACAAAGATTATGGTTCTCACCACAGAAACAGAATCCTTCCAGTAAGACGTTCCTGAAATGCAATCAATCAATCAACAAATCATTAATTAATTAAAGGCTACTGTGCCCTTACTGATCATATATATGCCCAAACACTGTGCTAGGCCATGAGGAACACAAAACTAATAAGACCTCCAAGTCTGCTTTCAAGGAACTCACAGCTAAGAGACAGATTCATGAATAAACAATGACAATATAGCAAACATAAAAGACATAGTTGTGCACAGATGAAGAACATCTAAAAAGGGGGAAGAGTGCTCTAAAACAACATTACTAAGCACAAGTTAGAGCAAAACAGATAGCTAGGTGCATCTAGTGATTATTTGCATATATACTTTCTATAAAGATCTCCTTGTGAATTCTTTTTACATTTGATCATCTATAGCATGACATTCTCAAGACCTATTTGATCTATAATAAACCTAATATAGCAATTTATCAGCATAAACAACCTAATCACCAGTTTTTAAGAGAAAATGGTAGTCTTCCAAGCTAAGTAAGATTTACAGGTTATATCAGTTGATATAACTGTGACTAACATGGCTGATTTGAGTTCATTGTAGCTACGAATTAGTGCTTCCTGGACACCTTCTCATCCAAGACTTTCCCACCCTTTCTTACCACTTGGCTTTCGGAGCAGGGTGAAAGGCAACAGTGTACTGCAGTGAGCTAAGGCGAGGACACTGAATTCACTCCAGGCAGTCTACGTCTCGCTGAAGGACTACATATTCAGGGCCATGGGCGCTGACGACAAGAAACCTGTGCTTCTTTAATACTCTCCGCTATTTCTGAACCACATTTCATCTGATCCTTTACCATCACTATCAATAAATATTGTCCAAATAAATGAAAATATATGTGTAATTCCAACTCAAAAGGCCAGAAACATAAGGCATCTCCCTTACACTTGACTATTCTCAGACCTCACATTGGGAAGAAAAGCTGTATGAATAAAAATATTCTGTAGCTCCTCTGCTCTGGAACACAAGTTCAAGCATAAAAGGAATTACTGGTGGTAGTAAAGACTGATGATGCAAACCTCAAAAATGGAAATACCTACAGGGAGCAGGAGGGTACTATAAATGATGAAGTGGGCCAGGTGGGGTCTGTGGAACCCTAGAGAGCACATATTCCTCCTACAGCGTGAAGCTGCTACTAAGTTCCAGGCCTATGCTGCAATGTGGCAATGAGGAAACCAGGAATATAAATTTTTTGTGACATCTCTCCATATTAAAAGTGTTAGCAGCTAATATTAAAAAAAAAATTAATCAACATGCAGTCTAAATATGGCCCACCAGCTGCCAAGTTTGGCAACCTCTGGCCAAATGGTTAAGGGCACAAACAAAATATATATATGTTCGAATCCAACACGGTCACTTACATATATATATATATATATATATATGTATAAAACAAAGACAGAAAAACAATGGATGCCCAATAATGATAGTCTGTGGGGAGGAGGAGATTTCTAGCAGTAATGAGAGCAGCCCCTGTTTACTTTCTACTCCTGACTCTGGAGGAAAGTTGTGAAAATGAGGACTGGAGAAAGGAGGTAAAAGTCCAACAAACAACAACAAATTTTTCTTTCCCTATCCTTTTCCTCCTTACCTATAGACTAATGTTACCATCCCAGCAGATCCAGCTGCCGCCTAACACTGGAACAAAGGGGAGGGAAGGAAAAGAGAGCAAGCAGAAGAGGAAGGGAGATATCAAGAAGAGGAAGGCAATTTCTGTAGGTTTGACAGACAAGCATACAGAAAGTATTGTCATTAATTGTAAAGAACGTACTCAAGTCAACCCTTAGTAACTTCCGGGCATAGGTTCCAGGACAAGCAAACCCACCCCACCCCCACCCTGATACCAAAATCCACAGACGATCAAAGTCCCTTATATAAAATGGTGTAGTATTTGCATGTAACCTACAAAAGTCCTCCTCTATACTTTAAATCATCTCTATATTCCTTATAATACCTAATACAGTGTAAATGCTAAGTATCAATAAATTGTTGTAAATACAATGTAAACGCTGTATAAATAGTTGTCTGTGTGTAGCAGGAGTGGCAAATTGAAGTTTTGCTTTTTGGAACTTTCTGGAATTTTTTTCCCCCAAATATTTTTGATCCACACTTGGTTGAATCCACAGATGAGGAACCTGTGGATACAGAGGGCCAACTGCATTAGATTTGACCCTGAGTGCTGTCTTACTCAAAGCCAGGTTAGTCACATAAGTATCATAAGCACTTTTAATTAAAAGGTTATTAACATTCCCACAAATTATGAACAAAATAAAACCTCCCTTTGTGAAACAAATTTTGCTATCAACATCACATAAAAGACGCAAGTCAGGAACCATATGGTCTGAATAGGTCAAAGGTTCAATCTTGATAATTCTGCTGCATGCACTGGCTATAGGTTGGGCTAAATATTATATTTACTCGAAGCATGGGTACATTCATTTGCTATATTTACTATATTTATCTATAAAGGCTCCTAAACATACTTGAACTAAAGTCACATTTTATGAAGACTACGCTGTATCAGATTAAAGAATGGAGCTCATATTCTATATTTAACCCATAGATCAAACACAAGACTAGTTTAGAGTTCAGTAAATCCAAGACTTCTCTAGAGGGTATTTTAAAATTTATTTTAAAAATACAAACAAGAGCAGAAAAAACAGGGACTTCCCTGTAGATCCTTAAGACTCCGCACTTCCAATGCAGGGGGCGCAGGTTCAATCCCTGGTTGGGGAACTAAGATCCCACTTGCCCCGCAGGCACAGCCAAAGAGCAGAAAAAACATTTTACGGTTGTCTAGCAGTTTCTAGTTACATAGTAATCCAAGCATATTCTGAATGGCCCCTGCAACAACATGAAATATCATGAAAACTGAAAAGAACTATGTATTTCACCTAATTATAAACAGGTATCCCCCACTTTTCAAAAGTTCATTTTATGCCTCTTCGCTTTTATGAGAAACCTACGTTAGCACCTGTTTTCGCTAATCAAAAGAAATCTAAAGAGGATTTTTGCTTTTACAAAAGAAGGCGAAAATAGCTTTTAGCATTTGTTTTGCAGAGAGCTATTATAGAGGCATCATGCACCCCAAGCAGCAAGAGTGGCATTGCCAAGCTCCTTCCCTGGGAACTACACTAGAATCTCAGCATCAAGCTGCCATAGCTCTGAACTATGTCTGTGAGCATTTATGTTTTATCTCAATTTATTTTGTACATTGTTAGCAAGATGTGTCCTAAGGTGACTGCCTCTTTGCTTTATGCCATTTCAGCTTACAAAAGGTTTCACAGGAATGCTCTACTTTCAGATAATAAGGAAAACCTGTATACAATAGTAGGCAATAGTGTGTTGGGTGCTATGGGGGATACAAAAATAAACTATGGTCCTTGGATTTAAAAGCTTAAAATCTGTCAACAAATATTTGAGTGTTTATCACAGGCCAGGTGGGCACTGTGTTATGTCTTTATTCTATTAGTTCTTAATCCTGGAATCAACTGAGGAGCATTTAAAGAATTCTGATGCCCAGGCTCCATCCCAAACCAATAAATTGAAGTCTCCAGAAGTAGGACCCAGGGATTCAAATGTTTGCTAAATTAATGAATACATAAGTAACATACCAATAACACAAAGTAGACTGTAATAAATACCCTAAAGGGTATAAACAAGTGATACTGAAGTACAGAAGAAAAGATTACAAGGGAGGAATCTAGGAAAGTTTCATAAAAGGGGGTCAGTTCCCATACTAGAAAGTTAAGAATGAGTACAAGACAGGGAGACAGGAAGAATATGTCGAGGATCAGGAAGGGAGTGAGCAATGACACAGAAGTCAGAAGATGTTAGGAATGTTTACAGGACAGTTTGAGAGGCTGGAATGTAAAGTGTGGGGACTGCAAAACAGAAAAGTATGGCAAGAGAAGTGGAAGGAATATCTAGGGTGATAAATATGCTAATGAGTTTTTACTTTTTCAGGAGTTATTCTGGTAAGAGTGTGAAAGAAGTACATAATAAGGCGTAAATTTTTTAAATTAGGAATGCAAATCTAGAAGCTAATGAAAAACTAAATCTAAGACTTCTATTAAGTGCTCAGTGTTCATATAGACACAACATATTCCACACTGAAAAAGTTTACAATTTGAAAAAGAAAGCCAGAGAGACATACATCAGCCCTCATACAAATCCATCCCTCGTTTTATTTCATTTTCTGATAACAGAGAAGAAGGAAGAAGGGCCACTCGGCCTCGGTTTGAGATCTCCAGTATTATGGAAAAATGTCTACCAAAATGCCCATCATTTGCTCCCTGGCCAAAGAAAGAAATGATGCAGGAAACAGAAAGAGAACAAGATTAAGGAAAAGAAGAAATATAACAAGAAAGTTAACAAAGTGAAAACAGAAAGATTAGAGAGAAAATATTAGACAAAGAGGAACAGGAAATCAACATACATTCCACTGGTATCCCAAATTTTAAAAGCTGAAATAACAAGACTGTCACTTCTGCTGCAGTCATAAACCTGCCCAGGTTCAAGGCAAGCAACCACAGATTCCAATGTGTCAAAGTCACATTGTTACCAGCTTGTGGGATGGGAGATATTTGTCATAGTTATCTTTTGAAAATATAATCTGCCATAAACACGAATACTAAGTATTACATCTGTACTGGTTTTCTTTTCTTCATAGGCATCTGAAGAATTTCACATATTATACTACTCTTCTAAATATTTACAAATCTCTGTAACACAAGTTAGATACGTAAGTACTAAAGAAAATGGTACTTCCATCAAAAGTGTTACTAATGAAGTTGGCCCTAAAATAGTCAACCATACAACTCTCCTTCAGGAATACTAAACCATTACCTCTAGCCAAAGAGAGCTAAACTGAAGATTTAAACTTTCAACCCCATTGGGAGAGATCAAAATCCCATCTGTACTACATCTAAGGGCACCATTTCAGAAATTAGGAGTAACCTAGCCTTAGAGAAAAAAAGGGGAGGCAGGGAGAGAAGACTGTGATCTATTTCTTCACAAAGAACTTTGGTATCTAAAATCTGTAGAAAGAAGGGTGGTGGGGGGAAGGAAGGAAGGGAGGGAGGGAAAATATATTCCAAGTCAAAAGGATAAAAAAAATTAGGTTAGCTTTACTTCCTGATCTGAGGTTCTAAGACCATTGAGAGCCTTCCTTCCTGAAAGTTTAAATGAATATTTTCTCTTTTCTCATAGTCAACTTGACTTGTATAATGAAGTACAACTTAGCAAGGCAATGGACACACTGTCCTTGGGAAAGAAAATCAAAGATGAAACAGACCTAGTTTGTTATAACTGTTAGTTTGTTATAACTGTTTTAAAAGAGGAGGGGGAAGCATAATCTGCCAAAAAAAATTAATTTACAAAGCAGAGCTATCAACACTAATTCTATTTCACCTTGTTTTAAGCAATAAGTATGTTCAAATCATTCAACCAGGGATTTCAGAACTTTCTCTAATTCCATCATTTTAATGTTATAGCCCACATACCCTATATATTCATTATCTGTAGTTCTTAGAGGCAGTTCCTAATTGCATGTGGCCTACAAGAATAACATTCCACCTAGCTGTTATTAAATTGTACTTTTAGCTGATTTTTTTCAACAACCACTTATTAAATGATCTACTATGTGTCAGGCACAGTCAAAATGAATAAGACATAGTCCCTGCATTCTAATACTTCAAAATTTAGTAGGGAAAAAAGGCACAACCAAAATAACTGCAATGCCAGACAGGAAATGTTAGAGGAGGTATTAAAATGGAGTCCCTAAATAGCCAGTGATTAATTGTCCCAGCTGGTAATTAAGAAAGGCTTCCAAGAGATGTTGACCCTTGCAGGATAGGAGTTCACATGGCCAAAAAGGGCAGAAGTGTAATCCATGTAAGGAAAACATTGTAGGGCGCGGCCGGATAGCCATTACGCATGCACTAAGTATGCCGCTAGGGCGTATGCACCTAATATGCTAATCAGGTTTTGAAGCAGTGGCCTATCCAAAGTCCGGCTTGCGAAATGCGATAACCATACGGACGAATCAGGGACTTACACGAGTCCTTAAGCCCTTATATAAGCAGACAGGCTCGAGCGTACGGGGTCTTCCTTCCATCCGCCCGAAACCAAGCTGTACTCCAATAAAGTGTGATGCGAGAAGAATCTAGCGTGTGGTGATTCGTCATTCTGCTGGTCAGAAGCGGCTTGCCGCAAGTGGTGCCGAAACCCGGGAACCTGCGCGCCCCGCATGGAGGACCGATTCAGAACTCGACATACGGAGTGAACCGCCGTTAAGTAGTCCAGTTTAGGATCAAGATCCGATTTGGGTCCCGACAAGGTTAACAAGAGTCGTGGAAGATAATCCCAAGAACGATGTGGAGCGCTCAAGGAGTGACACTGGGCTGGATACTGTTGATGAGCTTCCCCCTGCTCAAGGCGGAGATCAAGACGTTTTGGGGAATTAGCCGAACCTGGCCAGTCCCCATCCCCGTTCATTCTCAAAGTACCATTCTCCCAGTATTGTATTCCACTAGCTGTGAGATGAATACGGCTTGTGCTAGGCCACTAAGCACAGATTGGATGCTCTGAATAAGAGCAAGCAGATTGGAGAATTCCTAAAGGGAAATTGGTCCCGCGAGGCGGAGAAGATGATATTTAAGCAGAAGTTGAATATCCTGCAGCTGAATGCAACCAGAGTGGATCCAGTGACTCTTGGAGAATTTACCGCATGGCTAGCTAGAGCATTTTCCTTTTTTAAGGAATGGGTGGGTGTGGGACTGTTCGCAGCCTGCTGTTTGTTTGGGATAGTGTTGTGTCTCTGGTTGGTCTGTCGTATTCGCATTCGAACCCGGCGAGATAGGATAATGCTCACTCAGGCGCTTGTGGCCATCAGTGAAGGCGAGTCCCCCGCAGCCTGGCTCTCCACCCTAAAAAACATATGATCGCCCTTGCACAGAGGGGCCTTGCCGCCATTGCACCTCTATAGGGGATCGGCCCTAGGGGCTGCCTCTGCACGGAGAGGTCTCGTTACCATTGCACCTCCATGAGGAGCCCATGCCACGTGAAGACAGCCCTTGCACCCTGCAGTTCGATTGCGAGCATTGCACGCAGGAGGGTGTCTGCGAATGCAAGCAGAAACTACCGGTACACCGTGTACATACCCCGGTATGAGCACTGGTACAGGTCAATGTCCGCTGCAATGGTCGAAAAGAAAAAAGGGGGAGATGTAGGGCGCGGCCGGATAGCCATTACGCATGCACTAAGTATGCCGCTAGGGCGTATGCACCTAATATGCTAATCAGGTTTTGAAGCAGTGGCCTATCCAAAGTCCGGCTTGCGAAATGCGATAACCATACGGACGAATCAGGGACTTACACGAGTCCTTAAGCCCTTATATAAGCAGACAGGCTCGAGCGTACGGGGTCTTCCTTCCATCCGCCCGAAACCAAGCTGTACTCCAATAAAGTGTGATGCGAGAAGAATCTAGCGTGTGGTGATTCGTCATTCTGCTGGTCAGAAGCGGCTCGCCGCAAAACATATATAAAAGAATAAAGTAGCATGGATAATCAGGGGATTGCAGGTAGTTTGATATAAATGAAGTACAGGGTACAAGAAACAGAGCCGCAGGAAATGAGGTTGGAATGATAACTGGCAGATAAACAGAATCCTTTTTTCGAGGTGATAATGTTCCCAGGTAAAAGACTATACTTTCCAGCTTCCCTTGCTATGGAACTAGAAATAGCCAATGAAATGTAATAGAAATTGCTCCAAGAAGACACCTTAAAAGCTCCAGATAGCTAGCAATGTCCTTTTGCTATTATCTCTTCTTCCCACCTGGATCTCAGGATGGGATGGCTGCCTCTCCAGAAGCCATTTTACCCTGTAAGTGAACTTCAAGTTAAAAACCATACACTAAAGATGGTGAAGTCAAAGAGACAGAAAAAGCTTAACAACCATGGAATTGTCATACAACCTCTGGATATTCTATCTCCAGATTTATGTATAAGAAAAATAAAGAACTATATCACATATTTTCTGTTTAATATTCATCCAAACTTAATCCTAGATAGATAGAGATATCAGATGCAACTGCATGAAAGGACAATCTAAGCTATTCCTGAGTTTTAAACAAAGAAATAACAATCAGATTTATATTCACACTCATATTAATGTGTTTAAAAGACTGGGAAAAGACCAGATAAGCAGCATAAAGAGCAGTTGAGAGGCTACTGTGTTAGTTCAGACAAGAGTTGAGGACTTAAACTATAAAAGGGAGGTAAGGTAAGGCAGATTCAAGAGATATGAGAGTTGACTGAACAGAGTTCAATGAATAATTAGCTGTGAAAAAAACAAGAAAGAAAAAAGGATCTATGGTGATTTCTAGATGTCTGCTTGGTTCCAAGTTATACTCAGACTTGATGAAGACCAAGGCTATAGAAAAACTTGAATATTTCACATTGTACAGATGACCTTTGAACAATGTGGGTTTAAACTACTCAGGTACACTTATACGCAGATTTTTTTCCAAAAGTAAACACAGAGGACTATGCCATCTGCCATCTGAGGTTGGTTGAATCCTCAGATGCAGAACCACAGATATGGAGGAACGTTGTATACAGAAGGCCAACTGTAAATCATACATAGATTTTCAACTATGGTTATTCAAAGGTCAACTGTATTTACATTTCTGTTATGGACTAAATGAATGTCACTAACAAAATTCATATGCTGAAGCCCTGACCCCCAGTGTGGCTGCATTTGGAGTTAAGAAGTAACTACTGTTAAATGAGATTATAAGGGTGGGGCCATTGGATTAGTGTCCACCTAAGAAGAAACACCAGAGTGCTTGCACTCACCACCTCTCCCCCAGCTCCCCACATACACACAAAAGGCCATGTGAGAAGCCAGAGAGAAGGCAGCCATCTGCAAGCCACCAGAGTCCCCATCAGAAACCAAATCCTGCCAGAACCCTGATCTTAGATTTTCCAGCCTCCAGAACTGTGAGAAAATAAATTTCTGTTGTTTAAGCCACCCAGTCTGTGATATTTGTTATGGTAGCCCAAGCTGATTAATACAGAATTTGGTATTGAGAAGTGAGCTGCTGCTATAACAAATGCCTAAAAATGTGGAAGCAGCTTTGGAACTGG
The DNA here is from genome assembly GCF_008692025.1 of Phocoena sinus. Classification (NCBI taxonomy): domain Eukaryota; kingdom Metazoa; phylum Chordata; class Mammalia; order Artiodactyla; family Phocoenidae; genus Phocoena; species Phocoena sinus. The sequence goes on along the minus strand of NC_045782.1, from coordinate 31,456,570 downwards.
GTAATGTAATGGGTAGAGGCGGGGGGAGTTTTGAGGCACTTGGTAGAAAAGGCTTAGACTGCTGTTAAGGAACTGTGGGCAAAAATATGGACATCAAAGGCAATTCTGGGGAGAGTTTAGAAAGAGGAGGGCTATGGAGAGAGTCTCTGTCATCTTAAAGAACACATCATGAACAGAATGTAGGTTAGGAATATGAATGCTTAAGGCCATTCTGGTGAGACTGAAACCAAGTCCCCCTAAAGCCAAGTTCCCCTGCAGAGTTTATGATTAACCTCTCTATCCAAAATTTATTCCCTTTCTTGTCCCACCCCTTTCCCCTCAGGATTGAGGAATATCAAAGAAAAGGGTGGACTGAAACCAAGTGGGACCCTGCAGAGCCTTCTTGGGTACTAGGCCCTCTGTGTCCCCCACTTGTTTGGCCAAAGAGCAGACTCAAGCAGTTAATGATTAGAGAAGTGGAAAATGCAGAAACAAAGGAAAGCAGTCAAGCAAGAGAAGTAATAATAGCTTGAACAATGGAGTCACAGGACTAAGTCACTGAAGGGATACAGATAACAGTCTGACGTGTATCTTTCAGTTGTTCTGCTGAAACTAAGACCCCCACAACCCAGTGGAGGATGGTAACTACAAGCTGACCACAAGCATGACCATAAGCACATAGACCCTAAACTGGTTGGAACCAGAAAGTTGTTGATTAAGATTCCTGAACATTACCACCAACCAATCAGAAAAATGTCCACTAGCTGATCATGTACTCTGCGACCCTCATCCCTAGTGCTGCCTTTTAAAACCCCTGCCTGAAAGCCACGGGGGAGTTCAGGTTTTTTGATCATTAGCTGCCCACTCTCCTTGCTTGGTGACCTACAAATAAAGGCCATACTTTCTTTCACCACAATCCGGTGTCAGTAGATTGGCTTTACTGCGTGATGGGCAAGTGAACCCAAGTTCAGTTGGGTAAAAAGATCTTAGGGACTTCCCTGGTGGCGCAGTGGTTAAGAATCCACCTGCCAACACAGGGGACACAGTTTTGAGCCCTGGTCTGGGAAGATCCCACATGCCCCAGAGCAACTAAGCCCTTGCACCACAACTACTGAGCCTGTGCTCTAGAGCCTGCAAGCCACAACTACTGAGCCTGTGTGCCACAATTACTGAAGCCTGCGCACCTAGAGCCTGTACTCCACAACAAGAGAAGCCACCGCAGTGAGAAGCCTGCGCACCGCAACGAAGAGTAGCACCCACTCGCCGCAACAAAGACCCAACACAGCCAAAAATAAATAAAAATTTAAAAAAAAAGATCTCAGACAGAAATGAGGAACAAAAAACTGGAGGAGAGGTGATCCTTGCTAAAAAGTGACAAAGAACTTGGCTGAACTGTTGTCGTGTTCTAGTGTTCTGTAGAATACAGAACTTTCAAGTGATGAAATTGGATATTTGGGTGAAGAGATTTCTAAGCAAAGTGTTGAAGACTTGTTTTTCTCATACTTCTTTTTAGTAAAATGTGAGGAAAGAGATAAATTGAAGGAATTGTTAAACAAAAAGGACTCGGAACTTGAAGGTTTGGAAAATTCTCAGCCTATCCATACTGCTGCAAAAAATGATAAAGCCTTGATCTGAAGAGAACACTAACAATAGATGTGGCTAACATCTATTTGATAAGGAGGTGAACCACAAACTTAATCAACCACTTCAGCAGAAGTCAGGAATAAAGATGGGATTATAGGAGCAGAAACACTGCTAGCTGGGACTAAAAGGAATAGAAAACAAATGGGACAGAATGAAACAAGGCTGTCTGGGATTCTACAGGATGGAACAATAGTTACCAGCTACAAACATGCATCATCCTTCAAGAAAAGGGAAGACTGACCCCAAAGGCGATTCTGAGAGGGCAGGGCTGCCACTCCCACCACTGGTCCAGGGTGTAGTGCTGGCTCTTCCTCATCTTCAAAAGGTGTGGCCTCCTTGGTTTGCGGGTGGGGGACCAAGATGCCACCACCCAGTGCCTCAAGAGCAAGGTCATGGCCCAGGGGCTGGGGGCAAGGCTTCCCCACAGAGCCTTGGGGGTGACGCTGCTTCCCCAATGCACCTGGAGGGCAGTGCATGAAACCAAAGAGGATTATTCAAGTCTTAACATCTAACGGAGGGACTTCCCTGGTAGCGCAGTGGTTAAGACTCTGTGTTCCCAATTCGGGGGCGCGGGTTCAATCCCTGGTCAGGGAACTAGATCCCACATGCATGCCGCAACTAAGAGTTCACATGCCACAACTAAGAAGCCCACGCGCCGCAACTAAGGAGCCAGCAAGCTGCAATCAAGAGGCCCACCTGCCACAACTAAGACCCAGTGCAACCAAATAAATAAATTTTTTTAAAAAAATCTAATGGAATTTCCCTTTGTAAATTTCAGACTTGCTTGAGAACTGTCACTCCTTTCTTCTTTGGACTTCTCCCTTTTGGAATGAGAATGTATATCCTATTCTGTCCCAGCATTGTATTTTTGCAAGCTTATCTCCAGTCTCATCCACACCTGGATTTAGATGATATTCAGATGAGACTATAGACTTCAGACTTTACAGTTCATGCTGGAATGAGTTAAGACTTTGCAGGCTGCTGGGATGGAATGAATGTATTTTCAATGCAAGGAGGACATTAATTTGGGGGGGCCAGCGGGCAGAATGTCATAAACTGATATGTCCCCCAAAATTCATATGTTGAAACCCTAAACCCCAGTGTAGCTATATTTAGACTGGAAAGTAATTAAGGTCAAATGAGGTCAGAAGGGTGGGGTCCTGATTGTTTAAAAATAAGATTAGCACCAGAGAGCTTGAGAACTCTCTTTCTCTCCCTTCAAGCACACAGGAGAAAAGCCACTTGAAGGCACGGAGATAAGGCAGCCATCTGCAAGCCAGGAAAAGAGCCATCACCAGAAACCAAACCCTGCCAGAACCTTGATCTTGGACTTTTCAGCTTCCATAAATGTGAGAAAATTAGTTTCTCTTTTTTAAGCCACCTAGTCTATGGTATTTTGTTACAGCAGAGCAATACAATATTTACAGTATCAATAATAAATAGGCCGACTCCTCTTTTCTAATTTAGATAAAAAAGCTATTTAAATGGCTTTTGCAGGATCAGAGGAAGGGATTAGAACTCACTGTCTTTGAAAGGAAAATAAAAGTCTGTACTTTAGTGATCTCACCAAAAAAACCTCAGTGTGAAAGAAAGAACAGCACAATGCTCATCTCTAAACTCTTAAAAATTTTTTTATCTATACCAGTAGTTATCAAACTTTTTCTGCAATGACGCAGGATGGATGTTTTCATTTCCACATGCATTCCCTGAACTCTAGCTGTAACAACAGTCTTTTTACTTCCATTTAAATCAATAGGGGACTTCCCTGGTGGATCAGTGGCTAAGATTCTGCACTCCCAATGTGGGGGGCCCGGGCCCTGGTCAGGGAACTAGATCCCACATGCCACAACTAAGAGTTCACATGTCGCAACTAAAGATCCCGCATGCCGCAACTAAGACCTGGTGCAGCCAAATAAATAAATAATTTTTAAAAAATAAATAAATCATATACATATGTGAAGTATATGAACTTTAATCCACTTTTGTAAAGGTAAGCTTTTTTTTAAACAAAGTTCAGTACTTCACTATTACTCATTACATGGTTATAAAATATTTCACATTAGACCACAATATTGGTGTTCTATACTCCTATTATATACTGCCTTATATCACAACTTTTTTTCAAAGGTAATGGTTAAGTCTTATCTCTCCAAGTAGATTTTAAGTCTCTGGAAAGCAGGGACCAAGTAATCTATTTCTTCATCTTTCTCATAGAGCCAAAGCTTGTCATGCATTCAGATTTTTGCTGAAAGATAGGAATTGCTGTTTTAACAGTTTAGTTCCAAAGGCATGGATGAAAATTTAACAACATCTGAATCAGAAGATAACCACAGAAGTAAACAAACACTGGGAAATATGCCTTTCACTGCCAAACTAGAGTAAGAATTTCCAAATACAGAAGAAGGAAAATGCCCAGCGTAGCAAAGAAATCACAACCAATATTAAATTATAAATGTGCTTGGTGCAGCTGATCTGAAATGAATTTACCTACCAAAAGTCTCTCTAGCAGACTACCTATAGCAAAAACTATTGCAAAGCCACTTCAAGTAGACAATAAAGGCCAACCTAAATGGAACATCTCAGGTAAGAGGCAGCCCACAACCAGCACGTTTTTTGCCACTAGTGACTTCAGAGAACCAGAGTTTCAGAACATATCTAGGGCCGAATGGTGTCATAAGAGTTTTTTCCCTCATAAGAAGGGGCAGGGACTTCCCTGGTGGCACAGTGGTTAAGACTCCATGCTCCCAATGCAGGAGGCCCGGGTTCGATCCCTCATCAGGGAACTAGATCCCACATGCATGCCGCAGCTAAGAGTTTGCATGCCACAACTAAGGAGCCCGCCTGCTGCAACTAAGACCCAATGCAACCAAATAAATATTTTAAAAAAATAAACAAATAAAATTAAATTAAAAAGGGGCAAAGCAAGGCTGAATGATTAAACTCACACACATATTCATAATCTTTAATCAAGTGGAAAAAAATTAGAAATTCTGAAACTGGCCTAACATTTGTTCTGTAAACTAGAGTTTCTAATATAAATGATCAATTCGTTTTGATACAGGAAATCAGCTCTAAATAAGATAATATAAAAAACTAATTTTAATGATTATGTATTTATTCTTCTAAAAAGATTAAAGGACTTCTGAGTGTCACGATTTTCCACAATACCACCATAAGACAGGAAAAAAGTTCCCAATTTTTATAAGTGAGGCAAAAAAAAGATTGATTTGGCTAATCAAGGACAATGCTAAAACTATAAGTGCTGATTTTGATCTCTAAGCAATATTGCCCTCAAAAAAAGTAATGGCTCATAGGAGTTACAACAATGCTTATACAAACTGTTTCTGTGGCAGATCATGGCAGTTATGGCTGTACCTGTGAACCCAAAGTATAAACTCTATTATTACAGTCTAAATTAATAAGCTTTCTACTTATTCTGAATTCCATCTATCAAAATACAGAAAGCAAATGAGATCATTAAAAGTCCAATGCCAAGACCCCTCATCAACCCAGAAAACAGTCATCGCCAGATTTAGGAGTATTAACTACACTGCTTCTGAATATCTACAACTTCATGTCACAGGGAATGATCTTTTAACTATCAGACTCGTTTTATTACCTTCCTTTAAAACAAACATTAGAAGGACAGAGAGCCCAACTGAAAGTTGGAAGAAAAGACTTAAATGAGCATTTCGTAAAAAAGGATAGCTAAGGTATTCATTAGAACATTAGAAAAGGTGTTCAATTTCATTAGCTATCAAGGAAATACAAATTAAAACCATGATGAGATACTACTACACAACCATTAAAATGGCTATAATTTAAAAGCCTGAGAACACCAAATGTTGGCAAGGATATAGAGGAACTGAAACTCTTACTCATTGCTAGTGGGAATATAATAAAATGGTATATCTACTTTGTGAAAAGGCTTACCAGTTTCTTATTAAGTTATCACATACCTATCCTATGACCTAGCAATTTCACTAAGTATTTACCTAATAGAAATAAAAACATATGATGATCCCAGAAGACTTGTACAAAATGTTCACAGTAACTTCATTGATAATAGCAAAAAACTGGAAACGACCCAAATGTTCATTGAACAAGTTAACAAAAATTATGATATATTAATATTATAGAATACTATTCAGCACTGAAGAGGCAAAAGCTACTCAACCAAGTAACATGGATGAAGCTCACAGTTATTACACTGAACAAAAGAAGGCTGATAAAAAAAGAGTAGATTCTACTTATGTGAAAAACTAATAAACCTATCCCAGATGCATAGGAACAGTCCTACAAATACAAATACCTGATGTACTGACAACTCCCCAGCTACTTACGAATGGACAAAAATTCCCTAAGAATACTCTTATCCCTCTATGTGACTAACAGTAGTTGATAAACACTCTGAAGTTGCATCTGAAAAAGACTCACTGACCTAGCAGGGAACAGTATTCCACATCTTCAAATATTAGCATTTAGATACGTTTTTAAATGACTTTTCAATTTTATTGTTATTGTGCTTCATCTAGTATTCCCGCAGAATTGTTTCTGTTATGTTTTTATTGCAAATGTACAGTATTTCAGCTACATAGTGACTTAAATTTCTGTAAGTCACCACCCTATGAATCTAATCATCATTTATAACACTGTTTCTATGGAGAAATAAATTTTAAATTCCAAATAAACTTTTGGAAGTCAATGTATAGAGTACTTTAAAACTAGCGTACTCTCTCTTAGATTAAAAAAACACATTTCAATAGCTCAGGTAATTCAATATGTTTCTCTAACATCATTAAATCACTCAATAGTACAAATCTAATTTTTGGTGGTTAACATGCCTACCAAAATAAATTTTCACAACTCCCTTTAAGCATTCACAGTACTTTGTTTTATGACTCTAATCTAAAACAGAAATATAGCATTTTGAAGGAAAAGCCAAAATAACCATTCCTTCAATGTTTTCAAAGTATCTATTAGAGAGGAAAAGAACGACAATATATAAATGGTTAACTAAACATAAAAGCAGAAGTAATATAGAAGAAATCCCACAATAGAAACAAAGAAATTTCTACAAATATGACGTGGAAAAATCGCAAAAAGCAAACTAGTGATGAATAAATTATGCCTGGCACGAATAGATTGCAAAGGTAACTACGACATACATCAACCTAGTAGAAAAGAACAACTTCTGAAGTAGACCTTGATATCTAATACAATAAGGAGAGCATATTAAATACAATTAATGGCTACTTGAATATATAAAATGTATAAGGGGGCAATCAGAAACAAATCTACTATAGGTCAGAACCTCACAACTGAGAAATAGTACTAGAAAAATGTAGATAATGCAAAATTCAAAGGATCAGAAAACCAGTAAAGGCAAGGTTTAATAAAGATAATGTTACTCTGTACATCAAGAATATAAAAGACCACTTTGAAAACAGGAGTCCCAAGCAAGAGTTTTTACATCTAAAAATTAGATTTAAAATGAAAGTAATTTTTACAGATAGAGTTTATTATAGATCAAATTTGGAGAAACTAGCCAAGACCAGAATATTGATGATGAGGATCCTTGTCTTAGAACAAAAAGATCTAAAATGTTCTAGCATGCAATAAATAAATGAAAAATTTTATCTTTTTTTTTTTTTTGGCTGCACGGCATGTGGGATCCTAGTTCCCAGACCAAGGATTGAAAGTCTGCCCCCTGAAGTGGAAGCATAGAGTCCCAACCACTGGACCACCAGGGAAGTCTGCTTTCTTTTTTTTTTTTGAAAAATTTAATTGTAAACCTTAGAATGAGAAGTAGAGATACAAAGCCTCCAACTATCCCAAACTATAGTTGACCCTTGAATAATGCAGGGGGCTAGGAGTGTCAACCCTCCATGCAGTCTAAAAATCCACATATAACTTATAGTTGGTCCTCCATATCTGCAGTTCTTCCATATCCATGGTTCCCCTGTATCCTCAGGTCCATATCCTCAGACTTATCCAACCACGATCATACAGTACTATATGTATTTACTATTGAAAAAAATCTGAGTACAAGTGGACCTGCACAGTTCAAACCTGAGTTAAGAGTCAACTGTACTTACCTTTCCCTAATGATATTAATACTCACTGCCATCATCCTTGCACTGTCCTCTGCCTCTTATCCCCAATTACTCCAATTGGCCCAACATCCTTCAAGGCTTAATGTCTCTCTTTTACTTTTTTTTTGAAGCATATTCTAAAGGCTTCCATGCCCCATTACCTAAAGGTAGGTGTCCCTCCCATAGAATGGCCTTCCTTACCACCATTTACTCAGTATCAAACTTTCGATGCTTTAACCTTTAAATAACACAACTTATACTGTATTTGTTAATTTAATTGAGAGCAAAGAAATGGTCTTACTAATCTGTATCCCAACACCTATGAAAGAACCTTAAATACTACTGATGTTCAATAAATTTTTGGATAAAGATATAGATTTTTTGATGATCAAATGAATGTCCTACCTGTTCTTCTATTCACAGCCTTTCACTTATTACTGAACCACAGCATCTAAAACTGTACTGACTCACAGTAAGGGCTCAATAAAAATGTTTTTTCATTATCTTGTACCTGATGTTTGTCATCACTAAATGCATCTCCTGCTCACATCTTTCCTCAGCCTAAAACCAGTTTTCAATCGAGTTCATTTAGTAACCTACTGAATGAAACCCAGGTGGGAAATATAGTACGTTAATTCTAAAAGTGCTGTGGAATAGGTATAATTTAGACATTTACCTGCGCAAAGGCAGAAAATCAAATAATGACTCAAAATCTCTTAACTCTGATAAATGCATCTTTTTCCTTATCATTAAAACAGATACCTGTAAGGCCAACTGGCCCGAGGCAGGGGAATACAATCAGTTTCACAGGTTGCATAAGACCGAAACTCTCCGGACCACCCAGTTCCAGAAACTGACCTGGAGACATTCCAGACCACCCAGTTCCAGGAACTGACCTGGGGACTTTGCACTCGGCCCAGCCTTCCCGTCTTTCGAGGGGCGGGACTAACGGTCCCCCAGGATACCCGAAAAGACCACCAAATAAGGAATACCCCGCGCCCTCCCAGATTCACCACACCCCTTTCCCTTCTTCCCCTATAAAATCTTGCCCAACCCTCGCCCCGGTGCGACTTCTCTGGCTCCTTTCTCTCGGACCAGTGAACCTCGCCCGGGAGCGCTCCCTAATAAAGCTCACTTGAAGCTTTCCTCTGTTTCGCAGTGCCGTTTGTTAAGATCCGACCTTACAATACCATGTACTGAAAAATTACTATTTATACATTTTTGTGGTATGTTCCTCCTTCAAAAGATAAAAAGTGACAAATTTTAGAAGAAAAATAATCACACAATATCAAACAAGGCAGATAAGATACAAACTGGACATGACCCAGTCTTGCTCCAAAGCACCTCCAAACTATCTTTTTTTTTTAATTTTTTATCTAACATTTGACCTATGTAAGGTATTCCAGGTGTTTTACAAATATTTCATATAATCCTTGTAATTTCCCTACAAAGTAGACACTGTTATTATTCCCATTTTATAAATGAGGAAATTGAAGCACAAAAGGTAAGTCACTTGCCCAAGGGCACACAGTTGAGTGACAGAAGCATGATTTGCACCCAAGGACTCAGTTTCCAGGGTCCATACTCTTAATCTCTACATTATGCTTTTAAGAAGAAACTTAAGGGCTTCCCTGGAGGCACAGTGGTTAAGAATCCATCTGCCAGTGCTGGGGACCCAGGTTCGAGTCCTGGTCCAGGAAGATCCCACATGCCGCAGAGCAACTAAGCCCATGCGCCACAACTACTGAGCCTGCGCTCTAGAGCCTGTGAGCCACAGCTACTGAGCCCGCATGCCACAACTACTGAAGCCTGCGTGCCTAGAACCTGTGCTCCGCAACAAGAGAAGCCACCACAGGGAGAAGCCCCCGCTCGCCACAACTAGAGAAAGCCCGTGTGCAGCAACGAAGACTCAACAAGCCAAAAATTAATTAATTAAAAAAAAAGAAATTTGAACACTGAGGTCATGAAGTTAGTGCACTTCACCATTGCTGGTAGCATTATACACTGGCAAAATCCTTTTGTAAAGTAATATGGCAATACTTAAGAGCAGGAAATGTTCATATCCTTCTATCATGTGGTTCATTCCTGGGAATTTCATTTAAACGAATAATTTAAGAGTCTCAGAAAAGACGGTAAAAGATTTTATAGAAACATGAAAACATGTTTGTAATATAATAAATTAACCAAAGATTATTAAAAGTGTACAGAATATACACAAAAATGAATGACATTACACAAAAAAGTGGTTGTTGTATTGGTTGGTACTTTGGGATCATTTTTTGATTAATTTTTTGTTACACAAGTAATAAGTAAAAGTATTCTTTTAAGGTCAAACAGTGCATACAGATATGGCTAAAGGCATCACCACTATTAAACCCTAGTCACTGACTCCCAGTGGTCTTGATCCCTCACCCTTCCCCAAGAGATAATCATGTTTGGTCTACCTCCTTTCAGATCTTTTTGCATGCTTTCATATGAAGTACCCATAGAAATGTAGCTCATTCCTTTGCATAGTATTAGTATATTCCATCACATAACAATCCTATAGATCATCTAGATGTCACTTATTGTTGACATTTAGCCTGTTTCTCATTTTTTCTTTCATACAATTGCCATGAAAAATCATGTCCATGTCTCCTTAGGAAAAAAAAAATATATGCTTCTCTAGTAAGAACTAGGCCATTCACATTTTTTTCATTTAATAAATACCACCAAACTTCCAAGTGGCTCTACCAATTTACATTCCTACAATTGTGCTTTTCCTAGCCTTTTATTCACTGTTGTTTATACAGTCCCTGTAATTCAAACGAACAAAAATTTCTAAAAGAATCTATCCTGTATGGCCCTGTATGGGTAGCTGTTTAAATAATGAAGAAAATAAATCTCCACTTCTCTTGTTATTGAGAAGGTATAAATCTAGCTCCCTGCTATTATGTCCTAGTTTTATCCCTGAGCACATCATCTGTAATTCAAAGTAGAAAACAGTGTGGCAATGTATATACCATTTAGCCTTAGCGCTCAAAGATACAAGGTTGACAGTATTGTTATGTGTGGGTGTGTGGAAACTAGAAGTGAATGCAGTCATCTCTTCTACTATGCCCATACAAAGTTGTTCTTGGCTTTACCACAACACACATGGTTAGTGCATGCTGTAAAACAGACTGTGGCTCCATATCTTCACTTCACAGACTGCCAGTGTCTGTAATCAAAAGGAACCACCCTATCTTTGCAGAGCATCAAGTTGGACCATCTGCCACTACTTCTGTTCCCCAGCATCCCTGAGCTTTGTTGCACTGCATAAAAAATTGCAGTAGTCTAAGAGAAAATTCCGCTCCTTCCTTTCTATTAGTTTCTATTAACAAGCATAAAAATGTGAAGGAAAAATAATATAGAATGGAATATGTGTGCTGGACAGCTAAGCTAGTTTATCAATGAATGAACCAGTAACAACTTATCAGCCTAGAGCACAAATGGGGAAATAGGCAAGTTGTACAAGCTTTCTTCTACTAAGAATAGCAGCTCACATTCTGAAACATGTCAAATATGCCACTTTACAGTTAACAAATTCAAATAATTTCTGGGGACGAATATGTCTTTGGAAACTGCCCATAAGAACATAAATCAAAAAGGACACCACTTAGTTTATGGTCACAGGAAATCTGTTGTATACTTAAACGCTGCAGGAGAGTCTTAAAAACGTCACGGAGGGCTTCCCTGGCGGCGCAGTGGTTGAGAGTCCGCCTGCCGATGCAGGGGACACGGGTTCGTGCCCCGGTCCAGGAAGATCCCACATGCCATGGAGCGGCTGGGCCCATGAGCCATGGTCGCTGAGCCTGCGCGTCCGGAGCCTGTGCTCCGCAACGGGAGAGGCCACAACAGTGAGAGGCCCGCGTACCGCAAAAAAAAAAAAAAAAAAAGTCATGGAAAGAATGCCTTTAAGTATTCCTTGGCTTTTTTTATTCTTCATAATAAAACAAAATGACTATTTAACATATGTTGATGACAAGTTTTCTAGCTCATTCACTTGCTTCCAGCAGTTTCTCAAATCAAACACACAATTTATCATTCTCCTGGTTCATAAACTTCTGAGCTATCAGCAACATGGCACTCATCAGTTCAACTACATTAAAATGTATGTTTCCAAGTACCCTCCTTTCCCCCAGAGAGGAAAAAAACGTAGTCAAAAGACATCTAGTAGCCCAAATCCCTCTGCAAGTCTAACCAAAATGTAATGACAAGTTGTCATTAGTGCCTTTAACCTTAAAAAAAAAAAAAGATTAATAATAAGTGTTATTTCTAACCTAGCATTTTACTCTTTAAAAAGCACACTCAAAGACACTATCTCATAAGATTCTTTAAAAAAAGAAAAAAAGGGGGAATTCCCTGGCGGTCCAGTGCTTAGGACTCTGAACTTCCACTGCCAAGGGCCTGGATTCAATCCCTGGTCCGGGAACTAAGATCCCGAAAGCCGCACATTGTGGCCAAAAAAAAATTTTTTTGCAATAGTCTCATCAGATAAGGATAACATAGTTCTCTGTACTGGTTCTTTTGTATTGAAGAGAGGAGAGAAAGAGAAAAAGACTGAAGGCAAGGAGGGAGGGGAGGGAGGGAGGCAGAAAGGCAAGAAAAAAGGAAGGGAGGGAGGGAAGAAGGGAGGAGGGCAAGGAGGAAGGATGGGGAGATGGGAGGAAAAGAAGGCCAGCCCACACACATACAAGTTTTCAGGTTCCCTAAGAAAACCAATGATGTTTCATTCACCGCCATCCCCCAAAACCTGCTAAGCCAATCACATTTAATATCCATGAATTTAAAATTAGTTATTACTTCCATTCTCTTTCCCTTTAAGAGCAGTCTTTTATAACATAATATACCCTAAATCTCCCCTTTCCAGAAACTTTATTATTCACTATGATGGCTGCAAAGAAAAGAAAGCTCAATCCTCCAGTAAGATTCACCTTCCAAGTAACAAATTTTATATTTTAGGCTCCCATTTGTAAAGAAAGCCACAAGTAACAACACAGGTGTACATCTTTATCAAATGATTACAGAATTAAGTCAGATATTCTACATTCTACTACTAGAACTAGCTAAATCCATAATATTCAACTTGGAAGTCATTTTCTTATACCTTTCAATTAAGAAACCAAGAAAAATGTCCCACAATTCTATGAGAATTCACTCATCCTTATGTGTCATTAAGATCCTTGCTGAAAGGCACTATAAAAAAAAACACCTTAGGGCTTCCCTGGTGGCGCAGTGGTTAAGAGTCCGCCTGCTGATGCCGGGGACACGGGTTCGTGCCCAGGTCCGGGAAGATCCCACATGCTGCGGAGCGGCTGGGCCCGTGAGCCATGGCCGCTGAGCCTGCATGTCAGGAGCCTGTGCTCCGCAACGGGAGAGGCCACAACAGTGAGAGGCCCGCGTTACCAAAAAAAAAACCAAAACAAAACACCTTAGAAGAGAACAAATTAATGAAATTTGGAAACAAAAAAAAGCACAATGTATTAGTCAGAAGAAAACATTAATGAAATTTGGAACTGTTCTTCTACTTTCCATACAGAGTGGAAATTACTAAATTTTTAACATCTTTCCTGACAAACTGGTGAAAAAGAACACATATAGTGCCTCTGCTATCATTTAGGAAGAACTGCTGAAAATCAACTGATGCCTTGGCAGCCACTACACCTAATAAGTGACAGGAAAAAATGTCATTTTCAGTACTACTGATGATAACAACATATAACATCTGAAAACCTTCATATGTTATTCCTTCTGTTACCAAAAGCAATTCAGAACAAAATTATTTAAATGGATAAGAGTCAGATGTGGATAATTCTGAATTCTTTAAAGAAATTCACATATTTACATTGTCAAACTGAGTTCTTACTTTATATTTTCTCGACAGTGTTTACCCATACTTTATAATAAGAAGGTGCATACCAACCTGGTAATGACAAATGTTTTAATCTGAAAATTTTTAATTAAAATTATAAGAAAATCTAACAGCTTCAAATTTTTATAGAAAGAATTCATGTACCATAGATACTTAATTTTCATGAGCATTTTAGATATTGTCCGTTACCAGTTCTCTTATCTCAGATTTTCTACAGCAATGATTACCAACAAGCATTGGAGGGAAAAATCATTACTGTTCTATTAAACATTCAGGTAGAGGAACAGACAACAGTATTACCAGTTTATGGTTTGAAGAAAAATAAAAAGAAAGTTATTTCAACTAGTGAAAGTTAATTTTGTTTAAATGAAGAAAATGGTCATTGTTTTCCAGTTTTTCTTGTCAACCAAGCTCTAATTATTCAGTTAATCTAGTTTCATAAATAAGTTTATTGCTTTAAAAATGACTCTGTTTTAAAGTTGAATTTAACTTTCAAGACAATCTGTAACTAAAGAATTACCTTTCCTGTAATCATTCACTCAATATTTCCCCAAGGAATTCCTGCCCTAGTTATGTACAAAAATTTTATTATTTTTTTCATTACACTGTGACTTCATGGCAGTGGTTATTAAGTTGTCAGGAAACAAAGTAATTACTAAAAGGATTCATTCAGAGAAGGCATTTTTACAAATAAAATTTTATATGTAATTTTATTAAAATATCAAAAATAATGCCACAGAATAAATATATAAGAGGAAAAATTAAAACAAAAGTACCAAAGAGAGTTTGGCCTTGAATACAAACTTCTGCCTTTTGAGGAAATTAACTCATATATTTATAGTAATAGTTTTACTACTCTGACATTTAAAACTGAAATGAATATTTCACTGCACTTTTAGGAAAAATGACTATAATTAGATTTGGTAAGAGTTTGCTATTGATTCTTGACTTTTATAATTCTAAAAATATTCTAATTTAAGTTTATTTTTGAAAATTGTGGTGCTGTTTTTTTCTCCCAGAAACACACTGCTATTATTAAAGTGGATAAGAATCTTAAGCCCAATTTTTATTTTTTAACATCTTTATTGGAGTATAATTGCTTTACAATGGTGTGCTAGTTTCTGCTTTATAACAAAGTGAATCAGCTATACATATATCTATATCCCCATATCGCCTCCCTCTTGCGTCTCATCTCCCTCCCACTCACCCTATCCCACCACTCTAGGTGGTCACAAAGCACCGAGCTGATCTCCCTGTTAAGCCCACTTTTTAAAAGAAACCCATATAACTCAAAGAGCCATATAAGCTAACAGGCAATAAACAAACAAACCAACAAATAAATAAAAAGAAAATGTGGACAGGAAGTAAAAATTCCATATAACCAAGTTCACCCTATTTCATAAAAAACAATTTCATCCTTCCTGCTGCAAGAAAAATAAAGTATTTAGAGATAATGAAGCATTTCATGCTGTACTACAGCACTGGATAGTGTTCCACTTGCTGTTTATTTATTTTAATGTAAAAATTTTTTTAATTTGACAGAGTTATATAAACACTAAATTTCATTTCAATATGTAGTGGGTTTTTTGCCATTTTTTTACTTTCTAGTAATCAAGGAAAAGAGAAGTTCTATTATTAATAAGAAATCCTGATATAAAGATCTAAAGGATCTTTGCTACTAGAAGAAAATCTTTTCACCTAACAGCCCTGGTTCAAAAGAAACAAGGCTACTAGTTGTAGGGCCAACTACTAGTTGTAGTGGGGGGAAAAACGCTATAGGGAAAATATATTCTAAACTAAGGCCCTAGTTAAAAAACAAAAACAAAACAAACTATTAAAACCAAGAATTGAATCTGGCCATCAAAAAATAAACATAAAATATGTCTAGGAGTTTCTTTTCCCTATTGCACACAATAAGCACTTCATAATTGTCAGCAATTTCCTGATAACCATACATGGCTTTATAAACAACCTCAAGATGGCAACATTCTGAAGTTTTATTACATAAAAGCAAAAGTGTACCAACACTTCCCAAACAACCAAAGCAGAACAACTTAATTTAAAATAAGGAAGTCTAGATTACACATGATGCAATGCAAGTTTCTGTGAGGGAATACACAAGTTTCTGATACAAAACTATATGGAGGAATAATTAGAACAGAATTTATGAGGTAAAATAGGAGTTACTACACATATTCAAATTCTTTGTTTAAAGATTTTTTAAAAACTAAGAATGGAAATGATTCCCTGGCTCATATTGGATTAGCAGCTTTAAAAACAAAAGCAAAAACAAAACATAAATTTATATACTAACTTTTACTACACTCGAAAATAAATTTCAGGTAATTTCTTTTTAAGTTCAATACTAAAAATATAAAGTCATAAATTAGAATCGATTATTTTTCAGAGATCTGTTTGAGTAAAAATGTGAAACTTCAAAAATGATACAAAATACAACTGTTCACAGGTTTGACTATATACAAATTTTAAACTCACGCACATTAAAAAATAGCAAAAAAAATCAAAAAATGGTAAACCAACTAGAGAAAATATTTATAGCAAATCTGTCTGACAGTTTACATTTAAGGCATTTATTATAAAGAGGTTCTCAAATTGATTTTTTTTATGTTTTAGGAACTAAAAATGTTGATAAGAACAAAGGACAAAAAGATAGTGAGTAAATACAACTATCAAAAACGTGGGGAAAGTTTCTACCTTGACAACTAATACAAAAAAATACAAATTAAAACAAGCTGCCATTTTAGACTATTCAATTAGCAAATAATTTTTTTGGCAAATTATAATACCAAATTCTGATAAATGTTTAGTAAAATCAACACTCATATATCACTTTCAGAAAATGATTACAAAATAACAAGGTCTTACTATATAGCACAAGGAACTATATTCAATATCCTGTAATAAATGTAATGAAAAAGAATATATATGTATAAATGAATCACTTTTCTATACAGCAGAAAAACACAACATTGTAAATCAACTATACTTCAATAAAATTAATTTTAAAAAAAGAAATAAAATTCAAAAAGATGTTATTTCTCGAATTCTATTCTAAGGGAATAATCCTAAATTTGGGGGAATCTTAAATTAATGAAGATGTTCACTTCAGCATAATGTAATAAGTGAAATTCTGGAAGAAACTTAAATATCTAGTAATAAGGCAACAGTAAATTATGGGCAATCTAGGCAATGCAATATCAAGCAACCAAGAATCATTATAATTATGAAAATATAACAATTTGAAAAAAATAAGATAGGATACACTATGTAACAAAAAATACAGAATTCTAATAAAAGAACACTGGATTGAAATACATTTAATTTCACTCCCTTCTTAAAGCCCACTAAAACTCAATAAAGGGACTGTTTGCTTCTTTAAATGCATAAACCCAAAGACAAAGAAATCAGGTTGGAGATAAAATTAAGAAAGTTTTGGAAGCTGTAAAGCAGAAGGATGTATATTCAATATTAAATACAGGACTTAGTAGATATAATAAAGCTGAATCCCTAAGCCAACAATAGGAGAAGGTGAGCTTTTTATATGCAGAATCCTATAAAGGCTCAGAATTAGTGGGACCAGGGTACCTCTAAAAGGTGGGAGTAAAGAAGGTAGTTGTGCTATTGGCTCAAAGCTAACTAAGAAACAGTGACATTACAGAGATACCCAACTCCATTTCACAAGCCTAGCCACTAAGCTTCCCCAACTATGGCAAAAGACTAGAAGTTTATTGTCTAGAAGATATGAAACACTTTTATGGACATCAGACAAAAATGAAGTTAGATAAGCCATTCTAAAAACACGGTATTAAATAAACACATGAATGGGAATATAGAGATATCTCCCCTCTTCCTCTTCTGAGCTTCCGGAGTCTGGCAATCAGACATTCACCCTCCAGACAGAAGACTTGAGAGAACTTCTCTGAGTAAAGACCTAAATATACTGACTTATACAGTCTCACCTCAAGAAACAAAAAGAATATCAAATAAACAATCTAACCCCTACACTTAAAACATCTAGAGAGAAACTAACACACCATTGTAAAGAAATTATACTCCAATAAAGATGTTAAAAATAATAATAATAAAATCAAATTTAAAAAAAAATTAAATTTAAAAAACTAGAGAAAGAAGAACAAAGAAAACCCAAAGTCAGTAGAAGGAAAGAAATCATAAAGATCAGAGCAGAAGTAAATGAAATAGAAACAAAGAAAACAATAGCAAAGATCAATAAAACTAAAAGCTGGTTCTTGGAGAAGATAAAGAAAATTGATAAAACCTTAGCCAGACTCATCAAGAAAAAAAGGGAGAGGATGCAAATCAATAAAATTAGAAATGAAAAAGGAGAAATCACAACTGACACTGCAGAAAAACAGAGGACTATAAGAGACTACTACAAACAACTATATGCCAATAAAATGGACAACCTGGAAGAAACGGACAAATTCTTAGAAAGGTACAAATTTCCAAGACTGAACCAGAAGAATTAGAAAATATAAACAGACCTATCACAAGTAATGAAATTGAAACCATAATTTAAAATCTTCCAACAAACAAAAGTCCAGGACCAGATGGCTTCACAGGTGAATTCTATCAAACATTTAGAGAAGACCTAACACCTATCCTTCTCAAACTCTTCCAAAAAACTGCAGAGGGAGAAACACTCCCAAATTCATTCTATGAAGCCACCATCACCCTGACACCAAAACCATAAAAAGATATCACAAAAAAAGAAAATTATACACCAGTATCACTGATGAACATAGATGCAAAAATCCTGAACGAAATAGTAGCAAACAGAATCCAACAGCATATTAAAAGGATCATAAACCATGATCACGTGGGATTTATCCCAGGGATGCAAAGATTCTTCAATATACGCAAATCAATCAATGTGATACACCCCATTAACAAATTAAGGAATAAAAACCATATGATCATCTCAATAGATGCAGAAAGAGCTTTTGACAAAATTCAACACACATTTATGATTAAAAACTCTCCAGAAAATGGGCACAGAGGGAACCTACCTCAACATAATAAAGGCCATATATGACAAGCCCAAAGCAAGCATCATACTCAATGGTGAAAAACTGAAAGCATTTCCACTAAGATCAGGAAGAACACAAGGATGCCCACTCTCACCACTCTTATTCAACATAGCTTTGGAAGTCCTACCCACAGCAATCAGAAGAAAAAGAAATAAAAGGAATATGAATTGGAAAAGAAGAAATAAAACTGCCACTGTTTGCCGATGACATGATACTATACATAGAAAATCCTAAAGATGCCACCAGAAAACTATTAGAACTAATCAGTGAATTTGGTAGGGTTGCAGGATACAACATTAATGCACAGAAATCTCTGGCATTCCTATATACCAACAATGAAAAATCAGAAAGAGAAATTAAGGAAACACTCCCATTTACCACTGCAACAAAAAGAATAAAATACCTAGGAATAAACCTGCCTAAAGAGGTGAAAGACTTGTACTCAGAAAACTATAAAACACTGATGAAAGAAATCAAAGATGACATAGACAGATGGAGAAATATACCATGTTCTTGGATTGGAAGAATCAATATTGTAAAAATGACTATACTACCCAAAGCAATCTACAAATTCAGTGCAATCCCTATCAAACTACCAATGGCATTCTTCACAGAAATAGAACAAAAAATTTTACAATTTGTATGGAAACAAAAGACCCCGAATAGCCAAAGCAATCTTGAGAAAGAAAAACGGAGCTGGAGGAATCAGGCTCCCTGACTTCAAACTATACCACAAAGCTACAGTAATCAAGACAGTATGAGACTGGCACAAAGACAGAAATATAGATCAGTGGTACAACATAGAATGTCCAGAGATAAACCTATGCACATATGGGCAGCTAATTTATGCCACAGGAGGCAAGAACATACAATGCAGAAACGACAGCCTCTTCAATAAGTGGTGCTGGGAAAACTGGACAGCTACACGTAAAAGAATGAAATTAGAACACTACCTAACACCATACACAAAAATAAACTCCAAATGGATTAAAGACTTAAATGGAAGACCAGACACTATAAAACTCTTAGAGGAAAACATAGGAAAAACACTCTTTGACATAAACCACAGCAAGATCTTTTTTGACCCACCTCCTAAAGCAATACAAATAAAAACAAAAATAAACAAATGGGACTTAATTAAACTTAAAAGCTTTTGCACAGCAAAGGAAACCATAAACAAGACAAAAAGACAACCCTCAGAAAGGGAGAAAATATTTGCAAATGAAACAACAGACAAAGGATTAATCTCCAAAATATACAAACAGCTCATGGAGCTCAATATCAAAAAAACAAATTATCCAGTTAAAAAATGGGCAGAAGACCTAAATAGACATTTCACCAAGGAAGACATACAGATGGCCAAGAAGCACATGAAAAGATGCTCAACATCACTAATTATTAGAGAAATGCAAATCAAAACTACAGTGAGGGCTTCCCTGGTGGTGCAGTGGTTGAGAGTCCACCTGCTGATGCAGGGGACATGGATTCGTGCCCTGATCCGGAAAGATCCCACATGCCGCAGAGCGGCTGGGCCCATGAGCCATGGCCCCTGAGCCTGCGTGTCCGGAGCCTGTGCTCCGCAACAGGAGAGGCCACAACAGTGAGAGGCCCGCGTACTGCAGAAAAAACAAACAAAAAAAACTACAATGACGTATCACCTCACACCAGTCAGAATGGCCATTATCAAAAAATCTAGAAACAATAAATGCTGGAAAGGGTGTGGTGAAAAGTGAACCCTCCTACACTGTTGGTGGCAATGTAAATTGATACAACCACTATGGAAAACAGTATGGAGGTTCCTTAAAAAACTAAAAATAGAACTACCATATTACCCAGCAATCCCACTGCTGGGCATATACCCTGAGAAAACCATAATTCAAAAAGAGACACGTACCCCAGTGTTCACTGCAGCAATATTTACAATACCCAGGACATGGAACCAACCTAAATGTCCATCGAGAGACGGATGAATGGATAAAGAAGATGTGGCACATATATACAATGGAATATCACTCAGCCATAAAAAGAAATGAAATTCAGTTATTTGTAGTGAGGTGGATGGACCTAGAGTCTGTCATACAGAGTGAAGTAAGTCAGAAAAACAAATACCATATGCTAACACATACATATGGAATCTAAAAAGAAAAAATGGTACTGATGAACCTAGTTGCAGGGCAGGAATAAAGAGGTAGACACAGACAATGGACGTGAGGACATGGGGTGGG
This sequence comes from Phocoena sinus, assembly GCF_008692025.1. Lineage (NCBI taxonomy): Eukaryota > Metazoa > Chordata > Mammalia > Artiodactyla > Phocoenidae > Phocoena > Phocoena sinus. Next base: position 31,435,665 of record NC_045782.1, on the reverse strand, counting down.
AGGGCAAAGCTGGGGCGAAGTGAGAGTAACATCGACATATATACACTACCGAATGTAAAATAGTTGGCTGGTAGGAAGCAGCAGCATAGCACAGGGAGATTGGCTCAGTGCTTTGCGATGACCTAGAAGGGTGGGATAGGGAGGATGGGAGGGAGGCTTAAGAGGGAGGGGGATATGGGGACATGTGTATGCATATGTCTGATTTGCTTTGTTGTGCAACAGAAACTAACACAGTATTGTGAAGCAATTATACTCCAATAAAGATCTACTAAAAAAAAAGTACCATTAATATCTTCAAAGAGATAAAAGATGAAAAAAAAAGAACAAGATACTATTTAAACAAAATTCATAGAACAAAAAAGGGCTCTTAAGGACATACAAAGGGCCAACATGCACAATTAAAAATGTTCAATATTCTTAGACTTTAAGGAAATACAAATTAAAACCACACTGAGATACTACTTTCCACTAATCTGAATGTGTGAAAATTAAGAAGACTCACAATACCACGCATTGGTAAGGAGGCAGAGCAACTAAACCTAGTGAAAGTAAAAAAACTGTATAACCACTTTGAAAAACTATTTGATGGTTTCTAATAAAGCTAAACATATACCTACTCTATGTCTCAACCATTCCACTATGCTCCTAGGTATATAAGATATATGAAAGCTTATGTCCAGAAAGACTTGCACAAAAATGTTTACAGCAGTTTTATTCATAATAGCCAAAACTAGGAAACTCAAATTTCCAACTGAAGAATAAATGATTATGTTCAATTCATACAGTAGAATACTACTCAGCAACAACTTGGATGAATATCACATCTCTCAGACATTTTTTGAGCAAAAAAAAAAAAAGCCAGATGCAAAAGGATACTATACGATGCCATTTATATTAAGTGTAAAAACAAACAAAACTAATATATCATGATAGAAATCAGAAAAGTGGATGCCTCTGGTGGGTAGAGAATGATTGATTGGAAAGAGGCATGAAACGCCTTTCTGGGGTGATGGAAATATTCCATATCTTGAATTGGGTAATAACATAATTGTAAAGCATTTGTCAGAAATCACTGAACTAAACATTTAAGATCTATATCTTGCTAGGAATGTAGATTACATGAGTGCATGTTTTTCAAACTCTTTGAAGTGTACACTTAAGATTTGTGCATTTTACCACATATAATTTTATCAAATGAAAATTTTCAGTAAAGAAAAAATTTGAGAGCTCTTAAAAATTAAAAAATGAGGGCTTTCCTGGTGGTGCCTGCCAATGAAGGGGACACGGGTTCGAGCTCTGGTCCGGGAAGATTCCACATGCCACGGAGCAACTAAGCCCATGCATCACAACTACTAAGCTTGCGCTCTAGAGCCTGCGAGCCACAACTACTGAGCCCACGTGCCACAACTACTGAAGCCCACGCACCTAGAGCCCATGCTCTGCAACAAGAGAAGTCACCGCAATGAGAAGCCCACATTACGCAACGAAGAGTAGCCCCCGCCCGCCACAACTAGAGAAAGCCCGCACACAACAAAAGCCCCAACGCAGCCAAAAATGAAATAAACAAAATTAATTAAAATTTTCAAAAAATGAGAGCAGAAAGACAAAGATCAATAGAAAAACTGTAAGGTAAGTTTAAAGAAATCTCCCCCAAAGCACTAAAAAGACAAAGATGGAAAAAGCTAAGAAAATTAGAGGATCAGTCCAGGAGGTCCAATATCCAAATAAGAGTTGCAAGAAGAAAGAAAATCTAAGAGAGGAAATCATCTATGAGATAATTTTTTTCATTTCCCAGAACTGAAAGAGATTAGCCTTCAGATTAAAGGAGCCCATTTTTAGCAATAAATAGGTGAAAACAGAGCCATATTAAAGGATATCACTCTGAAAATTCAGAATATTTTAGATAAAAATCCTATAATCTCCCAGAAACAGAAACAAATACAACGGTACAAGAATTAGAATGGCACTGGATATCTCAACAGCAAATGGGAAGCCCGGCTAAAAATGAAGCAATACTTTTTCAAAATTCTGAAGGAAAATGATTTCCAGGGACTTCCTTGGTGGTCCAGCAGTTGGGACTCTGCACTCCCAGTGCAAGGGGCCAGGGTTTGATCCCTGGTCAGGGAACTAGATCCTGCATGCTGCAACTAAGAGCCCGCATGGCACAACTAAAGATCCCAAGTGCTGCAACTAAAAGATCCCACACACTGCAACGAAGATCCTGCGTGCCACAACTAAGACCCAGCACAGGCAAATAATTAAACATTAAAGAAAAAAAGAAAGAAAAATGATTTCTAACTTAGAATTCTAACTCAGACAAACTTTAAGTATGGGGACAGATTTAAGATATTTTCAGATTTACAAATTTTAATAATTTACCTCTAATAAACTGTTGCTCAAAAAGTTCCTGGAGAAAACCAAAACAAGAAAAAATCCAAAAAGCAGAAGATATGGGAAAGAAGTAACAAAGATCTAGTAGTACAGGAGAAACCCCAGGATAAGGGTGAAGGGAGTTGCCAGGATCATAACCATGGACCAGGTTCAAAGAGTAGCCAATCTAGGGCTTCCCTGGTGGCGCAGTGGTTGAGAGTCCGCCTGCTTATGCAGGGGACACGGGTTCGTGCCCTGGTCCGGGAAGATCCGACATGCCGCGGAGCAGCTAGGCCCATGAGCCATGGCCGCTGAGCCTGCGCGTCCAGAGCCTGCGCTCCGCAAAAGAAAAAAAAAGAGTAGCCAATCTAGTTTGAAGCCAGTCCAAAGGCTACACAAAAAACATTAGAAGCAACTGAAAACATTTGATAATCTTGAGAGGTGAGTGTAGGGTTGAATTAGTGATACTTAGAATACTAAACAAACATAAATAAAACCACAATTATTAGCTCTAGGGAAAACAAAAAATTGTGCTAGAAAAGTAATCATAGCTCACTACATGACTTCGGCTGTGCATCATACGTACGTGGTCATAAGGTAAACACTGAATATTTATCTAACCAAGACTGCCATATAGCTGTAGTGTAGGATGAAGTAATAGGGAGAGGTGAAGAGGAAGTGACTAAGGGGGAACGGGGGAAGAAAGCTAAATTCACATGCTCCGAAGCGGGAAGTCAATAGATAATGCCTAGAATATAAAGTAGTCTCTTCTGAGAAGAAAATACCAAGGAAGATTAGGCAACTGCTTATTATTCAACAAATCTTATACAAACTACTTAACACTTTAAGCTATATGCATGTATAGCACCGATAAAAATAGACATCTCAGAAAAAACTAAAAGATATAAAACTGCATGTGTTATGATTTAAATAATATAAAACATTTATTTGAAAAAAGAGTAAAAGCAAATAATTAGCTGTGTTAGGTGACAGGACCATTAGTGAAATTCTCTCCCTTGTCCAGTCTTTCAGTAATACTACTGTATTGCTTTTAAAATTTTTAAGCAAATTTTACAAAAGTGCTATTGGCTGTTAGGTGACATCCCTGTTTGCCTTTATTTACAATGCTCCATCCTTCTCTATAGATACCACCCTACTTTTTACAATGACACCTGAACGCCTAATCATCTTTTGTGACTTAGTTAAAACATCACCTTCCTCTTTCCTTTCATCCCCAAACTACTCTCTCCTTCACGACCCTGCTTTATCTTGTATGAATAATAAGCTCCTGAAGGTTGTATCATGTCTTATTTGTCTTGATACACCTAGCACTCAGCACAGAGCCTAGAACAGTTTGCAGGCATTTAATAAATAATCATTCAATTATTTATTTATTTCAATAAGAAATCTAAGTGCTTTTGTCAAATCAAACAGACCATAAAATTTTTAAAAAAGGAGCTAAAAAATTACACACAGAAGAGACTTTTAAAAGGGAAATATAATTTCTTACTATTAAATTTCATTTTTTCTACTTTAACATTTTAAAAATAATCTACCTTTTACTTCTCTATATAACTCAGGTTGACAAAGTATTATTCAAATCTTTAATAGGAACTTACCTAGATCACCTTAAGGATAAACTCAAAACGTCTTAAATTCTTCATAAGCTAATGAAAGAGGCAGATATCAGATGATTCTCTAAACTTTGATGTTGAAGACAATGTATTATATGTTTTAGAAATTTTTTTTCAATTATATTGATCAACAACAAGCTCTTAACCTGATCAGATTCTCTCAACACAAACACGTTGAATGGTGATGCCAACAAATAGCCTCAATTTTTCTGCTACACAAAAAACTTTAAAAAGCTATTAATGGCAAAGGATATAAATTAATAAGAGCTGTTGAAAGCTTCATAAAACACAAATCTATTTTTATGAAACAACTGGCTAGAAAACACACAAAAATCATTTACATATTAACCTGAAAATTTAACCTTAAAAAAGTCACAAAAAACTTTACAACGGGACTTTAATCCCATTGGAATACCAAAAGAAATGGAACTCCTTATTACAGCTAAATATGAAACAAACATAGGTCACTTATGAAGTGGCCTAAAACGTGATGCTGTCTTTTTTTTTTCTTTTTTTTTTTGGTAATAAGAAAAATAATTTTTAAAATACAACTTAAACTTTTTTGAAAAACACAGATATACAAAGAGACAATAAAAATCACCTTCAACCTCACAGCACAGTGATAACCTGTCAATCTGTTAATGTTTTGCAATATATTCTTCAAATTTGTTTTCTTTTACATGTATATAATTTTTACAAAAATGAGATCATACATTATATTACTTCATGTTTTCCTCACTATACCATACTGTGAACAGCATTCCATGTTATTAAGTATTCTTCTACAGTATCAGTTTTAATGGGCATATGATATTCATTGTGTGGATATAACATAATTCTAATCTACTGGTGGATACTTAAGCTGTTAATAATTTTTTTTTTTTTTTTTTTTGGTATGCGGGCCTCTCACTGTTGTTACCTCTCCCGTTGCGGAGCACAGGCTCCGGACGCGCAGGCTCAGCCGCCATGGCTCACGGGCCTAGCCACTCCGCGGCATGTGGGATCTTCCCAGTCCGGGACACGAACTCGTGTCCCCTGCATCGGCAGGCGGACTCTCAACCACTGCGCCACCAGGGAAGCCCCCATAATTCTTTTTTAATTATTAACAATCTAAAACAAATAATTATTACTAAATCTTTTTGGTGAAAAAAGAATATCTTTGTTAATCAGTTCCACAAGGTAGGTAAGAAATGAAAAGCATCTAAAAAACTACCCACAGAACGTAAGCACATCATACACTGTCTACATTAAAAGCAGTAAGCTTGGGACTTCCCTGGTGGTCCAGTGGTTAAGAATCCGCCTGCCAATGCAGGGGACACGGGTTTGATCCCTAGTCTGGGAAGATCCCACATGCCATGGTGCAACTAAGCCCGTGCGCCACAACTACTGAGCCTGTGCTCTAGAGCCCGCACGCCACAACTACTGAGCCCGCAAACCACAAGTACTGAAGCCCGCACACTCTAGAGCCCGCATGCTGCAACTACTGCAGCCCGCACGCCTAGAGCCCATGCTCTGCAACAAGAAAAGCCACAGCAATGAGAAGCCTGCGCACTGCGACGAACAGCCCCTGCTGGCCACAACTAGAGAAAGCCCGCGCGCATCTACAAAGACCCAGCACAGCCAAAAATAAATTAATTTTTTTAAAAGGCAGTAAGCTCGTAGAATTTTTAAGTGTAAGAAAAGACTGAGGTTATATAGGTAAGCCTCACGTCCTTTTCTCTACAAACCGCATACACATTTATTCCTTTCTTGAGAAATCAAAGAAATTCCACACGCATGAATTTCAGTTACTACAGCTTAGCTGAATAACCCGAGTCCCCCCAAAACACAGCTCAAATTTCAGTCATTACATTATATTAACTATAAATAATTGCATAAAGCACAAATTTCACTGCTATCTCCTCAGTGCACAAATCCCTATGTAAACAAAAGATAGACATCATGATCAGTGACCAACAGTGTCACTTCTTTAAATGTCTGTCCATAACTGGTCACTCAGCATCTGTTATTTAGTTCTCATGTGGAGAGCAAAGGTAGTTATATAATAAATCCACATTATAGTTTATGAAAATGGAGAATCAAAAGAGGGAACTCTCCAACAAAGATTAAAATGTAGAAAATAAATGAACTGATAATGCTAAATTCAAATTGAACATAAATGGAGATTTAGAAGAAACAGCTGACCCTGGAAATACTGACATTGCTACCTTTCAAGAGACACTAGATATGCATTTAGAGGAACTTAGTGAAAGGTAAATAAGGAAAGTAGTTGTGTTGAAAAGGATGAAGATGTCCCAGAGGAAGCAGCACTGGCAAAAAAACAAAAACAAAAAAACTTTTAAGTAACCCTCAGAGGTACTTTCACAACATTGAAAAGAGAAAAAGTGTTGGAAGTAACCCATACTTAGAAAGGACTATGACAATTCATCAAAGAAAAGATGCCCACTCCATATTTTAAGTTATACAACAAGAAGGAAGCTTGAAACTACTCCTGATAGGTTTTTTACAAAGAAATTTTTTAAAGTTCTGATCATTTAAGTTATAGTGTACTAAATAAACAGTATTATTGAGCATTTAAAGAAATATCTATAATGCACCATAAATTATACAGCCCAATGCCAGAATTTGCATTCTAGGACCAAACACATATATACACACCCATAAAGTGTATAAATAACACATACTAAATTATGTCTTTGGTTAATACTGTTTTTCCTTTTCCTATTTTAAATGCAGTAGAGCTGAGTACATTCCATGTATAAGGCCAGAGTTATGATTACCCTTATCCCATCAACACTGGTAGAGGTAATCTGACAGAAAGCTGCAGAAGTAAGTCTAACATGACAATCAGAATTGAGATGTGAATTCTAAGCACAAAAATGACAGTAGGAGGAAAGTGAAAAAAGTAAATAATAATTTTGACCTGTCATTTTTAATTTTCCCAACAAATCTTTAACTTCTAAACTAATTCGGAAAGAAAGGATAATTCATATCTTCCAACATACATAATCAAAAAGCAGTAACTCAGAATATGCACTGCATTTTCGTTATCACTCAGTTTTTTTGCCAATTATACTCTGATTTTTAATTTTATGAAAAGGAACAACTTTTTTAAAATGAAGAAAATTTGGGACTCCCCTGGTGGCACAGTGGTTAAGAATCTACCTGCCAAGGCAGGGGACATGGGTTCGAGCCCTGGTCCAGGAAGATCCCACATGTCATGGAGCAACTAAGCCTGTGCACCATGACTACTGAGCCTGCGCTCTAGAGCCCAAGTGCTACAATTACTGAGCCCGCATGCCACAACTACTGAAGCCCACGGCCTAGAGCCCGCGCTCCGCAACAAGAGAAGCCCCCGCAACGAGAAGCCCATGCACCTTAACAAAGAGTAGCCCCTGTTCTCCACAACTAGAGAAAGCCTGCCTGCAGCAATGAAGACCCAACACAGCCAAAAATAAATAAAATTAAATCTTAAAAAAAAAAAAACTACAAGGAGATACTACTTCACATCCACTAGGATGACTAAAATAAGACAGATAACAAGTGTAGACAAGGATGTGGAAAAACCGTAACCCTCATACCTTGCTGGTGGGAGTGTAAAATAGTGCAGCCACTTCGGAAAACAGATTGGCAGTTCCTCAAACTGTTAAGTATCGAGGTACCATATGACCCAGAAATTCCACTCCTAGGTATATACTCAAAAGAACTGAAAGCAGGGACTCCAACAGACCTTTGTACACCCATGTTCATAGCAGCATTATTCACAATAACAAAAAGGTAGAAACAATTCAAATGTCCAGATGAATGGATAAACAAAATGTAGTATATTCATTATTATTAATAATATACATATTATTCAGCCATAAAAAGGAATGAAATCTGCTACATGCTACAACATGGATGAACCCTGAAAATATTATGTTAAGTGAAATAAGACATGAAAGGATAAACACTGCATGATTCCACTTATTAGAGGTACCTAGAACACGCAAATTCAGAGACAGAAAGTAGAACAGAGGTAATTACCAGGGGCTAGGGGGTGGCGGAGGAGGGGTTATTATTTAATAATTATAGAGTTTCTGTTTGGGATGATGAATAAGTTCTAGAAATAGATACTGGTGATGGTTGCACAACATTATGAATGTACTTAATACCAGTGAATTATGCATTTTTAAATGGTTCAAAGAGTAAAGTTAATATTATGTATAGTTTACCATAGTAATAATAAATGACTGAAGTCAGAAAAAAACCAAAATTATGTACATACCTGAGTCTGTGAAGATGAGACAAAAATTCACATGAAACATTTCAGAAGTCCCTTACAACAATGCTAAGACAGTTGAAAATACAATACTGGTCAAAAGGCTATGTTCCAGGCTTCCCTGGTGGCGCAGCGGTTGAGAGTCCGCCTGCCGATGCAGGGGACATGGGTTCGTGCCCCGGACCAGGAAGATCCCACATGCCGCGGAGCGGCTAGGCCCGTGAGCCACAACTACTGAGCCTGCGCGTCTGTAGCTTGTGCTCCGCAGCAAGAGAGGTCGCGACAGTGAGAGGTCCGCGTACCGCAAAAAAAAAAAAAAAAAAGGCTATGTTCCTACTGCAATTACATAACTGAGTATAATTTTTGCTTTCTATCTCATATGTATGAGAAAAGTATATTATTTTACTTGTTAATGTTAGGAATACACACACAGCTTTTAGAAAGGGTTTTACAGAAGTGCAAATGTCAAATTAGATTTTTTTTTTAACTATTGGAAATACCTGTGAAGGACTTAATAAATGTGAAAACTTTAAAAGGCTGAAAAATCCACTTGCAGTGTTTCCACTTGCATAGGGAAATATGTAAACATCTATCATTCCAGGTATAAGGACTCAGGATACTAAGATAAACATAAAAATCTACCCTTTCAACTTAGCTTACCCCTGCCAGGATCACAAAGGCACTGGTGAGAAGTAGACATTTTGGGTGCATTTTCAAATCCTCAAACTGACACAAATATATAAGATGAGAAAAGTCTTCTAAATCGCAGTGCAACCTACAATTGTCTATCTTCTAATAAATTCTCCTAACACATACAGAACTGCCATACAGTGCAGTTCTCTTGGACCTATAATTGTAACCTTCAGTCACAGTTCTATAAACTTGCAAATTGGGAGTTTGAGGTATGAGCCACATGTTATTTAAACATTCAGATGAAGACATGGAAATGAAATTTACAAGGTGCAGTTGTCCCTTGGTATCTGTGGGGGACTAGTTCCAGGAGCCCCTGTGGATACCAAAATCCACAGATGCTCAAGTCCTTTACATTAAATGGTGCAGTACAATGAATACAGTCAGCCCTCCTTATCCGCAGATGCAAAACCCAAGGAGGACAGAGGACCAACCGTATATCTTAAGATAAAACTAAATAAGAAATAACTACTGATTTTAAAATGCAACACATCATCATATAAAGACACCAATGACTGTAACCATCTGCTTCTCTTGATCACCAAACAAATGCTGAACATCTATCTGTGCTTAAAACAGTATAAAGTGGGTTTTTGTTGTTGTTGTTTTTTATTGGGGTACAGTTGTTTCACAATGTTGTGTTAGTTTCTACTATATAGTGAGTGAAATAGAGTTTCCTGTGCTATAGAGCAGGTTCTCATTAATTATCTATTTTATACATATCAGTGTATATATATCAATCCCGATCTCCCAATTCATCCCAACCCCCCAATGTTTTATTTTTTTAAAGATTCCTCCTGGGCTTCCCTGGTGGCACAGTGGTTGAGAGTCCGCCTGCTGATGCAGGGGACACGGGTTCATGCCCTGGTCCGGGAGGATCCCACGTGCCGCGGAGCAGCTGGGCCCGTGAGGCGTGGCCGCTGAGCCTGCGCGTCCGGAGCTTGTGCTCCGCAGCGGGAGAGGCCACAGCAGTGAGAAGTCCACGTACAGCAAAAAAAAAAAAATTCCTCCTCAAGAAATTTGCAATCTAGCGGGAAGATTAAATTAATAAACATAAAACAATACCATATGTATGTAAAAATATTAAAATAACAAGGATACAAATTAAGAGTCACAGGAATTCAAAAGTGGTAAGTGCTGGATAGTCCAGGAACATTCCAGAGAAGAAGGTACAATTTAGGCAAAGTCTAGAAGTCCAGAAAGATGGGTAGAATCAAATGAGAACAAACCCTTCATATTCTAGCCTCATCTTGCCTGTCCAACACTCTGTACAATATAAAATTATTAGAATAAATGAAAGCAGAGAAAATGTCACCCAGACAACTGACAGAAATATGAAATGAGGAGTACCAACCAATTAGCCCACATAATGCATACTGTAGAGAAGTTAAATTTTTTTAACTAGGTAAAAAGTGTGGTAAATTATATGAAAAAAAGTTTCCAAAAATTGCATGGACTTTTGACATGACTTTCCCTTATTTTCTATTCATATCAGTATGTATTTACTGTTTATGAGAAACGTGTCTCAGAACCAATCAAACCAATGCTCATCTGAAAAAAGTGGGCACTCAAACTTAATCAAAGGTACTAATTATAACACAAATTAGAAATCTACTAGTCCTGGGACTTCCCTGGTGGTGCAGTGGTTAAGAATCTGCCTGCCAATGCAGGGGACACAGGTTCGAGCCCTGGTCCGGGAAGATCCCACAAGCTGCGGAGCAACTAAGTCCATGCACCACAGCTACTGAGCCTGTGCGCCACATACTGAGCCCACACGGCCCAACTACTGAAGCTTGTGTGCCCTAGGGCCCGTGAGCCTCAACTACTGAGCCCATGCGCCGCAACTACTGATGCCCGCGTGCTCTAGGGCCCATGTGCCACAACTACTGAGTCCACATGCTGCAACTACTGAAGCCCACACACCTAGAGCCCATGCTCCACAACAAGAGAAGCCACTGCAATGAGAAGCCCACACACCACAACGAAGGATAGCCCACACGTGCCGCAACTAAAGAAAGGCCTAGCAGAGCAACGAAGCCAAAAAAATAAATTAAAAAAACAAACAAACAAAAAGACTCTGAGATCCCAATGCAGGGGGTCGGGATTCAATCCCTGGTCAGGAAACTAGATCCCACAGGCATGCCGCAACTAAGAGTTCGCATGCCGAGACCTTCAAGATGGCAGAGGAGTAAGACCTGGAGATCACCTTCCTCCCCACAAATACCTCAGAAATACATCTACATGTAGAACAACCCCTACAGAACACCTACTGAACGCTAGCAGAAGACCTCAGACTTCCCAAAAGGCAAGAAATTCCCCACGTACCTGGGTAGGGCAAAGGAAAAAAGAAAAACCAGAGACAAAAGAATAGGGACGGGACCTGCACCTCTGGGAGGTAGCTGTGAAGGAGGAAAAGTTTCCACACACTAGGAAGCCCCTTCACTGGCGGAGACGGTGGGTGGCGGGAGGGGAAGGGCAAGCTTCAGAGCCACGGAGGAGAGCTCAACAACAGAGGTTCAGAGGGCAAAGTGGAGAGATTCCCGCACAGAGGATCCGTGCCGACCAGGACCAGCACTCACCAGCCTGAGAGGCTTGTCTGCTTACGCTCCGGGGCGGGTGGGGGCTGGGAGCTGAGGCTCTGGCTTCGGAGGTCAGATCCCAGGGAGAGGACTGGAGTTGGCTGCGTGTACACAGCCTGAAGGGGGATAGTGCGCCACAGCTAGCCGGGAGGGAGTCCAGGAAAAAGTCTGGACCTGCCTAAGGGGCAAGAGATCATTGTTTTGGGGAGAGTGAAGAGAGGGGATTCAGAGTAATGCCTAAATGAGCTCCAGAGACGGGCACAAACCGCGGCTATCAGCGCAGACCCCAGAGACGGGCATGAAATGCTAAGGCTGCTCCTGCAACCACCAAGAAGCCAGTGTGCAAGCACAGGTCACTATCCACACCTCCCCTCCAGGAAGCCTGTGCAGTCCGCGCAGCCCGCCACTGCCAGGGTCCCGTGATCCACAGACAACCTCCCTGGGAGAACACACGGCACACCTCAGGCTGTTGCAATGTCATGTCTGCCTCTGCCGCTGCAGGCTCGCCCCGCAGTCCGTACCCCTCCCTCCCCCTGGCCTGAGTGAGCCAGAGCCCCCGAATCAGCTGCTCCTTTAACCCCATCCCGTCTCAGTGAAGAACAGTTGCCCTCAGGCAACCTACATGCAGAGGCAGGGCCAAATCCAAAGCTGAACCCCAGGAACTCCGGGAACAAAGAAGAGAAAGGGAAATCTCTCCCAGCAGCCTCGAGAGCAGTGGATTAAATCTCCACAATCAACTTGATGTACCCTGCATCTGTGGAATACCTGAATAGACAACGAATCATCCCAAAATTGAGGCAGTGGACCTTGCGAGCAACTGTAGACTTGGGGTCTGCTTTCTGCATCTAATTGTTCCTGGCTTAATGTTCATCTTAGTTTAGTATTTAGAGTTTATTATCATTGGTAGATTTATTGATTTGGTTCCTCTCTTCCTCCTTTTTTTTTATATATAGATATATATTTTTTTATTTTTCTCTTTTTGTGAGTGTGTATGTTTCTTTCTGTGATTCTGTCTGTATAGCTTTGCTTTTACCATTTGTCCTAGGGTTTTGTCTGTCCGTTTTTTTTGTTTTTGTTTTTGTTTTTTTTACTATAGTTTTAGCGCTTGTTACCACTGGTGGATTTGTTTTTTGGTTTGGTTGCTCTCTTCTTTCTTTTTTTTCTTACTTTTTAATTTTTTTATTTTTAATAATTATTTTTTATTTTAATAACTTTATTTTATTTTATTTTATTTCTTTCTTCCTTTTTTTCTCCCTTTTCTTCTGAGCCGTGTGGCTGACAGGGTCTTGTTGCTCTGGCCAGGTGTCAGGCCTGTGCCTCTGAGGTGGGAGAGCCGAGTTCAGGACATTGGTCCAGCAGAGAGCTCCTGGCTCCATGTAATATCAAATGGCGAAAGCTCTCCTAGAGATCTCCATTTCAATGCTAAGACCCAGCTCCACTCAACGACCAGTAAGCTACTGTGCTGGACACCCGATGCCAAACAACTAGCAAGACAGGAACACAACCCCACCTATTAGCAGAGAGGCTGCCTAAAATCATAATAAGTTCACAGACACCCCAAAACATACTACTTGACACAGTCCTGCCCACCAGAAGGACAAGATCCAGCCTCACCCACCAGAACACAGGCACTAGTCCTCTCCACCAGGAAGCCTACACAACCCCCTGAACCAACCTTAGCCACTGGGGTCAGATACCAAAAACAACAGGAACTATGAACCTGCAGCCTGTGAAAAGGAGACCCCAAACACAGTGAGTGAAGCAAAATGAGAAGACAGAGAAACACACAGCAGATGAAGGAGCAAGGTAAAAACCCACCAGACCAAACAAATGAAGAGGAAATAGGCAGTCTACCTGAAAAAGAATTCAGAATAATGATAGTAAAGATGATCCAAAATCTTGGAAATAGAAAGGAGAAAACACAAGAAATGTTTAACAAGGACCTAGAAGAACTAAAGAGAAAACAAACAATGATCAACAACACAATAAATGAAATTAAAATTCTCTAGAAGGAATCAATAGCAGAATAACTGAGGCAGAAGAACGGATAAGTGACCTGGAAGATAAAATACTGGATATAACTACAGCAGAACAGAATAAAGAAAAAAGAATGAAAAGAATTGAGCACAGTCTCAGAGACCTCTGGGACAACATTAAACGCACCAACATTCGAATTATATGGGTCCCAGAAGAAGAAGAGAAAAAGAAAGGGACTGAAAATATTTGAAGAGATTATAGTTGAAAACTTCCCTAATATGGGAAAGGAAATAGTTAATCAAGTCCAGGAAGCAAAGAGAGTCCCATACAGGATAAATCCAAGGAGAAATACGCCAAGACAAATATTAATCAAACTATCAAAAATTAAATACAAAGAAAAAATATTAAAAGCAGTAAGGGAAAAACAACAAATAACATAAACTCTGCAAGCCAGAAGGGAGTGGCAGGACATATTTAAAGTGATGAAAGGGAAAAACCTACAACCAAAATTACTCTACCCAGCAAGGATCTCATTCAAATTCACTGGAGAAATTAAAACCTTTACAGACAAGCAAAAGCTAAGAGAATTCAGCACCACCAAAGCAGCTTTACAACAAATGCTAAAGGAATTTCTCTAGGCAGGAAACACAAGAGAAGGAAAAGATCTGCAATAACAAACCCTAAACAATTAAGAAAATGGTAACAGGAACATACATGTCGACAATTACCTTAAATATAAATGGATTAAATGCTCCAACCAAAAGACACAGACTGGCTGAATGGATACAAAAACAAGACCCATATATATGCTGCCTACAAGAGACCCATTTCTACCTAGGGACACATACAGACTGAAAGTGAGAGGATGGAAAGAGATATTCCATGCAAATGGAAATCAAAAGAAAGCTGGAGCAGCACTTCTCATATCAGACAAAATAGACTTTAAAATAAAGACTGTTAAAAGAGACAAAGAAGGACCCTACATAATGATCAAGGGATCAATCCAAGAGGAAGATACAACAGTTGTAAATATTTACGCACCCAACATAGGAGCACCTCAATACATAAGGCAAGTGCTAATAACAGCCATAAAAGGGGAAATCGACAGTAACACAATCACAGTAGAGGACTTTAACACGTCACTTTCACCAATGGACAGATCATCCAAAATTAAAATAAATAAGGAAACACAAGCTTTAAATGATACATTAAACAAGATGGACTTAATTGATATTTATAGGACATTCCATCCAAAAAATCCCAGAACACACTTTCTTCTCAAGTGCTCATGGAACATTCTCCAGGACAGATCATATCTTGGGTCACAAAACAAGCCTTAGTAAATTTAAGAAAATTGAAATCGTATCAAGTATCTTTTGTGACCACAACGCTATGAGACTAGATATCAATTACAGGAAAAAAATCTGTAAAAAAAATACCAACACAGGGAGGCTAAACAATACACTACTAAATAACCAAAACACCACTGAAGAAATCAAACAGGAAATCAAAATACACCTAGAACCAAATGACAATGAAACACAACGACCCAAAACCTATGGGATGCAGCAAAAGCAGTTCTAAGAGAGAAGTTTATAGCAATACAATCCTACCTCAAGAAACAAGAAACAACTCAAATAAAAAACCTAACCTTACACCTAATGCAATTAGAGAAAGAAGAACAAAAATACCCCAAAGTTAGCAGAAGGAAAGAAATCATAAAGATCAGATCAGATATAAATGAAAAAGGAATGAGGAAACAATAGCAAAGATCAAAAAAACTAAAAGCTGAATCTTTGAGAAGATAAAAAAAAATTGATAAACCATTAGCCAGACACAACAAGAAAAAAAGGGGGAAGACTCAAATCAATAGAATTAGAAATGAAAAAGGAGAAGTAACAACTGACAATGCAGAAATACAAAGGATCATGAGAGATTACTACAAGCAACTCTATGCCAATAAAATGGACAACCTGGAAGAAATGGACAAATTCTTAGAAATGCACAACCTGCCAAGACTGAACCAGGAAGAAACAGAAAATATGAACAGACCAATCACAACTAATGAAATAGAAACTGTGATTTAAAATCTTTCAACAAACAGAAGTCCAGGACCAGATGGCTTCACAGGCGATTTCTATCAAATATGTAGAGAAGAGCTAACACCTATCCTTCTCAAACTCTTCCAAAATATAGCAGAGGGAGGAACACTCCCAAACTCATTCTATAAGGCCACCATCACCCTGATACCAAAACCAGACAAAGATGTCACAAAGAAAGAAAACTAAAGGCCAATATCACTGATGAACATAGATGCAAAAATCCTCAACAAAATACTAGCAAACAGAACCCAACAGCACATTAAAAGGATCATACACCATGATCAAGTGGGGTTTATCACAGGAATGCAAGGATTATTCAATATACGCAAATCAATCAATGTGGTAAACCATAGAAACAAACTGAAGGAGAAAAACCATATGATCATAACAATAGATGCAGAAAAAGCTTTCGACAAAATTCAACACCCATTTATGATAAAAACCCTCCAGAAAGTAGGCATAGAGGGAACTTACCTCAGCATAATAAAGGCCATATATGACAAACCCACAGCCAACATCATCCTCAATGGTGAAAAACTGAAACCATTTCCACTAAGATCAGGAACAAGACAAGGTTGTCCACTCTCACCACTATTATTCAACATAGTTGGAAGTTTTAGCCACAGCAATCAGAAAAGAAAAAGAAATAAAAGGAATCCACATTAGAAAAGAAGAAGTAAAGCTGTCACTGTTTGCAGATGACATGATAATATACACAGAGAATCCTAAAGATGCTACCAGAAAACTACTACAGCTAATCAACGAATTTGGTAAAGTAGCAGGATACAAAATTAATGCACAGAAATCTCTTGCATTGCTATAATGATGAAAAATCTGAGAGAAATTAAGAAAACACTCCCATTTACCATTGCAACAAAAAGAATAAAATACCTAGGAATAAACCTACCTAAGGAGACAAAAGACCTGTATGCAGAAAACTATAAGACACTAATGAAAGAAATTAAAGATAATACAAACAGATGGAGAGATATACCATGTTCTTGGATTGGAAGAATCAACACTGTGAAAATGACTATACCACCCAAAGCAAACTACAGATTCAATGCAATCCCTATCAAACTACCAATGGCATTTATTACAGAACTACAACAAAAAATTTCACAATTTGTATGGACACACAAAAGATTCCGAAGAGCCAAAGCAATCTTGAGAAAGAAAAACAGAGCTGGAGGAATCAGGCTCCCGGACTTCTGACTATACTACAAAGCTACAGTAATCAAGACAGTATGGTACTGCAACAAAATCAGAAATATAGATCAATGGAACAGGATAGAAAGCCCAGAGATAAACCCACACAAATATGGTCACCTTATTTTTGATAAAGGAGGCAAGAATATACAATGGAGCAAAGACAGCCTCTTCAATAAGTAGTGCTGGGAAAACTGAACAGCTACATGTAAAAGAATGAAATTAGAACACTCCCTAACACCATACACAAAAATAAACTCAAAATGGATTAAAGACCTAAATGTTAGGCCAGACACTATAAAGCTTTTAGAGGAAAACATAGGTAGAACACTCTATGACATAAATCACAGCAAGATCCTTTTTGACCCACCTCCTAGAGAAATGGAAATAAAAATAAACATGGAAACCATAAACAAGATGAAAGACAACCCTCAGAATGGGAAAAAATATTTGCAAATTAAGCAAGTGACAAAGTATTAATCTCCAAAACATACAAGCAATTCATGCAGCTCAATATCGAAAAAAGAAACAACCCAATCCAAAAATGGGCAGAAGACCTAAATAGACATTTCTCCAAAGAAGATATACAGATTGCCTACAAACACATGAAAGAATGCTCAACATCATTAATTATTAGAGAAATGCAAATCAAAACTACAATGAGATATCATCTCACACCGGTCAGAATGGCCATCATCAAAAAATCTACAAACAATAAATGCTGGAGAGGGTGTGGAGAAAAGGGAACCCTCTTGCACTGTTGGTGGGAATGTAAATTGATATAGCCACTATGGAGAACAGTATGGAGGTTCCTGAAAAAACTAAAAATAGAACTACCATACGACCCAGCAATCCCACTACTGGGCATATACCCTGAGAAAACCATAATTCTGAAAGAGACATGGACCACAATGTTCATTGCAGCTCTATTTACAACAGCCAGGACAGTGAAGCAACCTAAGTGTCCATCGACAGATGAATGGATAAAGAAGATGTGGCACATATATACAATGGAATATTACTCAACCATAAAGAAACGAAATTGAGTTATTTGTAGTGAGGTGGATGGACCTAGAGTCTGTCATACAGAGTGAAGTAAGTCAGAAAGAGAAAAACAAATACCATATGCCAACACATATATATGGAACCTAAAAAACAAACAAACAAAAAGGTTCTGATGAACCTAGGGTCGGGACAGGAATAAAGACACAGATGTAGAGAATGGACTTGAGGACACAGGGAGGGGCAAGGGTAAGCTGGGATGAAGTGAGAGAGTGGCATGGACGTATATACACTACCAAATGTAAAATAGATAGCTCTTGGGAACCAGCCGCACAGCACAGGGAGATCAGCTTGGTGTTTTGTGACCACCTAGAGGGGTGGGATAGGGAGGGTGGGAGGGAGATGCAAGAGGGAGGAGATATGGGGATATATGTATATATATATTTAGCTGATTCACTTTGTTATGAAGCAGAAACTAACACACCATTGTAAAGCAATTATACTCCAATAAAGATTTTTTAGAAAATTAAAAAAAAAAGAAGTTCACATGCCACAACTAAGGAGCTGGCAAGCCACAACTAAGGAGCCCACGAGCCCCCACTAAGGAACCAGCGAACCGCAACCAAGGAGCCCGTAAGCCGCAACGAATGAGCCACCTGCCACAACTAAGACCTGGCGCAACCGAATAAATTAAATAAATAAATAAATATTTTTAAAAGAAATCTACTAGTCCTTGCATATAAGGTCATGTTTCTATTTTCCTTCGTATCTTCTACGGAGTGCTTTGTGGATTCATGTAATGTTAGTTTAGGCCAGTTTTTAACCCAATTTTAAATGTTTATATTCCTGGAACATTTAAATAGTTGCATAAATGTCATGAAACAACCATAATTTATCCTGTAAAAATACAATTTACCAGATTATTGCTACTAGCTTTATTCTGTGAGCTTTCTCCTTTATTCAAAAGGCACTAAGTTGTCCCATTCATTCAGTCAACATTTTAATAAGCCCTACCAGGCACCTTCTAGACCCCAGAGTTCTCATTCTGAAGGATTTCAGAACTCAACATAAAGTAGAGGAGACAGCCAATTAAACCAGCAGCTATAATGCAGCAGGATAACTACTATAATAAAAGTATATTACAGCAGGAGAGAAAGTAGGAGCAATATCAGGGAAGGCTTCTAAAAGGACTTGATGCCTGCGTTTAGTTTTGATGGATGAGGATCTAGTAAGGCAGATAGTTCAGGGAAAAAGATGCATGTAAATTCATTGATGAGCATGTACTTCATGCCAGCCTCTATGTCAGCTTCTAGAAATGAAAATAATACATTGACGCTAATTCAAGATACTAGTAATCTTCTCAAGAATTTACTTCATAGAGAAAAGGCTTAAAATTTGGTCTTAAAAATGAGTTCACACTCAATTTTTTTTAATGAGTTCACTGTGCACAAAAAAGTAAATATTGCATGATTCTATTCATACGAGACTCAAAAATAAGCAAAACTAATCTACAGTGATAGAAGTCAAAACAATGGTTACCTCTGAAGGGCAGTATCAGCTGGGAGAGGTTAGGAGGGAACCTACTGGGGCGGTGGGAATGTTCTTTATCTTGGTTTTGCATGGTGGTTACTTGTGTACATACCTAAAATTTCATCAAGCTGTACAGTGAGATTTTGGTGTATGTAAGTAATGAAGGGAGGCATTCCCAGATCTAGGAAGCAGCATTTTCAAAGGCACAGAGTATTCAGACAAGGACCAAATCACAGAAACTACCAGGGCTTGCCATGCTAAAAAGACTGACTTCAAACCATGTGTACCTTCCACTGAAAGGCACTTGAGTAAAATGATCAGATGTACA
Organism: Phocoena sinus; assembly: GCF_008692025.1. Classification (NCBI taxonomy): domain Eukaryota; kingdom Metazoa; phylum Chordata; class Mammalia; order Artiodactyla; family Phocoenidae; genus Phocoena; species Phocoena sinus. The sequence continues at coordinate 31,415,983 of NC_045782.1, read as the reverse complement.
TTTCAGAAAGACTATTCCAGATGTATAATGGATTGAAGGGGTATGAGACTAATAGTCCAGGGAACAGATGAAGCCCTTTTCTAAAGCAATGACTTTAAAGGTGGAGAAGAAACAGAAGATAATAAGAAGGTAGCACCAAAAGGACACTGTGACTGATTAAATGTGAACAGAGGAAAGAAAGAGTCTCAACTGAAGACTAGGTTTCTGGCTTGGGCCCGAAGTTGCATTTAGTTTTGGACTCTACTGAAATAATGTAAGAAACATGCTCCACTCAAAATGGAACATTTTTCTATGAGATGTTATTCATTGCCAAGTGTTCATTCAGTTGATGTCCTATTTTCCTTTATTATTTAAATATATTTGCTTGGGACTTCCCTGGGTGGCGCAGTGGTTAGAAATCTGCCTGCCAATGCAGGGGACACGGGTTCGAGCACTGGTCCTGGAAGATCCCACATGCCGCGGAGCAACTAAGCCCGTGCACCACAACTACTGAGCCTGCACTCTGAAGCCTAAGAGCCACAACTACTGAGGTCCATGCACCTAGAGCCCGTGCTCCGCAACGGGAGAGGCCAGCGCAACGAGAAGCCCGCACACTAGCCCCCACTTGCCACAACTAGAGAGGACCCATGCGCAGCAACGAAGACCCAACACAGCTATAAATAAAAATTTTTTTAAATAAATATATTTGCTTGGCAATCATCTGTCAACTTCAGTTTGAATCTCCATGGTACCAGCGATGTGACAATATAAAATGTTTCCACCATTAGGTAATTGCTCCTTACTACACCTCTAAGCCTACAAAGAATAAGCAATTTGTCCCTCCATAATCAGCTGTAAAGAGGTATTCTCAAGTCAGCATCTCTGACAAAATGAATAACTTCTGATCTATAAAATTCTATACAGTGAAAGATTTCATTTATAGATGCTTACATAAACTAAAGAATCTCTAAACCAAATTTATTAATCAAACAACTGTTCCAAACCCACCACAGCTTCCTACCACAGCTATTCACCAACAGATTCCAAAACCAACTTTAAAGCAGAGCCAAAAATGACATAATAACATGCCTAATACAACTAACTTTTTAAAAGCAAAAGATGCATTTAAATACATATATACTACAGATAAGAAAACATGAGTTTTAAGCCTCTGGGCACACACACATGAGCACACACACATATCCGAACCAATTTTCCTCTAAAAATTCAATCTGGTTTTTAGAAAAGATTGCTTTGATATGTAATTCACTCATTCAACAAATATGTATTGATTAGCTAATGTGTGACAGGCACTGTGCAAGTGCTAGGAATACAGCAGTGAGTAAGACACGCCCCCACCCTCATGGAGTTTTATACCCTAGTGGTATATGATCATGAAAACTGTATTCTGGGGCAATGTCTTCCTCCTACCCCAGTCTCTAAGTGAACACTGCAGTGAATGTGCCCTGAGCCTTAAATTAAGTATAAGGATTAATAAAAAGGAACTTCAAAATAATTAGTTGGTAAAAACATAGAAGGCCTCTCGGAAATTAAAAAGTAGAGATATAAGAATTATTTTTTAAAAAGCACCAGACTGGGGACTTCCCTGGCGGTCCAGTGGTTAAGACTCTGTGCTTCCACTGCAGGGGGCACAGGTTCGATCCCTGTCCACTGCCCGGCAGGCGGGTTCGATCCCTGGTCAGGGAACCAAGATCCCGCAAGCTGCACTGTGGTGTCCCACCAAAATGGAAGAGTAAATCAAGAAAGAGGAAACAAAGAATACAGACAACAGGATCCAACACAGGACAGCGAAGGAAATCCCCAGAATAATGGTGAGGAAGATCCCAGGATGGCAGCCATGCTTTAAGCACAAAGGCAAAAGGTACAGATGGAGCAGGCCAGAAAGTTCCAGGAAAAGTTTTTTCTAATATGGTGAACTGAGTGAACACCTGATGTATATTAACATATGGAGTAGGGACTTTCCTGGTGGCGCAGTGGTTGAGAATCCACCTGCCAATGCAGGCGACACAGTTTCGATTCCTGGTCTGGGAAGATCCCACATGCCGCAGAGCAACTAAGCCCATGTGCCACAACTACTGAAGCCCATGCTCCTAGAGCCTGTGCTCCGCAACAAGAGAAGCCACTGCTGTGAGAAGGCTGTGCACGGCAACTAGAGAAAGCCCGCGTGCAGCAACAAAGACCCAACACAGCCAAAACTAAATAAATAAATAAATATTATTATTATTTTTTTTTTTGCGGTACGCGGGCCTCTCACTGTTGTGGCCTCTCCCGTTGCGGAGCACAGGCTCCGGACGCACAGGCTCAGCGGCCATGGCTCACGGGCCCAGCCGCCTGCGGCACGTGGGATCTTCCCGGACCGGGGCACGAACCCGCGTCCCCTGCATCGGCAGGCGGACTCTCAACCGCTGCGCCACCAGGAAAGCCCAGTAAATTATTTTTTAAAAAAACAAAACATATGGAGTAGATTTAACATTTGTTGGTAACTTTGGCGGTTGAATTATAGTAAATAGAAACCTAAGCAAATAATATAAAAAGCAATTATTAAAGGAAATATTTAAGAGGAAATCAAGTGTACAGGAAAGGAAAAGTAATCCTAGTATATTAAATTGCTTAGCTGTGAACAGCATTTACAAAGGCCTAATTATGTAAATAGCGAACAATGATCCGTAACGAAAATTAAAATATGCATATACTAAGATAAGGAAATGGGAGGATAGGAGCACGTGTGTCCTTTGAGGACTGGTAGCAGTATAGAAAAAGAGCCAAGTCCTCATCTTTAATAGTGGGAACACAATAAATACTTCCTTAAATGGAAAAAAAAGTAGCAATACAAGCATATAATTTCAAGACATAAAGACCAAATTAATAAAGTTAGGGACTTCCCTGGCGGTGCAGTGGCTAAGAATCCACCTGCCAATGCAGGAGACATGGGTTCGAGCCCTGGGCCAGGAAGATCCCACATGCCGCGGAGCAACTAAGCCCCTGAGCAACTAAGCCCCTGCACCACAACTGCTGAGCCCTCAACCTAGAGCCCGCGAGACACAACTACTGAGCCTGCGTGCCATAACCACTGAAGCCCACGTGTCTAGAGCCCGTGCTCCTCAACAAGAGAAGCCACGACAATGAGAAGCCCACGCACAGCAACGAAGAATAGCCCCCGCTCGTCGCAACTAGAGAAAGCCCACGTGCAGCAACGAAGACCCAATGCAGCCCAAAATAAATAAATTTTTTAATTTTTAAAAAAATAAATTGCTTCAAAAAAATCACTTCATGAGCAAAATTATTAAATATTATATATTACTAAAAGACATTCTTAAGAGTTCATAAGCATAATACTTACCTCCATACTAGTCTCTCAATGACTACTCAGGACTTTACATTATTAGGTATAAACTTAAATATCTGAACTAAACAGACAAAATTACCTATTACTTTTAAGGCTCCCAGGTTCTTAACTATGATTCAAAACCTTTAGCAATTTTTTTCAAAGATTTTCAAAGCTGATGAAAGGAAAAGAAATTCTGAGATGGACTGCTCAGTATACTCAATCCCTGTCAATACTCCACTCTTTACCCCCCAACCTCACAAACATTATGCAGTTCTCCAAATCTTCTCTCCATCATTTGTATATTCACCCAGTCATGCAATATTTGCTGAGCACAAAATACACCAGGCACTGAACCTATCTTGGCACTGGGGATTCAGCATCATGACTGACGAAAAACATAATAATCACAAATTATGAACTATACAGAATAGTGCAATACTGACAGAAGACCACTTCATATAAGATGATAAGAAAAGGCCAAGCTGAGGCAACCAGACTTAGGACTTCAGGTATGAAGAATGAGCCAGACATGTGAAAATTTGTAAACAGCCTTTCCCGACTGAGAGGAAAACAGCCTGAGAAGAAAGGAATGACAGGATCTGATTTGAATTCTAAGATAACACTGGCCGCTGTGTGAAACTGGGAAACCACTGCATGGTATCCTAGCAAGAGATGATGGCAGTTGGGACTAGAGTAGTAGCAGTGAAGATGAGAAGTCAACAGACTGGACTGGATACCAAACTACATGACTAGGCAACAGAGTCAAACTGGGGATAAGAGGTTAGGTCAGATTGTGAAAGAGAGGAACTAAGGATGTCTATAGATTTTTGGCTTTATCCACTGTGTTGGAATAGTGGTGCCATTTACTGTCACGGGAAAGACTAGGAGAGGCCTACCTTGATAGAAGGGCCTTTTCACGATGCAATCTCTATAAACTCTTTTACAAGTCATTAGGAAAAGGCAAGACACCACAGCAAACCTTGAAAGTTTTTTCTGCAAGGGGTAAGATACTAAGACATTCTAACTTTACAGTAATGAAAGAGGAGAACTTCATTTTAGCAAAGATAGTATAGTAAAACCTCATTTTAGCATAGATTTGCTCTTAATGCAGTCCAGTATCAAGGACTCCAACAACCATCAATTTTCCTGAACCTTGTTCACAAGATAGCGATGAACTTGGGATTCCTCTAAAGTAAAAAGAACCTTATGTTAATATTAAATCCCTAACGAAAAGGGGTGACAAGGGAAAGCCTTTATCTTTGAATAGATGGGTCTTCTAACAGACAGGTCTCTGACTATAACAGTAAATACCATAAAGCTAGTTTTATCAGGCTTTTGGGTCAGTAATTAACTATCCACCTCTGACCTCCAAGAGCTCTTTATTATTAGAAGAAAGGAAAGAGGCTGAGTGGGTGGCTCAATTTAAACATAAATATCATGAAGCCCAAAAGGTAAAAGCATAAACAAGCCCTGAAGAGAAGCAATGCTTTCTGGAAACAGTATGGAAAGAACTGTCATCAACAAGGACCTACTGTATAGCACAGGGAACTCTACTCAATATTCTGTAATAACCTTAATGGGAAAAGAATCTGAAAAAGAACAGATATCTGTATATGTATAACTGAATCACTTTGCTGTACACCTGAAACTAACACATTGTAAATCAACTATACTCCAATAGAAAATAAAAATTTTTTAATAATTTTTTTAAAGTTTAAAGATATTAAAAAAAAAAACAACTGTCAGTCCCATCTTAGCCTTCTCAGTACTACTATCAAAGCACCAACTTTTAATTTATAAATAAAAACCTCTTCACCTCTGCAGCTGTTTAACATTGGAGCTTCTAAACTCTCAGCATTAATCTCTAGTGCTCCAAAAACAGATTTTCTATAGCCACAGCAACAATAATAATCACTTCCCTAACTTTTCCTGGGACCTATCATAAAATCAAGTGCCAAAATTCTTCCCTGTCTCCTGAGAAAACACCTGGCTGTTGGTTGGTCACCACATTCCCAAGTCTAAGTGACTTACACATCTTTCTGGAAGGCAACCCTGAATGCTGTCACTGTGAAGTCTCACTAACCAAGCACAAAGACAAACAATGAACAACAAACAACAGCTGTCCAGTTTGGTAAATGGGGAGGCCATTAACCATCAAGTGATGTCACCTCATTCTGCTCATTCCCCCCCATATCCAGGGTTCATTGGTGTATTTATCTCCTCTTTGTCACTGACACTTCATATGGAGTGTCAAACTGGAGATTATGAAGAACAGAACCTTTGTAACTACTTAGGTGACTACATATAAGCAGACTAATTTAAAATTGCCCTGTTTTCCTCCTTTACATATAATAACAGCTGGTGAGGCATACTTGCAAAAGGCTTGACCCAAACCTACCATTCCACACTAATGCTAGAGCGTTCACTGGTAAATTTAGCAAATTTAGATGAAGGCAAATTAGTGCTTTAATAAAAGAGAATAGTGCATCCCAGAAGGTACCAATTGTGAAATTCAATTTCCATTTATACAATGATATTTTATACTAAACCAGCTAACATCACATCATAGGTAGTATAATACTAATGAAATTTTAATATTAATACTACAAAACATGGAGAATAAAATCTTGGTTGGGGAGTCAATGTTTTAGAGCATGTTAGGGTTGGTGGATAAGCAAAATGAAAAGTTCTGAAATCCTCAACTATTACATGCCTAATTATTCCACTAGCAAACACAACAACCTTTAAGCGACTAGGAAATTAAATTCTTTAATAAACAATTAATTGAGCACATACTATGAAATAAGTATGGTGATAGGGCACTTCCAGATCACCAAATATTCCCACACACACTCCGCATTCCTACAGCACTCCCTTCTATAGCACTGGAGCACTTAATATACTGCATGTTAATCATTTATAAATTAAATACATATATACTACATTTTGAAAATATTATGCCCATTAATCAAAAAAACACAAAAAAAGAATCTTAACATAGAAGTTCTAATATTTTATTCCCACTTGCCATGGACAGTCCTACACACACCTTACAATATATACTGTACACTTTGGTGGAGATCATTGACCCAGGCTATAGGAGAGGGGTCTTAGTCATCTCTGTTTCTTCAGTGTCTAAGTCATAGACAGCTCAGTAAAAATTTGCTGAATGTATGAGCAAACAGACACTTGAAAAAGTGAATCCACAACATAACTTTTTGACATCAGCCAGCTGCTTAGTCTAATACAAGTGCCAAATTCTACTTAAAGAAAGGGATTAAAAGAAATTTACCTACTGTATTTTATTACTACAATTTAAAAGCTAAGGACAATTTTAATTCAGCCAATTCTTAATTTAAAAAAAAAAGCCTTATAATTCTCTTTCCAGAATGATGCAAGGAAGGAAGAGAGGCACAGGAAGAAAGAATTAAAGAACTGGAGAAGATTTTCTAAGGTTTCTTGAGAGTTCTGAAATGCTCTAAACTGCAATTTCTTTCATTCAATGTTTTTTTATTGCTATGTTCCAAGCACTTAGAATACATTTTTAGAAATACACAGCCACAAACTTAAGATGCAATAAGGAAATGAAGTAAAGAGATGAAGAACTTAGATGCTAAAATTCTCACTATCCATAAAGTACAGTAATACTGTACTTTAGAAAATACATGCAATTGAACCAGAGTCAAGCCTTCAAAGGAAAGCTTGTGTCCTATTTAAGAAAGATAGATACAAGCCAAAAGTAAAAGCTACCACTAATACATCTCCCTTAAAGAAAAAAAAAAAAAGTTAAGGTATATTTTAAGGAAATTATTTTTATTAAACTGATATACAGTGTAGCTAAAATAGTATGCAAAACCAATCTTTCTAATTTCTAGAGCTTCTGAAATGTAAATGAGAAGTCACTAGCCTGCCCTTTCAGTAGGAGTTATCTGTCACATAACACTCCATTTCCAAGGCCCCATTTTGCAAGATAAACTGCTTGTAACTCCATATTTGTAGGTGGCAATATGTACTTGATATTTTTTTAATACTGTCTAATTGCGGTTAGGCATTATTTAGTGCTCAGTACTTTTAAGTAGGTATTTCAGTATTTTTAAGTACTTTTAAGTAGGTATTTCTTAAGCAGGTATTTAAGTAGGTATACTTCAGTACTTTTAAGTAGGTATTTCAAGCAAGTAGGTATGTCAGTAGTTTATCAAGCTTGCGTTTTACTTGTACAATGATTCATATAACACACAATGTGTATTTGTCCAATCCTTTGCTCCTTCCCATTCACCTTATACAATATAAGCAAGCAGCTAAGACTAAGGATCGAAGTTTCAGTACCTATTTACATTATTCACATGCCCCAAAAAAGTTCTCAAACTATTTTCTAGCTCTATCAAAAGCTTTATAAATTCCTTCTATAACCTTACTAAAAAAAATTCTATATCAAAATCTGACATTTACTAGCGTAAACAGTATCATATTCAAAAGAACTACCCACTTTATAAAAGAAAAAGCTGCTGGTTTACATTTAGAAATGCTATGTTATCAACTTGCTTCTCTTTCTTGCGTTAGTTTTCCTCTGCAGCAAAAATGATAAAACAAATTCATTCAAACAACAGTTAAATAAGGTTTTAACAAATATTTTGCTACCTCTTCAAATATATGCTTTAAAATTCAACAAGCAGACACTTCCTAACAAATTGAACAAATACCTTCGGTCAAATCACTTTAAAATACACCAACTATTAATTTCGTTTATATTTACAAAGGTAGAATATTAGTTTTACATGAAAGTAGGCAGGCTAGAGTTGGATAAAAGTTTAATTTCAGAATTCCTTAATGTCAGCTAAAACACTCTCAAACTTAAGAAACTAAACACTTCTAAACCTTGAAGCTGAAATCAGTTTGACTGATGTCCTCTTTCACGCCATGTAAGCCATTGTCTAATTGAGGCCAGACCTGTCAGGTTCAACAGCATCCCAGAAATGACTAGCCTTCTAGAGCTGGAAACACATCAAGAATTTGGAATATTTCTCATATTGAAGAAAGGAAAAAAGTTCAAGTGAGATTGTCCCTAAGAACAATCAGCATACTGTTCCACATGGAAAAAAAAAAAAAAAGACCTAAAAAGCATATTTTTGTTATCCTGGTCAGTCCACAAGAATATATCAAAATTCTGTATCTATTTTCAGGTGATGGCCCACTGAACTTACCCCTTTCCTTCCTACACATGAACAAGAGTTCACTATTAAATTCTCATTTTGAATGCCTGTCTTGTAATCTAGATTTTTTATTTTATATCTTTAGCTACTAAAACCATCACCTGGAGCACGGCTGGTTTCCTGACTTAGAAACCTGTTACCAATAATGCCTAGCACCTAAGCTGCTTAATGTTTTTCACTTCTTACCAAGAAAATCCATTAAATGTCGAAAAGACATAAATACAAGCGCGCGCGCACGCGCGCGCACACACACACACACACAGAAATCCCAGTCATGAAAAATTAAGTCACATTCTGGCCATAAACCGTGCAATAGACACTTCGAGTTAGCGTGTGCCTTAGTGATCACGGACAGCGGTATCAGAGTAAGTGATAGGGGGTTGGAGGTGGTTGACAACATACAGTGCATCAGAGCCAATAAGCAGCAGGCTAGGACTGACAGCAAGGCCGGTCTCTAAAGGGAGCTATAACACAATATCAGAATGCTGGATTTCCGAATGCCATTTTATGGGGAAGGAGGGGATGAGAACTGGGGATTAAGTGCAATGAAAGGCTCTGACCAATGTTTGAGGCGATGAAACCGAAGACTGGGTCTTCTGGCAACACCAGCTGTCCAGTCTCATCTCACCTCAAACACAACTCAATTTCAGGTCGTTCTTATCAAAGTCAGCTGCTCAAAGGGTGAGGGGGTGGCAGGCAGGGGATGGTGACAGCCCCCAAGAGACTGCCAAAAGCCCTTGGAAAAGGCAGAGACACTACAATTGTAAGGGGCTTGAAGGGGCTTCTACTTCGCAAAAGGAGGGCTTTGCAGCCGCCTCCCCTCTCCCTTTCTAGCCGGGGTTGTTAGGTAAGAGGTTAGGATGTTGCTGGAGGGTTTATGAAGGAGTGATAGGAGAAAATGGCAGTAAAGGATGAGGGGGGCTGGAAGGGCTGGTGCCACCCAAGAAAAGGTGGGAGGAGGGACTTCCCTGGACACATCCAGGATAACAACGCCACCATAGAGCAAGGGCAGTGCCCTGCTAGCGCCTGACACCCCTCTCTCCGGGAAAGCTTCGCCCCCGTCCACACGATCCCAATCCCCAAACACTGCTCCCACCCGACCCTTCTCCCCCACGGTATCCCCATCGTGGCCTCCTTTCCCTTCCGCCTCAGGCCCCACGCCCTCAAGCTCCCCTCCCCTTCCCCGGTCACCCACCCTCAGGGCAGCCCGTCGCCGGCCTCCCCGGCAGCTCGCCCAGACCCCTCCCCCCTCACCTCTCCTCAGCGCCTCCTCGTAGCTGAGGAATCCGATCCGTGACTCCTTGGCGCCCATGCTCCCCTCATCCCCTCGGCTGGGGGTCGGAGCCCGATCTCGCCCCCACCCCCCTCCCGCCTTCTCCTCGGCGTCCCGGGCAGACGGTGTTGGCGTCCCCCGGCCTCCTCCTCCCCCCACACTAACAAGTGCGGCTTCTGCCCCGGCGGCTCCTCCCTGCCGCCGCCACCGCCTCCATGCCGGATCACGTGACCCGCTCCCACCCCGCCCCCTTCCCCTCCCTCTCACTCCGCCCTTCTCCTCTCTCCTCCCCTCCCTTCCCTTCCCTCCTCACGCCCTCTTCCCTCCCCCGCCTCCCGCCTGCCCCGCCGAGGGTCACCTGACCCAATGGCCGGGGATTGTTCCGGGTAATGGCCGCCAGGGACCACCCACCCCGCCCCGCCGCGCGCAGGGGCGTAGGGGCGGAGCCAGACCTCGCGCGTAACGCATCATCGCCACCTTCCGGCCAATCCGAAGCCGCGAGGCCCAGGAGCCTCCGCCCGCCTGGGGGGCAGTGACTTCCGGGGCGCTCGAGGCAGTCCTCCCGCCCACACGTTCTGGCGCTCGCTGGGCGGGGTCGGAGCCCTTGCCTGGGCCCAGATGCATCTTAAAAGAGAAATGGAATCTTAGGGTGCCGAGGTCCTAGCGGTGCGGTTCGTGAGAGAAAGGAGCGGGCAGACGGTGCATTCCTAACGTTAAGGACATTTTTGATTGGGAGGGAGCTGTGAAAGGAAAGGAGACTCTCAAGGATTTCATGTCACCAGAGAATTCTTTATCCTAGTGGGGCGATCCTTAAGGAAAGTGAATGTTGTGACAAAGTTGAGATCTTCCTTTTCGCGTTACCCCATCCCCCATCCCAGTTGACGCTAGATTTCCTTTCACATACGCCCAGCCAGCCTGTCCTGGGCGCACCTCCTGCTCTGAGCCTGCTTCGTGTACACAGGCTTTGGAAGCTGTTAATGAAAAGGCTTAGCTTGCTAATCTGCAAGAGTTGCTCCCTGCCAGAAATGTGGGAGTTACAAGACTGATAACAGCGTTTCTTACGCTTTTTTAAATTATTATTTTTTTAATTGTGGTAAGGTACAAGAGAATTGGCCATGCCAACCATTTTTAAATATCTCAAGAGCAGAATTACACAGTACTTCCCTTTTTGTGAATGGCTTATTTCACTTAGCATAATGTCCTCAAGTTTTGTCCGTGTTGCAGCACAGTATCAGAATTTCCCAGGTTTACCATATGACCCAGCAATTCCACTTGTGAAATTATACCCAAAAGAATTGAAAACAGGGACAGGAACAGATATTTATACATCTGTGTTGATAGAATATGATTCACAGTAACCAAAAGGTAGAAGCAGTTCATCCATCGACAGATGAATAAATAAATACAGTATATGCGTACAATGGAATACATTCAGTTCCTTGCTTTTTTTAATTCAGTTTGCTTTCATTAGTCTTCACCCTGAAAGCCACAGCATCAAACTTCTGGATAAGGAAACACAACCATTTATTTGAAAAATAAGCATTTGGATTAGATTAGACTCAGGGTGCTACTTAGGTGATTGAGGGGCAGCAAAAGGATTTTTAGTTCCTAAAGCCAACTATATGTCCTGCTAGAGAGAGAAGGTAATAACTCTTTTCTCTACTCATCTTTCCTGGCAGACTAGATCAGCAGCGTGGCATTAGTCACAGTGCTGCCCTTTCCAGTTCACAGTGAGGTAGTTAATTTTAAGGCCTCAGATTAGTTTCACTACTAAAAGGCCATGAATAAGGGGGTTGGGAATGTACTTCAAAGCCTTTAATTTCCAGGTGATTAATTTGGCATAGACATAAGTCTCCAGACAAAACAACTCAGTCATCTTCAGCCTGCAGTTAGAGTATAGTAATTAATGGGAAGTGAATCTTACGAAAGGGCCCAGCTGTGGAGAAAGGACCCTCAAGAGTTTAATTGCAAAATGCCTTGGCATTATTACTGTCCTAAATAATCAGTACCTAAAGGCGACCTTGCTGTACGAAGGACAGACCTGGGTGATGATCTACCCTCTTGATTTACAGTAGAATTGGAAGCAAATTGTTTTATCTCTTTGTAGTACTTGCCCCGCTTGAAAGGTGGGATTGGGTTGGAATTAATCTATCTCATGAAATAGTAAATCATTACAAAATACTCAGGAAAGAATAGAAGATAAACTATATAATGAAAGATTTAAGAGCAGTACTAATACACAGGAACTTTTAAGATTTCCTCCTTGGTTTTAGGCCCAGCTTCCCCTAGAGCCATAAAAAAATTCACCCCGTCACAGAGTTTACCATGGATTAATTAAGTACAACTCAAAATTATGGGTTGAGGTAGAAAACTAGGAAATACTCTTTCTCCCTTGTCTAAGTTAAATTAAGCATATCTTTGAAGGCAGTGAAGCAGATAGTTATGTCTGATGAGAATTTTAAATGTTAAGCTGGGATTAAAACCTGCCTTTCGGTTTGTATTACACAGTATCAGGCAGTCAAATGTTAAACATCCCTCTATAACTTAAAATTGGTATAGCACTTAAGTTTGATGATGTAGAAAATCTAAAGCCTACCTGTCATGCTGAAAGGAATTCTATTAATCATTTCATTTGTTCAGTTTCATCATCTTTCACTTCATCCATTGAAGAGTTGACCAGCCCCCTGACTTTAAGCTTTAGGTCGCACTTGGGCAACCATTGCTTTAACTATGATTACATGTCTGTGAAAGAGCTATCCATACGAAGATGTAAAGCATGGGAGATTGGTATGTAATTTCTACTTCCAGTTGGGCAATCCAAATGACAGTGTTCCTCAGTTTATATTCCCAGAGAATTGACATAGGAATAGGATAGAGTCATTTTAGTACTTACCAAAGAAACTTAAGTCACAGACAGGGAGGTCACTACAACAAAGAAGGGGCAGAGCAGCACCTGACTTTTGTATAATTGGATTGCCACAAAGTGAGGCCAACACTGTAGGAAGTATGACTCTACAATAAGAGAACTGATTTTCCAGAGTTAGGGACTTGTTACCTTATGGTGACACAATGTGAAGTTGTGGTCACCATATATACATTTTTTGGGGGGCCGTGTTTCATGGCTTGCAGGATCTTAGTTCCCCAGGGCCACGTCAGTGAAAGCACCAAATCCTAACCACTGGACTGCCAGGGAATTCCCTACTTGTATTATATTTTTATTTAAAGCATTTTAAGTTTTTTGGTTTTTTTTAAAATAAATTTATTAATTTATTTTTGGCTGTGTTGGGTCTTCGTTTCTGTGCGCGGGCTTCCTCTAGTTGCAGCGAGCGGGGGCCACTCTTCGTTGTGGTGTGTGGGCTTCTCATTGCCGTGGCTTCTCTTGTTACGGAGCATGGACTCTAGGCACGCAGGCCTCAACAATTGTGGCACACGCACTCAGTAGTTGTGGCTCACGAGCTCTAGAGCACAGGCTCAGCAGTTGTGGCACATGGGCTTAGTCGCTCCGCGGCATATGGGATCTTCCCTGACCAGGGATCGAACCTGTGTCTCCTGCATTGGCAGGGAGATTCCTAACCACTGTGCCACCAGGGAAGTCCCATAAGCTATTTTTTAATGAAAATAATACCACTCATTGTAAAAAAATTTTTCCATCAGTACAAAACTGTATCTAAAACAAAAGATCACACTCCCTGCTTCACCCAGTCTCATTCCTTAGGAGTGTGTATCTTTCCTCTTTTCTGTGACTATACCCACCATATTTTTCATGAATATAAGATATGCATCTATACTCCCTTTATTTTTAGACATATTTTTCAGTCTACCCACTGATCTGCAGTTTCTTTCTTCACTTAATAGAATATCCCAGACTGCTTTTCATCTCAGCATACAGATCTATCTTATTCTTTTTAACAGAAGCATAGTATACTGTATTTAATGTGTAATTGACCAATTACCTATTGATGAACACTAGATTGTTTCAAGTGTTTCAGTATTACAAATACTGTTGCAATAAACATCCTAGTATATATATCCTTCTTTACATATGTGAGTGTATCTGTAGATGGAATTTCCAGAAGTGGAATAGCAGAGTCTGGGAATATGCACCTTTTAAGTTTTAATAGATGTTGCCAAATTGCCTGCCTAAAAAGTTGGATCAATTTACATTCTAATCTAAAAAACTAAAATAAAAATAAAATTTACATTCTAATCAAGAGTATCTGAGAAAGCAGTTTCCCCTCACCCTTGCTAACATTAATATCAAGTTAAGCTGATTTTTGTTATTATCGTTTACCTATTACAAATCCTATGAACAAAGAATTGAACCCCCGCTTTTCTAGACATGAAATTCATTTTCATTTTAAACCTGGACAAAGTATTTGAAGAATGACTAAAGAGATGTCATTCTCTAATCAGCAATTAGAGATGTTTCTCTTTCCTATTTATCATTCTTAAAAAGGTGCCTAGGGGCTTCCCTGGTGGCACAGTGGTTAAGAATCCACCTGCCAATGCAGGAGACATGGGTTCGAGCCCTGGGCCGGGAAGATCTCACATGCTGCGGAGCAACTAAGCCGGTGCGCCACAACTACTGAAGCCCGCGAGCCTAGAGCCCGTGCTCTGCAACAAGAGAAGCCGCCACAATGAGAAGCCCGCACACCGCAACAAAGAGTAGCCCCTGCTCTCAGCAACTAGAGAAAAACCTGCGTGCAGCAGTGAAGACCCAATGCAGCCAAAAATTAAATAAATGAATAAATAAATAATTTTTTTTAAAAAGGTGCCTAAAATTGGCAAGATTTCAACAGGGCCCATCCCCTAAGAGCTTCCAACTCACAAGATACCTAAGCTAAAACTAAGAATGGGAAAGAAGTACAACATTCAGAGTGAGGGCCTTTAACTTAGACCTACTTTAGAAGTTTTCTTCTGTCTTAACCACAGTCCATGCTTGGCAAACATTTTACACTACCCACTGAACCTGTGAGTAGATGTTTTGCCTTTATAATGCTCCTCTGTTGCCCTCCTCTACCCCACCTGCAATTAACTTGTATTTGTGTCTTTTTTAAATTAATAGTTTACAAATGTTAGGCAATGGGTCTTAAGGACAGGACCATCAGTGGCTGCTTTTTCTTGTCAGCTACTGAAAAATCAATCAGCTTCCTTTTAGTCCTCCTCTGATCTCCTAATTCCTTCCGATATGGCAATTTCATTGTACTCTTAGGCCAGTCTTTTCCAGCAAAATTGGAACTACAAGTTTGAGAATAAGTCCATTAATTGAATTCCACACAGCAATTAAAACATAGAATAATACAGAATCCAGCTCTGAACAGATAGGATATACCTTACTTCAGTTTCTAGGTTCTAAATAGCTTTGTCAAGTCATCCAAAGTCCAGCTTATCAGTCTAATATGCTTTCTTAGATATCTGAGAAATGCCAAATGTACCTTTGACTTTGATTTCTTCATCTAGTAGATGAGCAATTTAAACTCAGGCTTTTCTCAGGTCTTAAATTCTATGATCTTACTATCTCTTGAAATGTATATTCTCTTGCCAGCTCAGATCTGGTCTTTTGGGCGGTTGTTTGTTCGTTTTTTAAATTAATTTATTTATTTGTTTTTGGCTGTGCTGGGGCTTTGTTGCTGCGTGTGGGCTCTCTCTAGTTGCGGCTACTCTTCATTGCGGTGCGTGGGCTTCTCATTGCAGTGGCTTCTCTTGTTGCGGAGCACAGGCTCTAGGCACGCGGGCTTCAGTAGTTGTGGCTTACAGTCTCAGTAGTTGTGGTGCACGGGCTTAGTTGCTCTGCTGCATGTGGGATCTTCCCGGACCAGGGCTCCAACCTGTGCGCCACCAGGGAAGTCCTCAAATCTGTTTTTATTTTTAGTTCAGGCTGAGTTTTTTTTCTCACATGGCTAATTAATGCAATGTTTCTATTCTGTTTCCCACCTTTTACTGAACTCCCAGTTTGCTGTTTGTCTAACTGTCCTCCATCTCTTGAGGCTTCCTTTTGATCAATAACTATTATTTTGATGGAGGAGTCTATGCATGTGTGGTGGCAGGGGGTAAGTGGGAAATCTCTGTACCTTCTGCTTAATTCTGCTGTGAACCTAAAACTGCTCAAAAAAATAAAGTCTGATACTCAAAAATTCTGATACAGAGATGCGCCTGCCTACATATCAGTTTTTAATAGTAATTGCGCTATACTTTGAAAACTCAGGGGTTTACAGTGGAAGTGAGGATGGAGTAAATCATTGGAGTCTTAAATGATTTTTAGGAGTTAGGAGGTGAAGCTAGCTATACAGTATGTGTAAGTTGTGATTGTAGGTTTAGGTGAAACCTTTGTTTGATGTTACTGATCCAAAAACTAACATCGTTTAAAGTCCCAGTATTGGGCTTCCCTGGTGGCGCAGTGGTTAAGAATCGAGCCACACTACTGAAGCCTGTGCACCTAGAGCCCGTGCTCCACAACAAGGCAAGCCACGGTGATGAGAAGCCCGCGCACTGCCGCGAAGAGTAGCCCCCGCCCGCCGCAACTAGAGAAAGCCCACGCGCAGCAACGAAGACCCAATGCAGCCAAAAATAAATAAATAAATTTATTTTTTTTTAAATCCCAGTATTTTCTTCTAAAAGGATTGGAACGCTATACAACAGCATTTGGTCAAAAGTTTTCTGGCAGTTATGTTCTGGCCCCCCAGGGGCTAGGGGTTAGAATCAAATCTGGATTTCTTTGAAAGAGGAAGGAAATTCTCATAATAAAACAGGAAGTTGACAAGTTCCTCACTCCTTCCTATTTAACATCTTCCCACTGCCCCTACATTTGGTATGAATGTTGCAAATAGTTCATTTTAACATTAAGCATTTTTCTGTGTGCAAAGGACTGTGCTGAATCAAAGATGAACTTTTTAAATCCTGTGGGAAGTACTATGATCAGGATAAACACAGTATGTTATGGGAACCGAAAGTAGGGAGAGGTGTTAGTCCAAACTGAAGAAGTAGGGAGGGAGGGAAGTCTTGGGCAATGGGAGTCTTGAAGGATGAATAAGAAATCAGCCATTCATTCACTCTTTTTTTTTTTTTTTTTTTTAACTTTTTGGCACGGCATGTGAGATCTTAGTTCCCCAACCAGGGATTGAACCTGGGCCACAGCAGTGAAAACACCAAGTCCTAACCACTGGATGACTAGGGAACTCCCTATTTTTAAACGATTTCTTAATTGCTGTGTTGAAAATGGGCAGGTGAGAGGAGAGATAAACACAGGGTAAACACAGGGAGACCAGTTAAGAGGCAATTACAGATATCCAAGCAGTGAGGTTGAGGGGTGAGAGGCTGAGTCCAAGATAATAATTTGAAGGAACAGCCAACAGGACTTATTGACAGATTGGATTGCGACGTCTGAGAGAATATTCAAGAGTGACTCCTAGGTTGGTGGCGCAGGTAACTAGAAGGATAGAATTGCAATTCACCGAGATGAGAAAGGAAATTGGAAGAGCAGGTTTGTGGGGCAAGATCAGGAGCTCAGCTTTGGACCTGTTATGTTTGAGATGCCTGTTAGACCCCCAAGTGAATGGAGTTAAATACTTGTCTGACGTTAGAAAGAGTCCAGGCTGGAGACATAAATTGAGGAGTCATTAGAGATTGATGGCATTTAAAGTCACGAGACTGGGTAAGATCTCCAAGGACATGTTCCACTCCCAAAGGGCTTCCAACATTAGAAGTTCAGAGATGGGGAACAAGCAAGAAGACTTAGTGAGAAGGTGAAGCCAGGGAGGTAGGAAAGCAAATAAGGGGAGGGGGCATGCCAAGAAAGAAGAAGAGTGTGCATAAAGGCACAGAGATATAAAGTAGAACTCCAAAGAAGGTCTGCTTCATCAGAAATGCCTTTTGTACCAGGGCTTCCCTGGTGGCACAGTGGTTGAGAATCCACCTGCCAATGCAAAGGACACGGGTTCTATCCCTGGGTCGGGAAGATCCCACACGCCGCAAAGCAACTAAGCCCATACAACACAACTACTGAGCCCGTGTGCTGCAACTACTGAAGCCTGCACGCCTAGAGCCTGTGATTCACTGTAAGAGAAGCCACCGTAATGAGAAGTCCCCGCACCACAACGAAGAGTAGCCCAGCTCACTGCAACTAGAGAAAGCCCGCATGCAGCAATGAAGACCCAACACAGGCAAAAATAAATTAAAAAAAAAAAAGAAATGCCTTTTGTACCAACAAAATCAAAGCTAGCTGCTAAAACAACTGAAAAATCAAAATCCATTATTAACTAGCAAGGCAACAGTGCTCACTTTTACCACTCGGTAAGAATTATAAGCATTTGAGGAATGCTTTCAGGTAGATTTTTTTAGAACCTTGTTTTTGTGAGATTTCTATTTTGCTGTGATGTCTTTGAGCTTGTCAATGGGCAATACTGGACAGGAGGTTCTCGGGACAAGAGGCACCATTGAAATTTGATCTAAAAGAATGAATTAGGCTAAAGTATAATAATTAATGGTTGAGGGAATTCCCCTGTGGTCCAGTGGTTAGGACTCTGCGCTTTCACTGCTGAGGGTTCAATCCCTGGTCGGGGAACTAAGATCCTGCGAGCAGCATAGCCAAAAAAAAAAAAATTAATGGTTGAAAGTAGATCTCTACAAATGCATGAACTTTAGCCTGGATGTCACTCAGAAGAGATTGTTGAGGCCCATACTTCTGTGTACATTAGTAAATAATACTGACATCCCAATTAATTCATACAAAAATCTAAGAGAGTAGCCAATAAATACAAAGATTGTTCCCAGAAAATCCATAGGGAAATGGTTCAAATTTCCTCCACTCAGTCAAATTATCGTTTAATTAGTAGCTCAGACCACGTCCTGGACTAATGGGCAACCTTCTGAAAAAAGGGTGTTGAATTAACCTAAATCTTCTAGTTTCTGTGGCTATGGAACAAAAACAAAGATGAGCAGAGTTAAATTCTAGTTAATAGGCCCCTGTGTGCATTTATTTAACGGCACCCAACTTAGCATTATACAAACACTAGTGTAAGGATTTTCTCTATCCTCAATACTCCATCCCTCATTGATCTTCAACTTTTTCACTCTTCTGAAGTGCTAGAGCACTCATTGTAATTACATTCTAGTACGTATGTCTTTGCTTGCATGAGTCAGTATGCCTATGCTACTGTATGTGATTCTGGTTATTACTGCTGCACAAGAAATTACCCCCCAAAACTTAGTGGCTTAAAACAATGACAACATTGATTTTGCTCATGAAGCTGCAATTTGGGCAAGGTTCGGTGGGGATAACTAACCTCTGGTCCATTTAGTGTCAGCTGCAACAGCTCGAAAGCTAGGAAGTAGGAATCCTCTGAGGGTTTGATCACTCACATGCCTGGCAGTTGATCCTGGTTTTGGCTGAGACCGTAGCTGGAACTGTCAAGTGGAATGATTACACGTGTAATGTGTTTCTTCTTTCCTCACAATGTTGTGGCTAGCTTCCAAAGATGAGCGGGGCGGGGGAGGATTAGCCTAAGCTATATCGCCTTTCATGACGTAGCCTTATATATAATGCAGTGTCACTTCTGCAGCATTCTAATCGTTGAAACAGTCACAGAGTTCTGCCCAGGTTCAAAGGGAGGGGAAATAGTCTCCAGAAACAGCGCTGTGCCACAGTCTGTCCTCTGGCCACAAGAGTTTACATTCTTCCCATATGCAATATACCTTCACCCTTTTCTCCAAAATTCCTGTCATGACATCAGGATCAGACATGGAGTCTGGGATCTCATCATCTAGATCAGGGCCAGTTGTGAGTGAGGCTCCTCGGTTGTGTTTTGAATACAGTATCTCTTGACTTGATCACCTGTTCTTTGTAAATATACACTGAGGTTATTCAGGGAAAAGGGACCATGATGTATGGAACAATCTTTTTTTTCTTTTGCAGTACGCGGGCCTCTCGCTGTTGTGGCCTCTCCCGTTGTGGAGCACAGGCTCCGGACGCGCAGGCTCAGCGGCCATGGCTCACGGGCCCAGCTGCTCTGCGGCATGTGGGATCTTCCCGGACCGGGGCACGAACCCGTGTCCCCTGCATCGGCAGGCGGACTCTCAACCACTGCGCCACCAGGGAAGCTTGGAACTTACATTTAAATAGTTCAGGAAAAGACTATTTTTATACACACACAATTTCTGGAAACAATTTCCCCACTCCTTGAGCCTGAGCAGAAATTCGTGATTGCTTCAATGAATAGAATGTAGCAGAAATGGCACTGTGTTACATCTGAGGATAGAATATATATATATATATGTATTGTAGGCACATATATACGTAGTGTGTGTATATATATGTACATATGTATTTACATATATAAATATATAAAGACAATGGGAGAGAGGGAGAATGCAAATGATAAAGCAAATTCAGTAAAATATTAACAATACATGAATCTGAGTAAAGGGCATACAAGTATTATTTGTACTATTCTTATTTTTGCAACTTTCCTGTAAGCTTGAAATTAATTCCAAATAAAAAAGTGAAACAGTCAAAATTCAAAAAAAATGAAATAGGCTCTGAGCATTAATATTTTGATATATTTCATTCAAGGGGCAAGTCCTGACTTGACCTTTCTATTAACTTTTGGACATTAAGACCCTTTAATTCTCACTTTTCCCAGATGTCTTCAAGAAGACACCATCACCTCCCATACTTTAGCCTACATTCCTCCACATCCCATTTCCTTAAAGAGCTAGTCTTAGAAAGATCCCTGTCTGAGAGGGGATATTTGGCCTCGCTGAGACTCAGCTTTTGCCTGGTCTTTGCATTACCTACACACTAAACGCATCTGTAAGTGTGGCTCGGCTTTTGGAGAAATTACAGAGAGTTGCACATCAGCCTCCCTGTAACAAAAAGAGACTGGAATTAACTCTCTCGAAGAACCATCATTGTGCTCCCAGAGCACAAACTCTAAAAATAGTGGCTGCCCAGAAACAACTTTCTCATGTTTCTAGTTTGAAAAGGACACTTAAAGAGAAGGCGGGTCTTTTTAGTCAGTGTCACAATCCCCAAACAAGCAAAGAATGATCACTAGTAAAAGCCCCAGTTTAGGAACTGTTAGTACCTCTACAAGCACATGCTGGCCATTTAATAAATTTATCCATGGCCATCATGTATACAATTTTATTCATTCAAAGCTGATTATTCTGAAATCCTTGCATCAACACCAGATGTGTTATCACCTAAAAATTAGTATCAGCTATACCGAAGATGTATAAAGAGTTCATTTGTGAGATATATGTAATCAAGGATCATCCTCTTAAACAATTTAATAATAATTGCTAGCACTTATTGAGCTCTTCTTATATGTGTCAGACACTGGATTAAGGTCTTTTATATATATATTGTTAAGTCATTTAATCTTTTTTTTTTTTTTTGGTTGCGTTGAGTCTTTGTTGCTACACGCGGGCTTTCTCGAGCAGGGGCTACTCTTTATTGTGGTACGCTGGTGCATGGGCTTCTAATTGCGGTGGTTTCTCTTGTTATGGAGCATGGGCTCTAGGGCACGCAGGCTCTAGAGCACAGGCTCATTAGTTGTGGCGCACGGATTTAGTTGCTCCGCAGCATGTGGGATCTTCCTGGACCAGGGATCGAACCTGTGTCCCCTGCATTGGCAGGCAGATCCTTATCCACTGAACCACCAGGGAAGTCCCAAATCATTAAACTTCACAACAGCCCTATGAGGTATATATTATCATTATCTCCATTTTACAGATGAAGAAAATTGAAGTTTATCAGGTTTAAATAATTTGCCCAGAGTCATACAACTAGTTAATGGAACTAGGATTTGAACCCAGGCAATCTAGATCCAGAATCATGCTCATAACCTATACTTACACTGTGGATTATAAAATAAAATAAAGTATGAACTTAAGCATGTTGCTACTTTGTGAGTTATTTTTCCTTTGTGAGAACATTGATGAGTTTTGCCCACACATATGCTGAACATTCATTCTTTGATAAATTAGCATTGTTTCTCATGATGAGTATGCTTAGGTAACTTCTTTGCCATTAGACTCATAGATCAAGGAGTTAGTAAATTCTTAGGATAGAGCAAATCAGTCTGGCCGTTCTTTTGGATCCTAAAATGACCTCGCTTAAATGTAATTATGTTCATTTAGTAATTCATTTATTCAACAAACATTTGTCAAATAACCATATGGGGTAAGAAATTGGGGTGAGATGCCACCTGAACAGATTTGTTAGCTGCCCATAAAAGGCTTCCCAGGTTGACACTAATCTTAGTACAGTCACCTCACTTGAGGAACTTTCAGGTTTACAAACTCCATTTTATCAGATTGATCATTTCTCACAGACTGGATTACGCTAATAAAATGACCATGAAACAGAGGACCTTTGTTTCTGACCATGATGCAGTTAAAGGGACCTAACCCTCTGCCATAACAACTAGGAAACTAAACAAAATATATAAAACAATTCTTTTTAGACATTGGACAATAGGGAGTCCAGAACTGACATCGTTGAGAGAAGAAAAACAAATGAGCTGAGTTCTACAATTGCCCTGGCTTTATGCCTAGAAGCACATTCTGGATCATAAATTCACAACACGGCAGAACACAGCAGTCTCACTGAGTTGAGAAGACAGAGATTGGAGTTCAGGGTCTCTGTGGCAGCTGGAAGTTGCTAGACAAAATAGCAAAATGGAAGAAGTTATATAATAAGAGCTCCAAAAATCTGCTGGGGGCCTTGAGTCTTTGCTGGATACTAATGTGGCCATATGTAGAGTTAAATTCCAGGAGAGTGAGCATGGAATAATCAAAGAGATATAACTGAACAATTCCCAGAGCTCATACAGGGCTAAGAAACATTCTGACCTGTCTGAGTAGAAAGACCTCACTGACTACCCAAGACGTTCAAGAGAGACCTCAGAAGTGTCAAACATTACCAGTTGGTCTAAACTACCTCTAGAGTAAATTATACTCTAGACCTGCTTTAACAAAACTTTAAAACAAGCCTCGAAAACATCATATTAATCTGAAAGTAACCTAAATGTCTGGTAAAACAAAGGCCTATGGTGTTTAAGGGAAGACTACAAAATTCAGGCACTCGACAATGTTAATATCCTAGCATCTGATAAAAAATTACCATATATGCCAAGAAGCAGGAAAAAGAATAGCCTAACCAGGAGAAAAACCAGTCAACAGAAACAGACCCAGAAATGACAGAGATGATGGAATGAGCAGACAAGAATGATAAAACAGCTATTATAACTACACTGGGGTATTTAAAGGAAAACACAAACATAATGAGGAAAGAAATGGAAGATATAAGAACCAAATGAAACTTCTAAAGGTGAAAAATATAATACCTGAAACGAAATATTCAACATGGCATCTAGCTTCCCCCAAAGCAAGTGTTCGGAGAGGAAAAAAAAAGAGGCTGCAAGGAAGAAGGCACATGCCTTTTATGACCTAGTATATTCCTTTCCTATTGCAGTAATAATTTAACACAAACTTGGTGTCCTAAAACAACACAAAATTTATCCTCTTACAGTTCTGTAGGCTAGAAGTCTGACGTGACTGTCATCTTGAGGAGACTCGAAAAGCCTTATGGAGAGGTCTAGCTAATGAGGAACTGAGGCCTCCCGCCAACAACCAGCACTAAGTTGCCAGGCACAAAAGCAAGTCACCTTGGAAGTGGATGCTCCAGCCCCTGTCAAGTCTTCAGATGACGCAGCCCTGGCTGACATCTTGACTGCAACTTCCTGAGAAACATTGTCAGACTCACCAAACTAAGCCACTGCTAGATTCTTGACCCACAGAAATTGTGTCAGATAATAAGTATTGATTGTCTTAAGCCATTAAAATTTAAAACAATGTATTTTCCAGCAGCAGCAGATAACTCATGCAAGAACCTCTTCAACAAATAGTACTGGAACAACTGTGTAGCCATTTAGAAAACAAACAAACAAACAAAACTCCCCCCAAACTGATATATTCATACAATAGAATACAACTCAGCAATAAAAAGGAACAGACTATATGTCCATGTGACAACATGGAAGAATCTCAAAAAACATTCTGCTGAGCAAAAGAAATCAGGTGTGAAAAGTACATCCTGTATGATTTATTCATATGAAACTGTAGAAGAGACAATTGATGATGATGGAAAGCAGACCAATAGTTGCCTGGGCCTGTGGGTGAGGGCGGAAGGAGGAGGGAGGAGTGAAGGCTGGATGGGAAAGGAGAAAGGAAATTTTGGTGTGATGGGAATGTTCTGTATCTTGATTGTAGCTCTATAGGTTATAAGGGTGTATTTGTTAATACTCACTGAACTCTGTGCTTGAAATGGGTTCACTTTACCTCAGTAAAGTTGAATTTTAAACTGAAAAAAAAAATCCCATGAAACAAATATACATACCTAAATGGTTAGTGCCTTTTATATAGGAGAAATTTCTTCCAGGATATATGATAATATTAGTCTCTATTAAGAATTTCCCAGGGACTTCCCTGGTGGTGCAGTGGTTAAGAATCCGCCTGCCAATGCAGGGGACACAGGATCAATCCCTGGTCCGGGAAGATCCCACATGCCGTGTAGCAACTAAGCCCACGTGCCACAGCTACCAAACCCCGGGTGCCTAGAGCCTGCGCTCCGCAACAAGAGAAGCCACCACAATGAGAAGCCTGCGCACCGCAACGAAGAGTAGCCTCCGCTTGCCGCAACTAGGGAAAGCCCGCGCACAGCAACAGAAGACCCAACACAGCCAAAAAAATTAATTAAATTTAAAAAAAAACAAAAAAAGAATTTCCCAGGACTTCCCTGTCTGTCCAGTGGTTAAGATTCCGTGCTCTCACTCCCGATGGCCTAGGTTCAATCCCTAGTCAGGGAACTAAGATCCCACGAGCCACGCGGCACGGCAAAAATAAATAAATAAACAAAGAATTTCCCCCTTCTAGCATCAAGGAACCTGGGAAACTAAATTAATAATCTGAAGATTTTTTTGGTCAGCAGGTCCTTTTGTTATAGCTCTCATGATACCTGATGTCATTCTTGTCACTCTAATTACAAATTTCTGGGAGAACTTGACTGACATCTTTCTCTTCCAGTAGACAATAAAGCTCCCCAAGGGCAGAGACTGGGCTTGTTTCACTCACTTCTATATCCCCAGAGTCTAGCATAGTGGTTGACACAGTGTAAATATACATATCTGGTAAATGAATTCTCTACATCATTCAACGTACACAAGCTAGTCCTATAAATACAAAATCCTTCACAGATAAGAAATTGAGTCCCACTACTGTATAGCACAGGGAACTCTGTAATGACCTATGTGGGAAAAGAATCTAAAAAAAAGTGGATCTATGTATATGTATAACTGATTCACTTTGCTGTACAACAGAAACTAACACAACATTGTAAATCAACTATACTCCAATAAAAAAAAAAGAAAGAAAGAAACTGAGTCCCTTCTGTCCAACAGGTGGAGAAACTATGGCCTCAAATACCTCACTTGGCCATGCCCTTTGTGAGTGTTCTCTCTCCCTTCCCCTTCTCTTCCCATTTCCCATCCCTAGCCCATCTCTCTTCTTTTTTTTTTTTTTTTTTTTTTGCGGTACACGGGCCTCTCACTGTTGTGGCCTCTCCCGTTGCGAAGTACAGGCTCCAGACGCGCAGGCTCAACGGCCATGGCTCACAGGCCCAACCGCTCCGCGGCATGTGGAATCTTCCTGCACCGGGGCACGAACCCGTGTCCCCTGCATCGGCAGGCGGACTCTCAACCACTGCGCCACCAGGGAAGCCCCCCATCTCTCTTCTTTAACTGGCTCACTTCTCTACCTGTAGCTGACATCAGAGATGCTGCCCTTGGTTTGGGTGGCTATCCTCCTTGACATTCTCATCTCTTCACTCTAATCTGGCTTCTCCACTCCAGTCAAGCTAATGTGATCCCTTTCCTGCACACAATTCTTCCTTTTTTACCACCTCCGTGACTTTGCCTATGCTATTCCTTCCACAGAGAAATCCTAATCCCTTCTTGCCAGTCCATCAGATTTGGCCTATAAATTATTTATTTTAGGAACTCATTCTTACCTAACATTTCTCAATCTCTATGCTCTGCTTCTCACCAGCCCTTTGGATTCAACCTGAAACATGGGGACTTTGCACTTATGGAGACGTCACCCAAATGTATCATCATGATGGATTTGTATGAAGTTATGTACTTTCCACTAACTATGAACTCCTTCCAAATGGTACCTGCTTGCTTCTTTCCCTTGTATCTGTTGTATCTTGTAGTTGTAGTTGTAGCTGATCAACTACAAGTTGATCCCTTGTAGTTGTATCTCATGCAACTACTCAGGACAGAATTCTGCACAGAGTGGCACTCAATCTCAATATATTACAGTTATACAAGTGAAACATCAATGGGTAATTCATCCCAAGTGCAGGCCTGGAAAGGAAGCCAGGTTTGATCCTACTGAAACAGCTTAAGGGAGAATGTCTTTTGTGAGACCAGGTTCCCAAATGCATCTCTTTTTTGTGGGCTAGGAGACTCCCATTTCTTTTTGCCAGTGGGGATGAATGAAGATTCCTTGAAACATACTCTGCCAGGTGGCACAAATAAACCATATAATTATATTTCCTTAAACAGAAAAGCCCAGAACATAAGGATATGTGGGTTCCCTGGGTTAGACCAAAGGCCATGTAATTCAGATTATTTATTTATTTAATTTTTAAATGGAGAGCTGGTCACTTCCACCCCTACTTTATTTATTTATTTATTTATTTTTGCCACGCCACACAACATGTGGGATCTTAGTTCCCCGACCAGGGATCAAACCCGCACCCACTGCATTGCAAGCGCAGAGTCTTAACCAATGGACTGCCAGGGAAGTCCCAGATTTTTTAAAAATAAACTTTTTAACAACAAGGTCCTACTGTATAGCACAGGGAACTATATTCAATATCCTGTGATAAACCATAATGGAAAAGAATGTATATGTATACATATGTATACATATATATATATGTATATATGTATAACTGAATCAATTTGCTGTACAGCAGAAATTAACACAACATTGTAAATCAGCTATACTTCAATAAAATAAATTTTTTTAATTTACAGAAAAGTTGCAAAGGTTTTATAGAGAGTTTCTGTATAGTCCTTACTCAACTTCCACCATTGTTAACATCTTATATTATCATGATATATTTGTCAAAGCCAAGAAATAGACATTGGTATATTATTATTATCTAAACTCCAGGCTTTATTTGGATTTCACCAGCTTTTCCATTAATGTTCACTTTCTGTTCCAGGATCCAACACAGAGTACCATTTTGCATTTAGTTGTCATGTTTCCCTTGTCTTCTCTAGTCCATGACAGTTTATTGGTCTTTCCTTGTTTTTCATGGCCTTAACAGTCTTGAAGAAGACTGGTCAGATACCTTGTAGAATGTCTCCCAGTCTTGTTTTGTCTGATGTTTTTCTCATGATTAGACTGGGGTTATGGGTTTTTTGAAAAATACTGTGAAGCTGAACTGCCCTTCTCATCACACATCATATTTGGGAGTGCATATATGAAAACCACATGACATCATTGGTAATATTAACCTTCATCATTAGGTTGATTTAGTGTTACCGGTCTTCTCCACTGTAAAGTTACTAACATTCCCTGTTCCTACTCTATTCTTTGGATAGCTCGGATCTTGATGGGCATCAAATACCATTGTGTAAAGAGAGCAGTGTAATTTGACACTATAATGGCCTTAGGTTTTATGGATTTACTCAAAATATTCCTAATTCCAAAAGGAGTCCAAAAAGACAGAGAATCTTCTGGAAGTCTGACCTTCTGAACTATAGAAATAAACCAAAATGAATTAATGCTCACTTGTCAAGCAATGCAACGTTACATAGCTCTAAAAATTTTAACAAAATTGAATGCAATCTATTGACAGCTGAGATCTCCCAGCTTCTTAAAATATAGAGAAAATTTATGCAGATCTCCAATCTGTAGAGGATAGAAGTTCAAAGTGTTTTTCAAGGTTTCTCCAAATTCCCAGGAATTTATGTCACCATGGTGATACCTTCTGATTGAATTTTTCCCTCTGTACCTTATCTTTTAGCTGTCTCTTTATCTCTCACTGGCAACCAGGGCCCAAAATAAGATAGTTTAGATTCTTTTTGATTCATCTCATTCCCAAAGAAACACGAATCCGAGGCTGTTGAGTAGAGTAGACATGAAGGGTTTTAGTGAAGGGTTGCATCTTGTACCTTATAGCCAGTGAATACAATCCATATTAATCCTTTTGGCCACCCTTTCCCAGGAATGTCTTATTGGAAGTGTAGTCTCTGTCTGACCCAACTTCCAACTCACCCCACAGTGAGCCAGCTTATCATTATCTGTTTTGCTGGCTTCTCGCTCTGCAGTGTTCCCTCTTTCTTCCTCTCCCTTCTGGCATGCCTTGATGGATTGCTGCACCGCAGCTTGCGGGATCTTAGCTCCCCGACCAGGGATCAAACCCAGGCCACGGTAGTGGAAGTGCGGAGTCTTAACCTCTGGACCGCCAGGGAATTCCCCTGGCATTCTAGACTGAAAGTAAAAACAAAGGCCAAATTCTTTTCATTTTCTCTTTCACATCATCTTAGCTATCTCTTTTTGGTGATAAGGCTCCTTGCCTGCAGGTATCACCTTCTGCCCCCAGAGTTATAAATTTGCTGGAGGAGCTCATGGTCTCTAGAGAAAGGGACGCCAACCAAGCACTTCCTGTGCAGCAGGCATGTGAATGGGCCCCTTTACCTGAACAAACTTTATTTGTTCGTTCTATTTTTTTATTGCTCTCTAACATTGTATTAATGTGTACAACATAATGATTTGACATATGTATATACTGAGAAACGATCACCACAGTAAGTTTAATTAATATCCCTCACCTCACATAAAGAATTATCTTTATTTAATCCTCAGAGAAACTCTGTAAGGTAGGTTTTGTTATCGTCTTTTGACCATTGAGGAAATTATGGCTTAGAGACAGTGGGGTGCTGGTTAAATGCTTAACCAACAGTTTGGTGGGAAGACCCTGATTTGTAGTGTTTTTGGTTTCTGCTGTGTAAATACTCCTACTGCAGCCAACATCCAGCTACCAATATGACATCACTGAATTTGGAGATGGGAAGAGATGCTTAACAGGATACCGTGATATAGTATCTCCACCAAACAGATACAATAGACATAAAAACCTCCCAGGCAAAGATCATTGTAAAATGTACAAAAATAATCAAGAAGTGCTGAGTTTTGAATATTATTTTCTTTCCGATATAATTTATTTAACTAAGTTTATAATTTTATTTTTACAGAATTAACCTATTTTTTTTTTTTTTTGGCTGCGCTGCGTGGCATATGGGATCTTAGTTCTCCAACCAGGGATCGAACCCACGCCCCCAGCATTGGAAGGGCAGTCCTAACCACTGGACTGCTAGGGAAGTCCCAGAATTAACTTCTTTATTGTGGTAAAATATACATTACACAAAATTTACCATTTTAACCATTTAAAAAAATTTTTTTAATTAATTTATTTTTTTGCCTGCACTGGGTCTTCGTTGCTGTGTGTGGGCTCTCCCTAGTTGCGGCGAGTGGGGGCCACTCCTTGCTGCAGTGAGCGGGCTTCTCATTGTGGTGGCTTCTCTTGTTGCGAAGCATGGGCTCTGGGTATGCGGGCCAGGGATCGAACCCGTGTCCCTTGCATTGGCAGGCAGTTTCTCAACCACTGCGCCACCAGGGAAGCCCTTAACCATTTTTAAGTGTACAATTCAGTGGCATTAAGTATATTCACAATGTTGAATAGCTATCACCATTATCTATTTCCAACAATAAACTTTTCCATCATCCCCAGAAGAAACTGTAACTATTCCTTCTTTCTCCCAGATGCTGGTAACTTTTATTTTCCTTTCGGTTTTTTTAATATAAGTGGAATCATACAATATTTGTTCTTTTGTATCTGGCTTATTTCACTTAGCATAATGTTTTCAAGGTTCATCCATATTGTAAAATCCATATATAAAAATTTCATTCCTTATAAAATAATGCTATTTGCAGCAACATGGATGGACCTAGAGATTATTGTACTAAGCAAGGAAAGTCAGAAAGACAAATACCATATGATATCACTTATATGTGGAATCTAAAATATGACACAAATGAACATAGCTACAAAACAAGCAAACTCACAGATATGGAGAACAGACTTGTGGTTGCCAAGGGGGAAGAAAGGATTGGAGTTTGGGATTAGCAGATGCAAACTGATATATATAAGATGGATAAACAACAAGGTCCTACTGTATAGCACAGGGAACTATATCCAGTCTCCCGGGATAAACCAAAATGGAAAAGAATATAAAAAAAGAATGTGTATATGTGTATAACTAAGTCACTTTGCTGTACAGAAGAGGTTGGCATGATGTTGTAAATCAACTATACTTCAATAAAAAATATATGTGTATAACTGAATCACTTTGCTGTACAGCAGAAATTAACACAACATTGTAAATCAACTATACTTCAACAAAATTAAAATTGTTTTTTCATTCCTTTTTATGGCTGAATAAAATTCTATTGTATGTATATACAACATTTTGTTTATCCATTCATCTGTTGATGGACACTTGGGTTATTTCCACCTTTTAGCTACTGATAATAATGTTGCTGTGAACATTAGTGTACAAGTATGTGGAGTTTCAATATCATTTAATGTCTGTGTTTAACAAACAGCTGACAAAATCCCTGAAAATTTACCGATCAGCTCTGGTGAGCCTGTTAGAGCCTGTCAGAGCTAGCTCTAGCACAACGCTGGAGAGTGCCTTATTTAGTAAATTAGACCCAACAAGGGCCAATTTGGGATGCAACTCCAGCATCTTTCAAATGTGCCTGATGATAAGAATTGCCTGGGACATCTATTAAAATAGTGATTCCCAGGCCCTCGTGGGAGATTCTGATTCCGAAGCTTTGAGGTGAAGTGATTTGACTCATCAGAATTTGTCTCAGTCTGGAAAACCTGATATGAGCCTCCAGTGCCAACAAACCTAGGCCTGAAGGCAGGGGGTACAAATATGGTGCCTTGGAAGAGGGGAGGTGAGCATAAGTCCTTTGAGACTTTTTATTTTTTTAACAGAGAATACTTTGAATATCAGTACTCATTTTAATGCCTAAATTCTGATACATAAATTTTTATTTTATTTATTTAGTTTTTAGAGATGACTTTTTAAAAATTAATTAGTTTTGGCTGCATTGTGTCTTTGTTGCTGTGTGGGCTTTCTCTAGTTGTGGCGAGCGGGGGCTACTCTTCATTGCTGTGTGCGGGCTTCCCATTGTGGTGGCTGATCAGCATGCACAGATGTGCCTGGGTCCTGCCAGCGATGGAGGGAAAAGCCTCACGCAGGCAGCCCTGTCTTGACAGGCTGTCACCCTTGTATTAGTACAAGAGATACTTCCTTCCCACTGGTAAGGGCTGGCTGTAGGTCCCTGGCAGGGGACACAGTGCTTTAGCTTTACTGGACATGGTCAAGGACCTCACTGGCCTTCTGCTTAGTCCCTGGTTTCTTCGGTTGGGTCTGGAATATGGTTAGTTAGGCCTTAAAACCCCTTGCCTTCTTCCTCCATCCTGTTTCTCTCCAGACTACCTGTGTTTCTGGCATTTCTCAGTGTCTCTATTCGCTTGCACGAGCTCAGATTTAAAGACCCATCTGGAAAACTACGGCTGAGAAGGTTCACACTCTTAGGTGCAACCTCTTAGATCACTGGTTCCTAACTTTCTGGGGGCTATAGACTTCTCTGATTGCCTGATGAAGGCTGTGGGTCCCCACATACAATTTGCTAGTTAGAGTTTCAAAGGGCTTGTTGACTTCCCCAAGCTCGTCAGTGGATCCATATTAAGAGACTCTTTTGGGGATTAAAATATACACACTACTATACATAAATTAGATAACCAACAAGGACCTACTATATAGCACAGGGAACTATACTCAATATCTTGTAATAACCTATAATGGAAGAGAATGTAAAAAAAGAATATATATATATTTATATACATATGCATAACTGAATCACTTTGCATACAACTGAAACTAACACAACATTGTAAATCAACTATACTTCAATAAAAATTTTAAAAAAAAAAAGAGAGAGAGAGAGAAAGATACTGTGCCTTAGGTAGTGATTCAGACCCTGGTAGCTTTGGAGTAGGGATGCCTTGGCCCTCCACTGGGAACTGTCTCAAACCCTGAAGATCCAGCACTCCAGCTATGACAGGAAATTGAATGACCCCTTTTTCTTGAAGTCTTGATATAATTCTATTTGGATAATCGGATAATTCAAAGTAAGATCAATGCTAGAATACCCTGGGGTTTCTTATCATCAAGAGGAATAGAGCAGAGTTCTTTTGGGGAATAAAAAGTCTCTGAGTCACTGTTTAACCCAGAGAGAAAGAGAGATGGGAAAATCTTCAAGTCTATGAGAGGAAGCGTAGGCAGTGGATGCTAAAGTCATTTTCCATGTCCACTGAATCCAGAGCATAGAATTTTGTGAGCTCTACCATGTACACTGGGGGGTGGTATAAGCAGATAGAGGAGGAGATCCCCGGACAAAAAGAACCAGTCATGGCTTTCTTGACATAAAAGAAGCCAGTTTAGGGCTTCCCTGGTGGCGCAGTGGTTGGGAGTCCGCCTGCTGATGCGGGGGACACGGGTTCGTGCCCCAGTCCGGGAGGGTCCCGCGTGCCGCGGAGCGGCTGGGCCCGTGAGCCGTGGCCGCTGGGCCTGCGCGTCCGGAGCCTGTGCTCCGCAGCGGGAGAGGCCGCAGCAGTGAGAGCCCGCGTACCGGGAAAAAAAAAAAGAAAGAAAAAAGAAGCTTAGCCTAAGCCATTTTGTCATCTAAGCCTGGCTGCAATGCTTGCCCTTGAACACGTCTCAGTAATTAATGATCTTAAGGAAAGTGAAAGAAAGCAGGAACAAAGGAAAAGCAGTCAAGAAACAATAGTTCAGGGACTTCCCTGGTGGCGCAGTGGTTAAGAATCTGCTTGCTAATACAGGGGACATGGGCTCGAGCCTTGGTCCGGGAAGACCCCACATGCCGCAGCGCAGCTAAGCTTGCGAGCCACAACTACTGAAGCCGTGCGCCTAGAGTCCGTGCTCCGCAACAAGAGAATCCACTGCAGTAAGAAGCCGGCGCACCGGAAGGAAGAGTAGCTCCCATTCACCACAACTAGAGAAAGCCTGCGAGCAGCAACAAAGACCCAATGCAGCCAAAAATAAATAAATAAAAATAAATAAATCTATAAAAATTATTTTTAAAAAAAAAGAAAGAGAAGGAAACAATAGTTCAGTGATAAAACAGAGTCCTAGTTCCTCCTCAAGGGATACACATAAAAATCTGATTCTTATCTTTGAGTTCTGCGGGATCTAAGGGGTTGGAATGATGATGTTGACCTTTTCTGACCCTATGATGTCAATCAAATGAAACTTGGACTCTCAATCTTTGCCCCAATTTTATGCTGAATTCTTTGCCCAAGCCCCTTCACGAAGATGCATGTACCCTTAGCTTAAAACTTCCCCACTGTGAAAATGACTCTACTACCCAAAGCAATCTACAGATTCAATGCAATCCCTATCAAACTACCACTGGCATTTTTCACAGAACTAGAACAAAAAATTTCGCAATTTGTATGGAAACACAAAAGACCCCGAATAGCCAAAGCAATCTTGAGAACGAAAAAAGGAGTTGGAGGAATAAGGCTCCCTGACTTTAGACTATATTACAAAGCAACAGTAATCAAGACAGTATGGTACTGGCACAAAAACAGAAAGATAGATCAGTGGAACAGGATAGAAAGCCCAGAGATAAACCCACGCACATATGGACACCTTATCTTTGATAAAGGAGGCAGGAATGTACAGTGGAGAAAGGACAGCCTCTTCAATAAATGGTGCTGGGAAAACTGGACAGGTACATGTAAAAGTATGAGATTAGATCACTCCCTAACACCATACACAAAAATAAGCTCAAAATGGATTAAAGACCTAAATGTAAGGCCAGAAACTATCAAACTCTTAGAAGAAAACATAGGCAGAACACTCTATGACATAAATCACAGCAAGATCCTTTCTGACCCACCTCCTAGAGTAATGGAAATAAAAACAAAAATAAACAAATGGGACCTAATGAAACTTCAAAGCTTTTGTACAGCAAAGGAAACCATAACCAAGACCAAAAGACAACCCTCAGAATGGGAGAAAATATTTGCAAATGAAGCAACTGACAAAGGATTAATCTCCAAAATTTACAAGCAGCTCATGCAGCTCAATAACAAAAAAACAAACAACCCCATCCAAAAATGGGCAGAAGACCTAAATAGACATTTCTCCAAAGAAGATATACAGAATGCCAACAAACACATGAAAGAATGCTCAACATCATTAATCATTAGAGAAATGCAAATCAAAACTACAATGAGATATCATCTCACACCAGTCAGAATGGCCATCATCAAAAAATCTAGAAACAATAAATGCTGGAGAGGGTGTGGAGAAAAGGGGACACTCTTGCACTGCTGGTGGGAATGTGAATTGGTTCAGCCACTGTGGAGAACAGTATGGAGGTTCCTTAAAAAACTACAAATAGAATTACCATATGACCCAGCAATCCCACTACTTGGCATATACCCTGAGAAAACCAAAATTCAAAAAGAGTCATGTACCAAAATGTTCATTGCAGCTCTATTTACAATAGCCAGGACATGGAAACAACCTAAGCGCCCATCATCGGATGAATGGATAAAGAAGATGTGGCACATATACACAATGGAATATTACTCAGCCTTAAAAAGAAATGAAATTGAGCTATTTGTAATGAGATGGATAGACCTAGAGTCTGTCATACAGAGTGAAGTAAGTCAGAAAGAAAAAGACAAATACCGTATGCTAACACATATATATGGAATTTAAGGGGAAAAAATGTCATGAAGAACCTAGGGGTAAGATAGGAATAAAGACACAGACCTACTGGAGAACGGACTTGAGGATATGGGGAGGGGGAAGGGTGAGTTTTGACAGGGCGAGAGAGAGTCATGGACATATACACACTAACAAACGTAGTAAGGTAGATAGCTGGGGGGAAGCAGCCGCAAGGCACAGGGATATTAGCTCGGTGCTTTGTGACAGCCTGGAAGTGTGGGATGGGGAGAGTGGGAGGGAGGGAGACGCAAGAGGGAAGACATATGGGAACATATGTATATGTATAGCTGATTCACTTTGTTATAAAGCAGAAACTAACACACCATTGTAAAGCAATTATACCCCAATAAAGATGTTTAAAAAAAAAAAAAAACTTCCCCACTTATGCCATTGGGAGACACTGTTTTGGGAAAGATCCCCAGTGTTCTCCTTCCTTGCTGCAAGTAATAAATCTTTCCTTCTCCCAGTGTTTGGCTTGGTTGTGTCTTTTGGCTTGACACCCACCAAGAGGTGAACCCAGTTTTCAGGTTACAGTGGGGGTGAGATGTGATGATTATGAAATTGGTCCATACTATCAAGGAACATGCCAGCCTGCAGAAAGTGGAGGGTGGACAAATTCACACACCTTTCTACCCCCATCTCCTCCTCCCTAAAGTATGTGGCACACAGGATATTTTTTAAATTAAATATTGGAGGAATGACTGTTGAAAGAGTTGTCTTGCCCTATAGAGTCATTTTATGCTGACCAACTGGATTTTTAAAAATTAATTAATTTATTTATTTTGGGCTCTGTTGGGTCTTCATTGCTGCGTATGGGCTTTCTCTAGTTGCAGTGAGCAGGGGCTACTCTTCGTTGCGGTGTGCGGGCTTCTCATTGCGGTGGCTTCCCTTGTTGCGCAGCACGGGCTCTAGAGCGCAGGCTCAGTAGTTGTAGTGCACGGGCTTAATTGCTTCGTGGCATGTGCAATCTTCCTGCCAGGGCTCGAACCCGTGTCCCCTGCATTGGCAGGCGGATTCTTAACCACTGCACCACCAGGGAACCCTGACCAATTGGACTTTGAAGAGTGTTTCCCAAAGGCAATGGATTTTCATTTTGTCTTAGTTAACGTTGAGCTTTGAGCCATTATTCGTGACTGCTGTTAGATTTAATTGTCTCTTCAGGCTACTTCCTATGGTTTATAATACAACCATTATGGGAATAGGGCAGACATCCAGAGTCTAGGATTTGCCGGAGACTCTGGGAGAGAAAAGGAGGGGTGAAGTGCGGTGAGAGAGCAGGCAGAGACAGATAAGCTTTAGGGTTCTGATACTTAATTCCCCCTTCTGAATTTTAGATATTGTTTGGGGCTGGTGGAGGAATAAATGTACATATATTCTTTGTTTCTTCTCTTTTTTTTTTCTGTTTTCATCCAGTCTTGGTCCATATTCACATCCACTTACCTAAGTATGAGTTATAATGTAATACTCTTTTTTTTTTTTTTTTTTTTTTTTTTTTGCGGTACGCTGGCCTCTCACTGTTGTGGCCTCTCCTGTTGCAGAGCAACAGGCTCCGGACGTGCACAGGCTCCGGACGTGCGCAGGCTCAGTGGCCATGGCTCACGGGCCCAGCCACTCCCGCGGCACGTGGGATCTTCCCGGACCGGGTCATAACCCGTGTGCCCTGAATCGGCAGGTGGACTCTCAACCACTGCGCCACCAGGGAAGCCCTAATACTCTTTTGCATTATGTTCTTAAACTTAGCATTATATTACATCTTTAATGATGTTATTTATTCCTTAAACAGCTTTTAAAAACAGAGCTCTCCTTTCTTTCTGACTGTAAATCTAAAGCATATTCATTATTTTTAGCACTATGTTTTTTTTTTAATAATTTATTTTTATTTATTTATTTTATTTTTGGCTGTGTTGGGTCTTCACTGCTGCACGCGGTCTTTCTCTAGTTGCGGCGAGCGGGGGCTACTCTTCATTGCAGTGCGCAGGCTTCTCATTGAGGTGGCTTCTCTTTTTGCAGAGCACAGGCTCTAGGCGTGTGGATTTCAGTAGTTGTGGCACGTGGGCTCAGTAGTTGTGGTTCGTGGGCTCTAGAGTGCAGGCTCGGTATCTGTGGCACACGGGCATTGTTGCTCTGCAGCATGTGGGATCTTCCTGGACCAGGGCTTGAACCCATGTCCCCTGCATTGGCAGGCGGATTCTTAACCACTGTGCCACCAGGGAAACCCCATATTCATTATTTTTTTTAATGCTGATAATATGCAAAGAAAGTGAAAAATCACCCTCAATATTTTGAAGTGTAGCCTTCAAAACTTTTTTCTATGTGCATATAAATACCTACAAAAATGGGATCAGGACTTCCCTGGTGGCACAGTGGTTGAGAGTCTGCCTGCCGATGCAGGGGACATGGGTTTGTGCCCCAGTCCAGGAAGATCCCATATGCCGCGGAGCGGCTGGGCCCGTGAGCCATGGCCACTGAACCTGCGCGTCTGGAGCCTGTGCTCCGCAACAGGAGAGGCCACAACAGTGAGAGGCCCACGTACCGCAAAAAAAAAAAAAAAAAAAAAGGGACCATACCACCCTATCAAACTACCCATGAAAGTTTTCACAGAACTAGAACAAATAATCCTAAAATGTATACAGAACCATAAAAGACCCAGAATTGCCAAAGCAATCCTGAGTAAAAAGAACAAAGCAGGAAGCATAACCCTCCTGCTTTGACTTCAGACAATACTACAAAGCTACAGTAATCAAAAGAGCATGGTATTGGCACAAAAAGAGACATACAGATCAATGGAACAGAATAGAGAACTCAGAAATAGACCCACACACCTATGGTCAATTAACCTTCGACAAAGGAGGCAAGAACATACAATGGAATAAAGACAGTCTCTTCAGCAAGTGGTGTTAGGAAAGTTGGACAACTGCATGTAAATCAATGAAGTTAGAACACACCCTCACACCATACACAAAAATAAACTCAAAATGGCTTAAAGACTTAAATATGAGACATGACACCATAAAACTCCTAGAAGAGAACACAGGCCAAACATTCTCTGACATAAATCATACTAATATTTTTTTATGTCAGTCTCCCAAGGCAATAGAAATAAAAGCAAAAATAAACAAATGAAAATAAATAAATAAATAAATAAACAAATGGGAACTAATCAAACTTACAAATTTTGCACAGCAAAGGAAACCGTAAACAAAACAAAAAGACAACCTATGGACTGGGAGAAAACATTTGCAAATGAGACGACCAACAAGGGCTTAATTTCCAAAATATACAAACAGCTCGTACAACTCAACAACAAAATAACAAACAACCCAATCAAAAAATGGGCAGAAGGTCTAAATAGACATTTCTCCAAAGAAGACATACAAATGGCCAACAGGCACATGAAAAGATGCTCAACATCACTAATCAATAGAGAAATGCAAATCAAAACCACAATGAGGTACCACTTCACACCAGTCAAAATGGCCATTACAAAAAAATCTACAAATAACAAATGCTGGACATGGTGTGGAGAAAAGGGAACACTCCTATACTGTTGGTGGGAATGTAAATTGGTATAAATGGAAAATGGTATGGACGTTCCTCAAAAAACTAAAAATAGAGTTGCCATATGATCCAGCAATCCCACTCCTGGGCATATATCTGGATAAAACTATAATCCAAAAAGATACATGCACCCCTATGTTCATAGCAGCACTACTCACAATAGCCAAAACATGGAAACAACCTAAATGTCCATCAACAGTTGAATGGATAAAGAAGATGTGGTATACAATGGATATACGATGGAATATTACTCAGCCATAAAAAATAAAAATAATGCTATTTGCAGCAACACAGATGGACCTAGAGATGATCATACTAAGTGAAGTAAGTCAGAAAGAGAAAGGCAAATACCATATGATATCACTTATATGTGGAATCTAAAATATGACACAGGGACTTCCCTGGTGGTGGAGTGGTTAAGAATCTGCCTGCCAATGCAGGAGACATGGGTTTGAGTCCTAGTTCAGGAAGATCCCACATGCCTTGGAGCAACTAAGCCCCTGCGCCACAACTACTGAGCCTGCACTCTAGAGCCCATGAGCCACAACTACTGAAGCCTGCGCGCCCAGAGCCCATGCTCTGCAACAAGAGAAGCCACTGCAATGAGAAGCCCACGCATTGCAACGAAGAGTAGCCCTTGCTCGCCACAACTAGAGAAAGCTCGCGGGCAGCAGTGAAGACCCAACGCAGCCAAAAATAAATAATAAATAAATTTAAAATAAATAAATAAATAAAGTATGACACAATTGAACTTATCTATGAAACAGAAGCAGACTCACAGACATAGAGAAAAGACTTGTGGTTGCCAAGGGGAAAAGGGGTGTGGGAGAGGGATGGATTGGGGGTATGGGATTAGTAGATGCAAACTATTACATAGAGAATGGATAAACAACAAGGTGTACAATACAATATTCAATATCCCATGATAAACCATAATGGAAAAGAATATGAGAAAGAATGTAAATATATGTATAACTGAATCACTTTGCTGTACAGTAGAAATTAACAAAACATTGTAAATCAACTATACTTCAATAAAATAAATTTTAAAATAAATGGGATCATACCATACATGCTGTTCCAGTTCCTGTTTTCCATGTCATTAAATACAGATATAGATAAGCAATTAAAAATTTTTTAATTTCAATTCATTTTAAATTTATTCTTATAAATTTAATTTGGTAGGGTAGTATTTTAAAAATTTGTAGTATTTTAGTAGTAAAGTTTTTTTTTTTTTTTGGCTGTGTTGGCGCAGGCTTTCTCTAGTTGCTGTGAGCCAGGGCTACTCTTCATTGAGGTGCAGTCTTCTCATTGCGGTGGCTTCTCTCCTTATGGAGCAAGGGCTCTAGGCACGCACGGGCTTCAGTAGTTGTGGCTCGCAGGCTCCATAGTTGTGGTTCTCGGGCTCTAGAGCACAGGCTCAGTAATTGTGGAGCATGGGCTTAGTCGCTCCGCAACATGTGGGATCTTCCCATGTCCCCTGCATTGGCAGGCGGATTCTTAACCACTCTGCCACCAGGGAAGCCCAGTAAAGTATTTTTTAAATTAATCTTAACCTTAATATTAGAGTAGTATTTTTTTTTTTTTTTGCGGTACGCGGGCCTCTCACTGTTGTGGCCTCTCCCGTTGCGGAGCACAGGCTCCAGACGCGCAGGCTCAGCGGCCATGGCTCACGGGCCCAGCCGCTCCGCAGCATGTGGGATCTTCCCGGACCGGGGCACGAACCCGTGTCCCCTGCAACGGCAGGCGGACTCTCAACCACTGCGCCACCAGGGAAGCGCTAGAGTAGTATTTTTAAGTATGTGTGTGCCACACTGGTATTTACCCTTTCCTATGGATTACACTTCAGTTGTTTACAAATTGTCACCACTGTAACAGTCCTCATACATATATCTCTCCGTAGGGCTAATTCCTAGAAGTAGAATTTGTGAGTCAAGGGGCATGCAGGGCTTCCCTGGTGGTGCAGTGGTTGAGAGTCCGCCTGCAGATGCAGGGGACATGGGTTCGTGCCCCGGTCCGGGAAGATCCCACATGCCGCAGAGCGGCTGGGCCCGTGAGCCATGGCAGCTGAGCCTGAGCGTCCCGAGCCTGTTGCTCCACAACGGGAGAGGCCACAACAGTGAGAGGCCCGCGTACCGCCAAAAAAAAAAAAAAAGGGAATGTATATTTAACATTTTAAATTAATTTTTTTTTTTTTTTACTAATTATTACTCCCTATAGAAGTTTGTAAAAGAGCTCCTTTCCCCTCACTCTTGCCAGTGTAATTATCCTTCTTAACAGCCGCAAAATAATCTTGAATTGGTGCTCCAGTTTGGAGGCAAAGCCACCTTGTCCCCTAGGAACGTCAGGAGCTAAATGCCCCTGTCAAACGCGGCTGCTGCTGCCAGATGGCGAGAGGGAGACGTGGGAGGACCGTGCCGCAGCCTCAGCCCGGGCTGGGTTGGCCGACGGCCGTCCGACCCAGTGCCCGCGAAGGCAGGGGAGGTAGAGAGCCAAACGGAGTGGGGAAAACAGGACCCGGACCCAGAGGACAGAAAGGCAAGGGCCAGAAGAGGAAGTTCCGCGATCCAAGGAAGAAGATGCGGGTCAGGTGAGGGAACTGAGGCCGCACGGTCTTACCAGCGCCCCGACCCGCTGTGCGCCCTGCGCGGCCACCGGGGCCGCGGTAGGGATGAGGGGGCGGCTTGGACCCGCGCCCCCGAGAGCCTCCGAGGACCTCCCCGCGACCTTTGATCCTCCCGAGGGCGACGCAGGAGGGAAAAGCCAGAGCGGTCGGAATCTGACCCAAACCCTCGCGCCCCACCTACTGGCAGCGGACCCAAGGCAATTTACGGGACCTCTGTGCGTCTCAGCTAGTCTTCTATGAATGCGGATCACTGCTGGGACATACCCCGGGGAAGACTGTTGTGAGCGTTAATTGAGATAATACATGGTGGCTAGTATTTCTGTACACCTCTCTAGAAACACCACCACCACCCAACACAACGGGCTCCTTCCCTTCCTGGAGATTACGGTGGATGGAAGAGAAGATCTATCCCAGGACAGACTTACAGTGTTCCCTTCTCCCTACACCCTCTAGTCCATCGTCCCCAGTCGGGAAAGAGATGTTACAAAACCTGGTCCTCACTCTCGGGAAGCCTACGCTGTAACTGAAGGGGCATGAATGGTACACACGCAGGAAAATGAGTTCAAAAGCCTTAACCGGGTTCAAAATGGACAGCATCTGACAGTTCTCTTGGGAGAAGGGGTGCCAGCCCCTCCTGTCCAGCTGTGCGATCTGACAAAGTCTGGGATCTACCTGGCACAACCTGCTCACTTCCCCAGGCCAGTCCCAGTTGAAGGAGAGGCTGGTCACCCGGGGAAGGGGTGGGGGAGGGCCGGGGAGGGGGAGGGGCATGGCACTCTGTGTTGGCAGTTGCCATGGTTTTGCTCCGAGTTCTGAGTGTCAACCTGCCCACTCCCTGAGACACTCAGGTCCCAGAAGCAGTAGGTCAGAAGCCCGAGGGGGCTGAGGAGTGCTACCTCTGGAGCCCATCGGCACACCTGTTGAGATGGAAGCCTTAGATGGACAGGGGGGTGAAGGGGACCAGCCACTAGAGAAGGTGCAGTGGGGTTGGGGATGTAAGGGAGAGAGGAAAGGAGGGCCCTGGAGGGGCTGGTTTGGGAAGGCAGAGAGTATGAAACTCAAGGAAGGAGAGAAGAAAGAAATAGTGTGAGGTACACGAGTTGGCAAGAGACTGAAAGAACAAGAGAGGGTTAATTCATTCAGACAAATGTTTATCAAGGACATATATATCTGGCAAGATGATGGGAAGGTTCTCGGCAAGATGATTGTTGTTTATGAAGATACAGAGGCTCGGGTGTGTGTGTGTATGTGTGTGTGCACGTGTGTTATGGTCTGTGAGGTCTGTCTGATTTGTGTGGTGTGTTTATGGAATTGATCAGCCTGAGTGCCCTCTCTCTCCGGTCTGGAGGAGCCTGTGTCCCGTTCCCTCTCCATCTTTCTCCCTCCCTTTCCCTGGTCTATCCCTTCAGAGTGCTCTGGGCCTGGATCTTCCTTGTGCCCCCTGAACACAGGCAGGAATTAATGCTCACTTTTCTGAGAGGCTTTTGAAAGGTCAGGTGTGAATCTCGTGTCAGTCTAATCCTGTGCTCTGACTTCAAGTATTATTCCACAGTCACTTCGTCGTTATTAATTTTCGGCTTTTTTTGCCCCAGCTTGCTGTCAGAAAGTTCCTTCTCAACATCACCATCACCGTCATACGCTCTCTGAGTGCCCATTAGCCCATGGGCCTGGGATTTTTAGGCACTCAATAAGTGCTGAATGAATGAGTAAATGAATCCCTAATCATCCCCCCAAGGAGTTACTTAAAATTCTTAGTGCCGTTAGTGTTCTCATCTGTAACCAGGAATAATGATTTCTAGCCTCACAGAATCTGTGGGAGAATAAAATGAGTTAATGTTTATCAAGTGCTTGGCAAAGTTAGCTGGTATACTGTGCTACAATTATTATAAAAGAAATGGGTCGGGCATTCTAGGTTTTCGAAGCAGGAATTCTCAGAGATGGTTTTCTTTGCCCGGGGCTCACTCACCTGAGTGCTGGCTCAAGGACGAGGTCACTGGGAAAACGGAGAAGGGCTTTGGCTGGCATCTGGACCAGTGGTTGCCCAGCACTGCCCCTCAGGAGCAGTAGCCCAAGCCCCCCAGCTGACTCCTGCCCCTGCCTCCTCCCAGGGGACGGATGGACCCTGCTTAGAGGGGAGCTCCAGCACCATCCCTGCCAGAGACTCACTTGTGTGCCAGGCCAAGGGCCTGGACAAGGACACCTTCAAAATTGTGAGTAAGGGGCCAGCCCAGGACCCTGTCCCCGTTCCCCACAGGTCAGGAGACCTGGGTCAGAAGTTGGCAGGCCTCAGACTCATAGTTCACAGCCCCACTTGACACACTCTTGGGAAGGAAGTGGGGTAAGAGGTTGACGGGAGCCTCCTCAACACTTCCTGGGCCATAAGGGTTGCAGCTGGGCCAACCTGCTGGCTCTGTGGGGCTGCCCAGCTGCCTCTTGTTTTTCCTGTGGCCCCTCACTTCACCTGTTGCCTCCTAAGTGTAAAGAATGTCTAAGGCCGCTGAAGAAGTTCCTGCGAAAGTTGCACCCGCCGAGGGACCTTCCCCAGGAGAAGAAGCTAAAGTACATGAAGCAGAGCCTGGTGGTCCTAGGGGACCACATCAACACCTTTCTGCAGCACTACTGCCGAGCCTGGGAAATCAAGCACTGGAGGAAGTAGGGCAGCCTCCCTACCCTTACCACTACACTCACTCCTGGGCCGACCCTTCTAGAATCAAGGTCACACCTTAGTGAAAATCTCCTAGTTCTTTATCTTAGTGTGAAAGAGTCAGGATCCTGGAGTGAGCATGGTGAAGGGGGATGGGGAGAACAGGGTCCGCTTGCGACTCTGGGCAGCACTGAGTGGACAGAGGACTCTCCTGAGCCCGGAGGGAATGGCTTCTGATCGAATAACTGCTGTGTGGTGTGGGGTCTCCTCACCGATACAGGGTATCCAAGGTCTGGCAAATCCCCATTACTCCATGTCCCCAACCAAACACTAAGGAGGCAGCATTTCCCCCTGGGTGGTCCTGGCCACAGGACAAACGCTGGAGGGAGAGGGGCTGTGCTCCGCCCCCCTCAGCCTTGGGCTTGGACTTCTCCCCTGCAGGAGGCTTTGGAGATTTGTCTCCCTCTTCTCGGAACTGGAGGCGAAGCAGCTTTACAGGCTCTACAAGTATACCAAGAACAGCCAGACGGCCAAGTTCCCGGTGAGGTTCCTCCAGGGCCCAGCTGAGGGTTGGTTGGTGTGTTCTTAAATTGTGAGGGGAGGCCTGCAACTGAAGGGCGGCATTTGGGATCTTAATTCCCCAACCAGGGATCAAACCGGCGCCCCCTGCAGTGAAGGCCGGGAATCCTAACCACTGGACCACCAGGGAATTCCCTGAAGGGCCCTCTGATACAGCCAGCACCCCTCAGTCCCTTCCACACTCACTGCCTGAGGAAGATGCCACTGCCCCTGCGGTGGGCACAGAGTGGGGCTGAAGAGGGCAGAGACTCAGCTTCAAGTTCTAGATATTTATTCATCCTCCACACCCACACCCTGATGTGAACAGGGGCAAGGAGAGCCCCTGTTCTCACAGTCCTTGGAGAGCCGTGGGCAGGG
Source organism: Phocoena sinus (assembly GCF_008692025.1). Classification (NCBI taxonomy): domain Eukaryota; kingdom Metazoa; phylum Chordata; class Mammalia; order Artiodactyla; family Phocoenidae; genus Phocoena; species Phocoena sinus. The sequence continues at coordinate 31,371,431 of NC_045782.1, read as the reverse complement.
ATGATTGAGGCCAGGCAGAAAGGCACAGCCAGCTTGAAGGAGACTCTGGAGATTGTTGCAGAGGACAAATTCCTGGGCAGGGACTTCCCTGGTGGTCCAGTTGTTAAGACTCCGAGCTTCCAATGCAGGGGGTGTGGTTCGATCCTTGGTCGGGGAACTAAGATCTCACGTGCCATGAGGCATGGCCAAAAAATTAAAAAAAAAAAAAAAAGATCCTGGGCAGTCTTTGTCCAAAAACAGTGCTTCTCAAACATTTTGGTCTTGGGTCACTTCTACCCTCTTAAAAATCATTGGGGACCCCCCAAAACCTGTATTCCTGTAGGTTACATCTATTGATATTTATTTGCCCTACTAGAAATTAAAGCTAAAGAAATAATTCAAAATATGTATTTACTGATTCATTTAAAAACAAGGAGTCCGTTATATATTAACATAATTTTTATGAGCGTTAACTGTATTTTCCAAAACAAAAAAATTTAGAGAGAAGAGTGGCATTGTTTGACATTTTTGCAAATCTCTTTAGTGTCTGGCTTAATAGAAGACAGTTGGATTCTCATATCTGCTTCTGCTCAATCTCTTATGATATAGTGATTTGGTTAAAGTGCATGAAGAAGATCCAGCCTCATACAGATTTATAGTTAAAAGAGAGGAGTATTTTATTAGTGTTTTCAGATAATCGTGGATAGTTTTCTTTGATACCACACCAAAACTCAGAAAGTGGCAGTTACTTAATTGCAGTGTGGAATCTGAAACCATATTGATGAATGTTTTAAAATAGAATTAAAAAAATTTTTTTTAATTAATTATTTTTAGCTGCGTCGGGTCGTCATTGTTGGGTGTTCGCTGCTGTGCTTGGGCTTTCTCCAGTTGCTGTGAGCAGGGGCTACTCTTTGTTGTGGTACGAGGGCTTCTCACTGCAGTGGCTTCTCTTGTTTCAGAGCTCAGGCTCTAGGCGCACGGGCTTCAGTACTTGTGGCACGTGTGCTCAGTAGTTGTGGTGCACAGGCTTAGTTGCTCCGCGGCATGTGGGATCTTCCCGGACCAGGGCTCGAACCTGTGTCCCCTGCGTTGGTAGGCGGATTCTTAACCACTGTGCCACCAGGGAAGTCCCAGACATTTTTTTTTAAACCAGTTTTAGGTTTACAGAAAAATTGAGTATAAGGTATAGGGTTAGCCAAAAAGTTAGTTCGGTTTTTTCCATATAATGTTTCGGAAAAACCCGAACCAACATTTTGGCCAACCCAATACAGAGTTCCCATATCCCACCCTTTTCTGTCTTCCTTATTATTAGCACCTTGCATTGGAGGGGTACATTTGTATCTTTGATGAGCCAATATTGATACACTATTAACTAAAAAAATAATGTCCATAGTTTACATTAGGGTGCACTCTTTGTTTTGCACATTCTATAGGTTTTGACAAATGTACAATAACATGTATCCACCATTACAGTAGCAAACAGAATAGTTTCATTGCCCTAAAAATCCCCTGTGCTCCACCTATTCATTCCTCCCTCCTTCCCCCAGACGCCTGGCAATCACTCATCTTTTTATTGTCTCCAGTTTTTCCTTTTCTGGAATATCCATGTAGTTGGCATCATACAGTATGTAGCCTTTTCAGATTTGTATCAATGAACTTTTCACACTAGGTTACATTAGAATCCATTGGTTTCTCTCTTGCACTTTGAGTGGACCCCACTTTTCAGGGGGTCTGTGAGGTTAGAGTATTTCACAGAGCACACTTTGAGAACCACTGATCCAAAAGAATAATCACAGATAACAGTTTTTATGTACCAGGCATATTATGTTCCCTCATGTCATCTTCAAAAGTAACACTAGGGCTTCCCTGGTGGCGCAGTGGTTGGGAGTCCGCCTGCCGATGCAGGGGACGCGGGTTCGTTCCCCGGTCGGGGAGGATCCCACATGCCGCGGGGCGGCTGCGCCCGTGAGCCGTGGCCGCTGGGCCTGTGCGTCCGGAGCCTGTGCTCTGCAACGGGAGACGCCACAACAGTGAGTGGTAATTAGAATTATTGTCCACAGTGTGTAAATGAAGGTAGTGAGGTAAAGTAACTTGACCCAAGCCACATAGCAAGTGGGAGGGAAGAACTGGATTCAAACATAATCTAGTTCAAAGGAAAGCCCCGCCCTGACCTCACCCCACCCACTGCTCTAGCTGTGCAGCCTTAACCAAATCCTCTCTTTCTCTGGGTCTTTATTTCTACCTCTGAACATGAATGAGTGGATTCAGTGATTCCCCTTCTGAATATAAGGAGCTGCCATTTTGGTGATTCTTGGATTTCAGCAGCAGGAAAATTTCAAAAGATGTTTTCAGGCTCTCAACTTTAATTTTGTGAAGGACTTTAAAACAAGTACCACTGTTTCATTACAAACACATAAGACACTATACTCAAAAAAGAGATGAAGGACATATCCCAACGGAAAGAGACACCCAAGAAGGGACAGTTGGCAGCCTGGTCTCAATGTCCCCATGGTCCCCATCTGTTGCCCTCCATCCTTCTGGCTACACAGGTGTGAGGTGCAGTCCGGCCGAAGCAGTTGCCTAATGAGGGCAGGACTGGGGCTCTGGCACGTGGGCCCCTCTCTTCTGCTCAGCACTGTGGCCCCCTTGCAGGTAGCCTTCTACCCTTTGGACATCCCGGAGAGCTCCTTGCCTGCCAACAAGGAGGACAGTCTGCCCAAGCTCTGCACTGCCTGGGGGCTGCGCAGTCACCTCAGTGCCATGAAGGAGAGGCTGTCCAAGATGCATGCCCCGGGCCGCCAGGTCTCCCTGCTCGGGGAGCTGAGAGCTGAGGGCCACAGCGGGAGAGGTAATGCCTGGAGGAGGGGCCTGTGTGTCCCGTGGAACACCTGACATAGTCTTCATCCCTCCTCCCCATCTTCTCTTCATCCCTTCACTTCTTTTACTTATTCATTTACTTATTTATTGGCCACACCACGTGACATGTGGGATCTAGTTCCCAGACCAGGGGTCGAACCGCGCCCCCTGCATTCACAGCGTGGAGTCTTAACCACTAGACCACCAGGGGAGTCCCCATCCCTGCATTTCTGTTTTCTTTTTTTTATAAATTTATTTATTTACATTTATTTATTTATTTATTGTTGGCTGTGTTGGGTCTTCGTTGCTGCGCATGGACTTCTCATTGCGATGGCTTCTCTTGCTGTGGAGCATGGGCTCTAGGTGTGCGTGGGCCTCAGTAGTTGTGGCACGTGGGCTCAGTAGTTGTGGCTCATGGGCTTTAGGGTGCAGGCTCAGTAGTTGTGGCACACGGGCTTAGCTGCTCCGTGGCATGTGGGATCTGCCTGGACCAGGGCTCGTACCCGTGTCTCCTGCACTGGCAGGTGGATTCTTAACCACTGTGCCACCAGGGAAGTCCCATCCCTGCATTTCTCTTTCTGTCCATTTTCCTTCCCCCTCTCCACTCTTTCTTTTCTCTTTTTCCCCCTTTCCCCGCAGGTATGCTCATTGTAGAAAGTTTGGAATGTACAGATAGTATAAAATAGAAGAGAGGAAAATTACCCGTCACCCACGGGTATGACTATTAACATTTAGGTGTGTTCCCTTCACTGTTCTGTTTCATCCCAACCCCCCAACCCGGAGGTCTCAGGAAACATGCCTTTTTCAGTTAACATGTAAACAAAGCACTTTCCCGTACAACCAGAAGCAGAGCAGAGATGTTTCTAGAGGCTAAGAGCAGGGACTCCCGGGAAGTGTCCAAGCAGCAGCAGAATGCCCCCTCAGCTTTGGGCAGGGTATGGGCAGAGGAGGGGTTCATTCCACCAGGGAGGAGGCCGTCCAGCCAGCTGGCCTGGGAACCGACTTCCCGGCAGCCTTGGCCTCTGCAGTGACTGCGTGGCCTGGCTCTCTGGACAGAGGGTGCGGGATTAGGGGACAGAGACTCTTCAGTGAGAGGGACCCCAGCCAAGGTTGGAACCTATGAAGGCCCCTCCTGTGCACTGAGGTGCAGAGAGGTGTTGGGCCACCTACCTCACACCCTTCTGAAACTGGCTTTTTGCTTAGCTCCTGGGGGAGAAGATGAAGGCAAATGGTAAGCCTAGGACCGCAGAGCATGGTCCTAAACTGGACCCAGGTGTTCCTCTGAAGGCCAGGCTGGCTGGGGCAGCCCTCAGGGCATCTTCACCAGTCACAGTCCACCAGTCACTTGGACCAAGTGGGAGGGCAGGAATGAGGATGGGTCAGGTACAGAGGGCCCAGGTCAGGCAGCTACCGAGACCCAGAACTCTGCCTGGGCTTTGCGGGGGCCCGTGGCCCCAGTGCCTATTGTTTAAATTGAGGAAGTAAAACATACAGTGGAATGAAGGCCAGTCCATCATTAATATGATGTAGGTCAGGGACTTCCCTGGTGGCACAGTGGTTAAGACTCCATGCTCCCAATGCAGGGGGCCCAGGTTCGATCCCTGGTCAGGGAACTAGATCCCACATGCATGCCACAACTAAGAGTTCACGTGCCACAACTAAGGAGCTGGAGAGCCGCAACTAAGGAGCCTGCCTGCCACAACTAAGACCTGATACAACCAAATAAATAAAATTAATTACTTGATTTTAAAAAATGATCTAGGCCAAGCTGTCCATGAATCAGATGAGGATAGTGAGGTGCAGGCTTTTGGGCCAGCGTCTCCCTGTACCAAGAGCTTTGTGTCTCTTAATTTCACCCAAACCCTGCAGCATCCTGATGAGATGGGCATTATTATCCCCCTCCTACAAATGCACGATCTCAGAATACAGGGTAAAGGGTAGGTCTGGAGGAGGTAGGTTTGGGACAGGATTTAAAGAAAGGAATAAGGAGAGGGAGGGGGAAGGGGAAAGAGGTGGGAGGGATGTGTGCATGGAGGTGAGGGGGCAGTGAGTAGACAGGCTGGGCTCAGGGGTGAATGGCCAAGCACATTGCAGAGGTGCAGGCTGGCGTGTAACAGGAAAAAGGCTTGGATGGTGGGATAAGAAATTGGACTTGAAATTGTAATTCTTAAAATAACATTTTATTACAAGCATAAGCATATCCTAGAAAATTAGATAATTCAGATCAGCAAAAAATAAGAAAATATAAACATTGTCATCCAGTTAGCACTTTCCAGATGTTTTTTATGTATATAAATACCTGTATTAAACAAAAATGAGACCATGCCGTATATAGGATTTTGATTTGAACTTGCTTTTTTCAGTTATAGAAACCTTCCATGTTAACATCTTCATTTCATCTAATTGTTGAATTAAATACTCCACTTTCAAATTTTCCCAGCAAAGACATCTTTTGCACTGGTTTCCCAAACCGTGTGTTTCACCTGGTTATGTCTCTTAAGCCTCTTTTAACCTAACCGAGTCCCCTTTTTTACACCCTGGCCTGTCGAAGAGATCAGGCTATTTTGCAGAATGTTCCAATTTCTGCTTTTTTCTTATTACTTCCTTTTGGTATCTTTGAAGCTTGTTCTTCTATCCAGGAGCAGGATTGTAGGTCATGAGTCTCGATGAATTCATGTTAAACATGTTTTTTGGCTGGGATATGTTACAGACGAGGCTGTGTTTTTCACATTGTGTTACATGAGATAACACATATTACCTGGTAGAGCCACCATGACTGAGTGAATCACCAAGTCTATCGTGCAGTTAAAAGTGACCTGCATGGTGTTTCTTGGGCACCATGTTCATGAGTCAGTTCTGAAGGAAAAAGATGGCAACGGTGTTTGCAAACAACCCAGCAACAAAGTACTGGGAATTGGGCTGTGAAACTAGAGCGAGGAGTGGGGAGGGATCAGAGTCGGAAGCCAGAGGTCTAGTCCCGACTGTACCCCTAGCTTGGCTTAGGCTTTGAACAGCAGCCCTTTTCCTTACTCTGTGCCTGTGTGAGATCCCTCAACTGTGAATTGGAGGGATACCATCTCCCTACCCCACAGTGTTTCTGTGAGAAAAGAGTAAGGGACATAGGTTGGAAGCAAGATAAGATTTTGTTGTTCTTCCTTTGAGTCCTTACCATGCCCCCCACATGTTACAGACTGAGATTCTCTGACTATTTGTGATGTCATCAGCACTGTCTCTGACTTTCCCTTTTTCAGGTTCTTTAGGGAAACTTCCTCAACAACCAAAACTCAAGAGAAAGAGGATTAAGGAAGCCCCAGAAACTCCAGAGACCTGCCCACAAGAATACCCAGCTGGGGCAGAGGGCCAGCTCGCCCTGGATCCCAGAGCACTTGTACCTGAGGGCATGGGGGACCAATGAGGGGAAAGAAGAAATTGTCTCTGTCAAAAGGATGCTCAGGTCTTAATTATGTATGAATGGGGCAAGGAAATAAACATCCTTAATACAGTTTGACTTGGCTAAGGTGGTCACTGTGTCAAGGACCATCAGTCTGGGTGGAGATACATGTAAATAGACGTTACAACGGGGTGACACAGGTGCCTGGGGAAGACCTCAGGGGAGGTAACACAGGCACTGATGTGTTTGCCAGGGAAGAGCACAGGTGGGGGTGGAATGGGCCTGGGGTAAGTCAGAGAGTGATAACTCTGGCGCCTGCCTAAATCGTCTGCCCTTGATCTCGTGGGAAAGTTAGCGGGGGGACAGTGAGAAGGGAGATGCCAGGAATGAGCTGGTGTGACTCGGTTATCAGGTAAAGTACACGGAAGTGAGAGAGAGTAGAGGCAGGAGACCAAAGAAGTAACCATATTAATAGTCTTAGCTAGGAACTATACTCAGTATTATGTAATAAGCTATAAGGGAAGAGAATCTGAAGAAGAATAGCATACATATGTATAACTGAACCACTGTGCTGTACACCTGAAACTAACACGATATTGTAAATCAACTATATTTCAATTTTTAAAAATTAAAAAAAAAGTCTTAGCTAGGATGTTGGTTCAAACCTGTGGTCCAAAATTGGCAGCCCATGTGCTGAATTCAGACCACTGATGTGTTTTGCTTGCCCCCTGTGGTGGTCTACTTGTTTAAAACATTTTTATTAAGAAAGTCAGTTGCCAATATTAACTTGGTACATTTCACATTAGAAACAACAGCAGTTTAAAAAACCGGCCACACTTGGACCTGTCTTCTCAAATGACCACACCTGGCTGGGGCTGAGACACACATGGGGCTCAGGTTTCACTGATACTCTTTCCAGTTCACCACAGTCCCCACCCTCCCGGTTGCCTTACACACTGGCCTTCTTCACTTCCTTTCTATCACCTTTTGATCCTTTTAGCCTTTAGTATTTGTTACCCTTAGGGTATATACAAATGCAATGAAGCTGTGCATGAATGGGGGAGGAGTGAATTTGTGAGACTAAGGTAAAGTTGACAGTTTTTGGTGACAGAAGTGGGAGATGAAAAAGGAAGGGAAGGGGAGGAAGTGAAGGTGGTACATTGTTTCTAGCTAGAAAGGCCATGTGGATGGAGGTCAATTCCAGGAGAAGCCGGTCCAATTGTATTCCAAGAACACAGAAGAATCAGGGCTCTGCTAGCGGCAGCAACATACAGTGCCCAGTATGGGCTGGAGTGGATGGGACCAGAACAAATGTGTGTGACCCTTTTTCCTTTCCTCTCTCAATTTGTACTCAGGAGTGAATATCATCAAAGATTTAAAATGTTAAAATGAATATCAGTCTAGACTTGAAGACCAAGTACAGGGAAGCATAAATAGGGAAGGAGGTGGCAGCCCCAGCTGCTTCTTTGTTCCTGGTACCCATTGCCTCCCAGAAGCAAAATGAGAGGCTAAGGCAGCGGCCTGGGATCAGCCTTACTGGGTGTTCCTGACAGTCCTGACAAAGCAGGGAGGATTTTATATGGGAAAAGAATCTGAAAAAGAATGGGTATATGCATATGTATAACTGGATCACTTTGCTGTACACCTGAAACAAACACAACACTGTAAATCAACTATACTCCAACATAAAATAAGAATTAAGTTAAAAAAAAAAAAGCAGGGAGGATTTGTGAGAGAAGGGCAAGCAGGCTGGAGGGTAACCCTGACGACTGGGGGCTCTCCAATTTTCTCCACTCCTCTGAGAGATTTCACTGACAAGTCCCAGGGAAAGGGCTGGCTGTCTGGGGAACGGAACAGAGTAAGAAGGTGAACCCTGTGTGCGAGGCAGCACCGCCACCTAGAGGAACTATGGAACTCTACAGCCTTCTTCTTCCCGTGGAAAGAGATGGAGACCAGGAGGAAATGGGGGAACTTCCTACCAGCCTTGAGGACAATCAGAAGGCCTGAAAGCAAAATGGGCAACAGGTGAGGCTTCGTTTTGGAGGCTCCTTACTCCTTCCTCAAATTCAGTAGGATCTCAGAATTCTAAAAAGGCAGATCACATGACATTGCTCTGTTCAAAACCCTCCAACAGCACAGAGGCTTTTTAGGGCAGTGAAAATACCCTATATGATTCTAGAATAGTGGATACATGTCATTATACATTTGTCCAGACCCATAGAATGTGCAACACCAAGAGTGAACCCTAATGTAAATTTTGGTCGCTGGGTGATTATGTTGTAGCCATGCAGGTTCATCAGTCGTAATCAATCTACCCCCTGATGGGGGATGTGGGTAATGGGAAAGGCTGTGCACGTGTGGGGATGGCAGTATACAGGAAATCTGTGTACCTCCTGCTCAATTTTTCTGTGAACCTAAAACTTCTCTGAAAATAATGTATTAAAACAAACAAACAAGCAAAACCTTCCAAAAGCCTTTTCCCTCATGCATGTTAAAAGCCAGTCTTTGCGAGGGCCTGCAAGGCTCTCGATGATCTATCCCTGTCCATTCTGTTGCCTCTCTGCCCTCATCCTTGCTTTTCTCATACCTGTCAAGCATACTCCGGCCTGAGGGCTTTTTCACTGGCTGTTTCCTCTGTCTGGAATGTTCTTCCCAAGCAATTACAATAGTACCCAGCATGTAGCAGGCACTTAACACACATTTGACGAATGAATGATTTAATGAATAAATGAACCAAAATAGACCTTTCACCCAAACACCACCTGGTTCAGAGGGGATAAAAGAGGCCCAAGAGGAAACGTTACTTCTCCAAGGTTGAGAAGGAAGTCAATGCCAGAAGGCGGACGAGAATTCAGACCTGATGACCCCAGGCCAGTACACATACCACACACCAAGGACACATGTTCCACCCGCTCTCAGCCAACACGCTCACTTCCCACAAGATGTCAGTAACACACAAGACCCAATGTATGACTTCTCCTAGGATCGGCTGTGTTTTCTTAGTAACAATATCTCTAAGGTGGACTTGGGGACACCAGAAATAGTGGGTGGGGGAGGTTATTTGGGGGTGGGGAGCCTTGGTGGAAACCCCAAACCACACCTTGACCTAAGCTGCCTGTGGATAGGCTCACCCTGAGGAACATGCCTCACTGATGGCTCCTCTCCTAGTGAATAATGGATACTTTCCCTAAAGTCTCAAACAGAAGAGTCTCCTGACCACAGATGTAATAATTAACTGCTACCTGACCCACGCCCACCCCAGGCTACCAGAGTCTCCTGGCCGTCTTCTCTTCATAATAACACTGCGGCAAATGCTATGACTCAGGAGAGATGGCAAAGTGCTTTGCATCCATTCTCCTCGGACCTTCATGTCAAACTCGTGAGGGAGATTCTACCCCATCACAGAGAAGAAAGGAGGGGCTTAGGGGCTACCACAGCTGAATTGAGAGATGGACTTTCCAGGTCTCCTGACTCCACATCCAGTACTCCTGGGTTTTGACTTTACAATGTTTTTCCTTTGTGCAGGCAGACATTTCCTATTTTTATAGAGTTAAATTATCAGTCTTTTCTTTTAAGGCTTCTTTATGACTTTGAAAGGTCTTCCTCACTCAGAGAATATTTAAAATTCTATCTTTCCTTCTTCTAGCACTAGGATTTCAGTTTTTACATTTAAATCTTTGGTCTATCTGAAATTTATTTTGATTTAAGTTGTATAATAGGATTCCAATATATATATTTTTCAGGTGGCTAAATGGTTATCCTTGCGCATGTGGGAATGTATTTATAGGATATAACATATAAGGGAAAAATCCACCTTTTCTACACTGTTTTGAAATGTCACCCTTATATATTAAGTTCCTGACTTATTTGGGTCTATTTCTGAGCTTTCTGTTCTGGTCTATTGATCTGTCTGTTCATGTAAAGTTGGGTTTTAATGAAAAAGGAGAAAAAGATATACAATAACAAAACAGGATATGATAGGAAAAGAGTATACAGATTCTAAAAAGAACCAAATGAAAATTTAAAAATGAAAAATAATTACTGATATTAAAAACTTAATAGTCAAGTTAAACAGAAGACAACATCTGAATTCACAGATTAATCTTGACATCATAAAGCTAAATACTGTAACCAGACATTATGGGCCTCCAGCTAAGCAGTATGTTTGCAAAAAATCTGAAACTGAATCTGATCAGATTTCTAGCTCTATTACCAGCTCATAGGAAATACAAGGGACTGAGGAGCACATTAAATGATACCATGGGGACAGAATCAGCAAACTCTTGAAGATGTGAAAATTCACAGAACAAACAAACCAGTTCCTTTAATATATAAACTTCAAAGGGGGGAAAAAAAGAGGAAGAGAAAATCTAAAAATTAAAAGAGATTGAAGAACTATGACCAAAGGACATAAGAGGACCATGTTTGCACCCTGATTGGAACAAACCAGTTCTACAAAAACGTTTCTGAAACATTCAGGGAAATTGAACATGGGCTGACAAATTTGATGATATAAAAGGATAAGTTAATATTTCTTAAGTGCGGTAATAGTATTTTGGAGATAGATATATATATATATATATATATATATATATATATATATATATATATATATATATAAGGTTTTTAATTTTTTTTGGCCATGCTGCATGGCATGAGGGATCTTAGTTCCCCGACCAGAGTTTGAACCCCTGCCCGCTACAGTGGAAGCATGGAGTCTTAACCACTGGACCACCAGGGAAGTCCCTATATATATATATATATATATATATATATATATATATATATATATTTTTTTTTTTCCGGTACGCGGGCCTCTCACTGCTGTGGCCTCTCCCGTTGCGGAGCACAGGCTCCAGACGCGCAGGCTCAGCGGCCATGGCTCACAGGCCCAGCCGCTCCGCGGCATGTGGGATCTTCTCGGACCGGGTCACGAACCCGTGTCCCCTGCATCGGCAGGAGGACTCTCAACCACTGCGCCACCAGGGAAGACCTACATATTTTTAAAGTCTTTATATTTTAAAGATAAACAGTAAAATATTTCTAGACAAAACAATGATTCCTGGATTTGATTTAAAATAATCCAGGACTTCCCTGTGGTGCAGTGGTTAAGAATCTGCCTGCCAATGCAGGGGACACGAGTTGGAGCCCTGGTCCAGGAAGATCCCACATGCCGTGGAGCAACTAAGCCTGTGAGCCACAACTACTGAGCCTGCACTCTAGAGCCCGCGAGCCACAGCTACTGAAGCTCGTGCGCCTAGAGCCCCTGCTCTGCAACAAGAGAAGCCACCGCGATGAGAAGCCCGCGCACCACAACAAAGACCCAATGCAGCCATAAATAAATAAATAAATGTATATATTTTAAAAACCCTCCTTTAAAAAACAATAAGGTACTGTCTGGAAGTGATCACATTCTTTTCAAACTTTATATATCCTGTCTGGCTTAACGATTTTATGCAGTTGTCCAGAAATTTTTTAAAATTGTGGGAACTCATAAAACGTAACCATCTTAACTATTTTTAAGTGCACAGTACTGTTAATTATATTCATTGCTGTGCAACTGATCTCCAGAACTCTCATCTTGCAAAACTGAAACTCTACTACACCCATTAAGCAGCCTCTCCTCATTTTCCTCCCCTCCAGCCTTGACAACCACTCTTCTACTTTCTGACTCCTCTAGATAGCTCATGTAAGTGGAACCATCCAGTATTTTCTCGCTCTCCTCTCCCTTTTGTGACTGGCTTATATCAGTTAGCATAATGCTCTCAAAGTTCATCCATGTTGTAGCATGCATCAGAATTTCCTTCCTGTTTAAGGCTGAAGAAAATTCCATTGTATGTATGTACCACATTTTTATCCATTTTTTGCGTTCATCCATTGATGGACATTTGGGTTACTTCCACCTTTTGGCTATTGTGAATAAAGCTGCTATGAACGTGGGTGTACATATGATCATGACAATGGCTTTCACAAAGCTTTAAATAAAATGCTGCATAAGTACCAAGAAGTGGCAACTCAAGCTTTAAGGGAAAGCTTCCCGTGTCCTTTCAGCTCGATGAAGGAGATTTTATGCAAGAAGTGGCATTCCATACAACAGAGGAAATAGCATGTTCAAAGTCATGGAGATGTAAAAGGAAAAAAATTTAAATTCAGTATCACCAGGGAACTCCCTGGTGGTCCAGCGGTTAGGACTCCATGCTTTCACCTGTGGAGGGCTGGGTTCAATCCCTGGTCGGGGAACTAAGATCCTGCAAGCCGCACAGCGCAGACAAAAAAAAAAAAGTTCATTATCACCAAAGGTGGCAGGTGACGAAGTCAGTGCTGACTATTCCAAGTGCAGGTGGGATTTTGTCTAAATGTTGATCAATTTTCTTTGTAATCTTTTAAAATCTCGTTTCATTTCCTGAGTGCTTTAGATTCATGCTGTTTCATGGTGGATTTTTAAAAAGACCTAATGTGACCCCGCCATTCACAGGAGGAAATAAAACACAAAGAGGCTTACAATGACATATCTCAAATTCCTACTGTTGAGAGGCAGGGCTTGAACCCTAACCCACACCCAGGGTTTTCTCCATTGTCACCAGCAGAACTTCACCAGGTCTCATCATCCATTCTCAGCCTTTTAGAGTTAGAAGACTAGGGAAAAGAGTGGTGTGCTTAATTCTGTAAAGATCAGAAAGTCCCCTGCATTAATGCAGTGCTTATCGTTTCCAAAGTACTTTCACGAGCACCATCTCCAGATGCTGTTACCATGTGTCTTCTCTGCCACACAGCTCACTTTTGTTGAGCAAGAACACTGTTGTTCTAGTTCCAACAGTTTCTCTCACACTGTTCTCTAATAAAAAGCCTGTGATGTTTCAACAATCCCAAGTCCCAAAAGTGAGCACAACTAAATTGGAAACAGATACACTATGAATGCAGGAACACTATATTTATTAAGTCAATAATTCATTTTTAGCAATACAAGTACAGAATATATCACAATGCTGATTACAAACATACTTAGTATGGTTTAATGGTTACAAATAATGGTGGGCACTACAAGTTTGTGATAAGGATGACATGAAAGGTCATTCTGACACAATGAAGAATTAACTGCCTTTAAAAAATCTATCAATGACCTTAGGTATTTCTATAGAAATTACTGTGGCACTAGTAGTGGGGATTTTCATGTAAAGAATTGACAGTGATTTGCTTTTGTTTCATTAAGAGATTTTTGAGTCTATTAAACTAAAATCCCCTGTTGCTTAGTAAAGTATAAAAATAGTACTGACCTGGTAATATTTAATAAAACATAGCATTCATTCACATCATAAAAGTGGAACTAAATTGAAAAGTTTTAGTTACCATGGCAACATATCTTCCCATAAAAGAAATCTACAGAAATGAGCAATGTTACACAAATGGTACCTGCAAAGTTATTTAGTGATCCAACACTTGTGCACCACAAACCAAGTTTTCTAGATACCTATATATAGCATATATTTTTAATCTTAAATTTTACTTTTGAAAAAAAATGTGCACTTCAAAAAACTCACTAAGGCCACTCATGCTATAGATGCCTAGGACTGTAATTAAAGAATAGCATTATTTTAAAAAATGCCAAAGCACACTCCTTCAGATCACCAACAGGGTAAAACCAGTTTTCTGCCTAAAACATTCCTGAGATCTGTGGACAATACAACTACTAGTGTTCAAGCTGGAGATTAATTCAAATGTCAGATAAAAAAAGGAATTTTCTAGCAAGAACTGAGGTCCTCCAAAGCCAAGAGGTGAAATATACATGTTAATTCCTAAAGCAAAAATAAAACTCTCAAAAACGTTTTTACTTATAAATAAGTATTTTTCCAGTAGTAACTTTGCCATCCAGAAAAAGAACAGTTTGGAAGCAGCAAGGCTACAAATTCAGGGGAAAAAAACCAACAAAACTGAGTAGCAGTTAATACAGGTATCCTCTGCCTTCTGAAAGTTCACTTTATGCTACTTTGCTTTTATGAAAGACCTACATTAGCACCTGTTTTTGCTAACCGAAAAAAATCCAAAAGGATCTTCACTCTTACGAAAAAAGGTGAAAAGCAAAATTAGCATGCAGCGCTTGTTTTGCAGACAGCTGTTATAGAGGCAGTGGCACCCTGAGCGAGAGTGGCACTGCCAAGCTCCTCCCCTAGAACTACGCTCAGCATCTCAGCTTCAAGCCACAAGTGTGCGAGTTTCTGTGCATTATCTCAATTTATTTTGTGCATCCATTAGCAAGACATGTCCTAAGGTAACTGCCTCTCTGCTGTTCACCTGTTTTGGCTTAAAGAGGTTTCACGGGAACGCTCTCCTTTTGGATAGCGGTGAAAGCCTCTACCTGCTACTCAGCAAACCATTCTTTCAATCTGTAAAGTATGGCCAAAAGCTTCAATCATGTTGTAGGCATGTGTTTACTGTGCAGCATGCTGTCTGCACTATAAGGCACAGCCAGATGGCACTCTCATTATTTATGACTGCAGCCGCCGGACCTGGTTTTCACAATATTATGAACCCTTCTCTAACAGGCTAAGAACAAAGGTCTTTGTCAAATCTTTCATTTTCACAAGTGAAAGCACACCTGTGTGGGGATTACCCCAAAGCAATAATGAGTTCATTTTTTGCTGAACAGAGACAAAATTTGATGATAATAAGGGTCTTGATGCTTCGGGCAAAGTCAGCTTTGGGGACCCATAAAAATTATGGTCTAAAAAACCCAACTGGCTCTCCTAAACTGAACGTAGGAGTGACCGACCACCTGTGTGGCTCACGAATGTTACAGGGCTCCCTGATGCACCCAACTTGAGTAGCACCAAACTTTAGCAAAAAGACTGGGTAAGAGAGAAAAAATGAAAGCCAGGAAAGGATGAGACCAAAGGCCCCTTATTTAATATTACTTTGCTGAACTTCCAGAAAAATCTTTTAAGTTGGTCTAGGATTTCTGACACACAACCCCACCATATATAAAAAGTTTGTTCAAGCAACTGGCTATTGTGAGGTAATTTTATTCTTTGCTTTGAGATTTTTTCTAACCCCAAAAATCATGATGATATTTACCTCCCTAACTTATCCTAAACATCCCTACTGAAAGGATAAATTCCACACTTAAAAATTATTAGGGTATTATTCTTCATTAAAACCAGAAATAATAGCACATTAAATTATATCACTAACAGAAACTGGCAATCTCTCTTCTCAACCTAGAGTGTCTGCATTAAGTCAAAGTATATGGATTTACAGAAAACTACATTAAAGCCGTGGCAATAAGGGGGAACTACCAATAATGACTTTTTTTTTTTAAGAAAAACTGGCAGCCGTTTAATATTATCACCCTGTGATCCTAGGCTTCTAAATATCGTGTTGCTTTATCACTGAGTGAGCTAAGCTGAGTTCAGACTGAATTAGAGAAGATGAGGCCTTAAGTCATTTGCTTGATTTTATCCTAGGAAATGCTATATGTGCACAAAACCAAAAATATAGATTAAAAAAAAACTTCATATGAAAACATAAGTTTCAAAATATTTATTGAAAAACAATTTACCATGACATTCCTATACCACAAACATACCACAGGACTCTAAATAACCAACAAAAGTATACAAAGCCTATCCTTAAAGTATCTTTGGAGGTATTAAATATATAGGCCCATGAGGATAGAGCTGAGTAACTTAAAAATGTTAGTCCTTGGTCACACAGACTATTTGGTAATTAATAAAGAGGTGCCTCTTGGCATTAGATTGTAATAAACTGGAAGGGGGAGGTGCAGGTGTGCCAATGTGCTCTTTTCAAAATTAAAAATAATTCAATTTGAGGATTAAACCCAGGTTTCAAAATCACATGGCTATAATCTTAGGGTCTGGGCTTGCTTCATCTCTTTAGGTACCTCCCCTAGTCAATGCCCACTTGGGGACTTAAAAACACCGGCTCATAACTAACAAGACGGCAAATTACAGTTTTAAACAAGGTTGTATTTAGGAAGTCCAAAAAAGTGTTTAAAATCAAATTTATCTGAAATCTCCAATTACTTTTTCTGTAGTCAATGTGGTGGACAGTTTAGATATTTTCCCCCTCCCACCCCAACATGCCTGTTAAAAGAAAACCAAAATTCAGCACACATCCACTCACCCACAGACCACTCCCAGCATTAGCCAGGAGCAACATCTCTAACAGCCAAGTCATGAACCCCTGAAAATAGGGGGGAAAAACCCTGATTCTTAACTATAGAGGCACCAAATAGGCCACTATAATAAGAACTGAGGTAACAGCAAAAGACCTTTTTTGTTTCTTGGATTGCTACATGTCACAACTTCTCAAATTTGAAGATTACCTCAACATTAAATAACCTGACTGGCTTAAAAAAAAAAATCAAAACCCAATAAACAGAAAGACAAGTTAGTGAAATAGATAAATCATTAGGGGAATCTTTCCACTTGATTCTTGAATTGCAAATAAAATGACCTAGTTGCACTATTATTTACCATAAACACGAAGGATTTCTAAGACGACTTGCTGTTTTTCGGAATTCATTTTTCCATTAATCCCCATAAACCACACAGTAACCTATAATTCCCATCTGGACATGAGCTATTTCATGACTCGGAGCCAATATACTTGCTAACTGTGTTGCTTATTAGGGTAACATTTAAAATGAGGGAGATGGCTGCAGCAGATATTTATAGACTTGCTTCTGGCATTGCCATCTGTGTACCTTGACTAAAATATGCCACTGAAATTGCCAAATTTCCCTAGTTTGGTGTCTATTACATGAATATAACTTTTGCATGATCACTTTTCATTATACATCTAAATGAAATCATTCTACTGATAAAAGTATAGGCAGGGGCTAAAATAGAATCTAAAGCTTCTGGTCCAAATAACCCCTTTCTACATTAGGCTGGTCCTTTTCAGATCCTCCTGGTCCTGTTAGCAAACGCTATCAGAGCATCTTGCATTTTTGTACCCCCAAAAAACACAACAAAACCAAAACAACCAAAGAGTTAGAACTGCTGGTTTATCAGCTTTCCTGTTACTTACAGATCAACACTGGTCCAGTTCAGATGAATCTGACAGTCCTTCCCTTGTAATAGAGCTCTGGAGTGGTTGTATCCACTTCTCTGGGTAAGGTAGTCAAACCTAAGTCTGGATGTCCCTCTTCTATTAGTACTTGTGTTAACTTTTCTATACTGCATATAAAGATTTTCCCCATAAAATTTCTTTACAATACAGTATTGAATACCTCCTCAAGGAAGAATTATATGTTAAAAAGTTGTTAAAATCATCCTTACATAATAAGAATGCAACTCTTTTAAACTCTTAAATAGTTTTATTTAGGGGTTCTTTTTTTCTTTCAGGCTTTCTGCAAAATGAATTATTTTTTAAAAAGAAAAAAAATTCCTGTTGTTTGTTCTACTAGGTTGAAAATATGGGCCAGATTACTTACACATGCGGTACATGCTGAATATAACTGAATATATGCTTATTCCTATGGACACTCTGCAAGATAGGGATCACCCAAATAGGGTCAATGGACTGGACCAGTGTTTCAATGCAAATTCCAGCCCCGAAAAAACAACATGATTTTGATTTCACAGTATGAATTCCCTGGAATCTGGGAAAAGGTAAATTAGTTAACTGAGGTCCTCCCTCAGCAGCTCGGTCCCTCAACATTCTGAGAAATCAGGAAGGACTGCACCACTTCTTCAGTGGACTGGGGGCTGGTGTTGACATCTTCAAGAGCATCGGTCACTGAATACTGCCGATCTCGCAGCCGGTTCCAGTTAGACAGAACATTGTGATATTCAAACACTTTCTCGTAATTTCCAACGGAGTTGTAAAGTTTAATGAGACCTCGGTAATCATATTCTAGTCCACTGTAGCCTTCACCAAAAAGTTTCTTCCCTGAAAGTAAACAGAAAAAGAAAGAAAACTCAAATAAATAATGAAATAACAAGTAGTTTCCACAACACAAGCTCAGTTCTTTAAAATAAGGTGGCTTCATTTTATTCCCTTAAAAGGAATAGATTCAATTCTTTTATCAGCATTCACCAACATGGTCCTAACCATAATCTACCTCTAGGACTTAAAAGAGATCTAAAGAATGGCAGCACCTTCAACAGTAGAAAAATACATATGCACAAGGCTATTTATTACAGCATTGTTTATAAGTGCGAAATATTAGAAACAAATGAAGATTTGTTTCAATCTACTATGGAACATCCACTCAACTATGGAACATCCATTCAAGGCATACTATGCAGCTATAACAGAGGAGGGAGCTCCCAGCTCTTTATGAACTGACATGGAGTCATTTATAGGGTATACTGTTGAGTTAAAAAAAAAAGCAAAGTACAAAAAAGTGCCAAGAGTTTGCCACCTTTCATGTATAAAAGGGAAAATAAAATATTTATGTATCTGAACATTTGTGCAAAAAGATACACAGAAAATATGGGACTTCCAGGATTGAGCAAGGTAATATATTATGGATATATGTATGTGAGCAATCTCACATACATGGATATATGATTTATTGGCAAAGGTAGCACAGCAGAGGGGAAAGGACAGTCCTTTGAGAAAATGGTCCTGGTCAACTGTATATCCATACGGAGGAAAAAAAAGAGGGGGGGGGGATTTGATCGCTACCTTACACCATAAACAAAAATCAATTTCAGGACTGTGGATCTAAATGTGAATGGTAAAATAAAGTTTCCAGAAGATAATCTTCCAAAAGAGTATCTCCATGACTTTGGGGTAGGAAAAGATTTCCTAAACAGAATATAAAAAGTGTTAACCATAAAAGAAAAGAGCAATATTTGATTACATTAAAATCTAAGAACTTCTGGTCTTTGAAAGGCACCATTAAGAAATAAGAAGTAGGGACTTTCCTGGTGGCGCAGTGGGTTAAGACTCCATGCTCCCAATGCAGGGGGCCCGGGTAGGGAACTATATCCCACATGCATGCTGCAACCAAGAGTTCGCACGTGGACTTCCCTGGTGGTGCTTTGGTTAAGAATCCGCCTGCCAATGTAGGGGACATGGGTTCAAGCCCTGGTCCGGGAAGATCCCACATGCTGCAGAGCAACTTAGCCCATGCACAACTACCGAGCCTGCACTCTAGAGCCCGCGAGCCACAACTACGGAAGCCCATGTGCCTACAGCACATGCTCTGCAACAAGAGAAGCCACCTCGATGAGAAGCCCGTGCACCGCAACGAAGAGTAGCCCCCACTCGCCGCAACTAGAGAAAGCCTGCACACAGCAACAAAGACCCAATGCAGCCCAAAATAAATAAATAAATAAAAATTTAAAAAAATTTAAAAAAGACAGAGTTCGCACATCACAACTAAGGAGCCCCCCTGCCGCAACTAAGTCCCGGTACAACCAATCAAAAAAGAAAGAAAGGGAGGGAGGGAGGGAGAGAGGGAGGGAGGGAGGGAGGAAGGAAGAAGCAGTAGAGAGTTATCTGCAACACATTTAACCAACAGATACATCCAAAGTATATAAAGAACTTCTATAAACCAATAAGAAAATGACAGACAAGTCAATATAAAAATGGGGAAGAGTTTTAATAGGCACAACATTCAGATGATGACCACAGTATCTTATTTTGTAATTGGGCTAAACTGAAAACAATTCAAATGTTCCAAATATCCATTAACAGTAGAATGGATTAAATAATGATATACTAATCCAATACAATATTACACAGCACTGGAAATTAACAAGCAACAGTGATATGAACAACACAGATGTATCTCACAATTGATGTCCACCAAAAGAATCCAGGCATATAAAAATATACATTGTATGATTTCATTTATATCAAGTTAAAAAACAGGTAAACTGGGTCTATGTTAAAATCAGAAGAAGGGAGAGGATGGGCTGGGGGTAGTGTTTACACAAATATTTAAAAATAACTACTTTTGCCTTTACTTGACACTCTACTGTCATATTTCTTACTAGTGGCTTCAACATCAATAAATAATCTTTAGCAAAATGTTTCAGATGATTTTTGAGTGGTTCCTGGATATCCTTAGCAGCTCTAAACTCATTTAAGTCTTAATAATAACACTTCCCTATACAACATATAAGACATGTTGATCTCTAATCAATTGACTAAGAAAATTTTAAAGTAACATACCAATTGCTATAGATCGCAAATAAAGTTTCTCAGCATTTTCATACTGATTCATGTCATAATTATATAAAGAAGCCAGATGTCCCACTGAAAGGGCTACTTCATAATCTTCTTGACCAAGAAGTTGCTCTTTAATCTGAATTGCTTTGATGTGCATTTCTTCCGCTTCCTGAAAAACAATTAAGGTGTATTAACTATTAGATTATACTTTTTCTTATGTCAACAATTCTTACCCCATGAGTAAGATTCTTCTAAATGCCAAAGACGTCTTATGGATGGCATAAGGTAATCTGATCAGAGAACACACTATATTCTTCCAAAAGTTGCCTACGGGAAGCCTTACTGGTTTGAGGAAGCTGTGCACATAAGCTGACGAAAGTAATAGTGTCCTATACCAAAATGACAAAAGAAAACCTGTCCTTGTAATAAAAAACTGTTAGAAGAAATTAACATCAAAATATTCTAAAATGAAAATTTCTTCTTTCAGTTAATACACTCTAAAATTTAACTGAACCTTGTTAAGAAACTCTACACTATAGTATGTTATTTTACATAGAAGTACACTTTATTTTTTGGAGTCTTGACAATTTTTATTCCAACAAACCAAATTCAGGTTAATTGAGGAATGTGTAAACTGATTTTTAGATAAAAATGAATGCCTTAAGCAGCAACTCTCATCCCTTCCTTATTGTGACCCTGTAATGGACAATAAGAATCTATGACCGAAAATTCTAAAAGGAACTAAATTCAGTAAATTTTTATCACTACAATTAATAACACTTGCAATATCTTATATTTCTTGCATACCTATTATGTGGCAGGCATTCTGCTAAGTGCTGTACTTAAACTACTAGCTAAGAGCTATGTTTTAAGTCTAACTATAATAACTGTTTTAGCCTTTATGGTTTGATATATTTATTTTTCTAGGGTCTGTATTTTTGAATTTTATTTATATTTTGACTGTCTTTTTAAAAAATTTATTTTTATTTATTTATGAATTTTGGCTGCGCTGGGCCTTCGTTGCTGCGCGCGGGCTTTCTCTAGTTGAGGCGAGAGGGGGCTACTCTTCATTGCAGTGTGCGGGCTTCTCATTGCAGTGGCCGCTCCTGTTGCGGAGCATGGGCTCTAGGCGCGCAGGCTTCAGTAGTTGTGGCTCACGGGCTTAGCTGCTCCGCGGCATGTGGGATTTTCCCAGACCAGGGCTCGAACCCGCGTCCCCTGCATTGGCAGGTGGATTCTTAACCACTGCACCACCAGGGAAGCCCCTGTCGTTTTATACTAGCCATTTTCTCAATTCTTATGTGAAATAATGTAGGAGTATAATAAATGTATGCCTTATTATTTAAGATTACTAAAGAAGCATTATTTAAGATTTACTTATTATTTAAGATTATACTTTATTACCTAAGATTATTTAGAGAGAGAAAAATATAGTAAAATGTGCTTCTAACCTTAAATTTTCTCATTGACTGATAAAGTCTTCCAAGGTTTCCATAGTGTTTTGCAGTCTGTACATTAAATTCCCCAAAAGCTTTTTTAGCTAGCTGGAGTGAAGACAGGTGCAAATCATGAGCTTCTTGAAGCAACCTCTGTTCAGTTTCTTTATTATGACAGTCAATTGCAATCTCCTCTAAAATAAGTGCTGAATAAGAAGGCAATAAAATTAGTGCATTTCCAAACCATGTATCAAAGCTAATCAGAACATAAAATTTAAAACTAAATTTTACAGATGTTAGTTGTATATACGCTTATGGTTTAGAACCATAAACCATATCCCATGCCACAGAACTGGTAAAGATGAAAGTATTCCATTTTAATGAAAAAATACACTTTTGGTCATTCTATTTTGCACAGTATAATGAATTTCAAATTTAAGAAAAACAATGGTATACAACAAATTATTTTGTAGAATTACTCTCTATTTTACCAGACCTGTTATGCTTTGCTGATGTGAATTTGTTGTTTAAGCAAATACAAGGAAGACAAGAATAAAGAGGCAAATTTTTTTAAGTTGTGAAAAAAGTTGTCAAGGAGTACCTAAGCACTGCTGAAAATTTTGAAACCACACTTCGTAAATTATATAACCTTTAACCAAATACAACTAAAAGAACTGGTTTCCTCCTAACTCACTTGACCAATCAAACCAGTCAAGAAGATAATTTAACTTCAAAGTCCCATTCAAGACCCTCAAATTCCATTTAAAGTCTTAAAAACACATATTCTTTTACCAGGCAATTTTATTTCTAGGAAAATTGTCCATGTGCACAAAAGTAAAAAGAGATTTAGTTCACTGTAGCATTTTTAAAGAACAAAAGGTTAAAAAACAATTTAAAGGTCCAGTAAGACAGGTGAGGTTAAGAACATTAGAAAAAAAGATATACACCTACAGGTACTGAAATGGGAAAATGTTGATAATATATTAATTGAACAAAGCAGATTATAGAACTAAAAAAAATTATTCACTCATTTCAGCATTTGAAGAAAGAAAAGTTTAAAAGAATATTCACCAAAATGTTGATTCTGGATCGATGATATTTCAGGTAACTTAATTTTTTCTCTTTTCTAATTTTTGACATTAATTGTGTATTACTTGCATGACTTTAAAAATGCAAACCTAGAGGGGAGGTAAAACCCAGTTCCAGAATTAAGGTAAAAGTTATCCAACATGCATGGAATTACCACATGGGTGACCCAATCATGTTGGCAAAATGAAAGCTTTGGTAGTGATTTGCAGAAGAGTTAATAAGAAAAGAAGAAAGTGGTATGTGGTAAGAGCCTTACAACATTAAGGGTAACCTGATATGAAACTGAGTTTCAGAGGCTTGCATGATAAAACTGAGGGTATGAGAAAAACCCATCTTCAGTTTCCTACCCTTGTCACTGCACAGTAATAATTTGTGATTCTTCCATCCTCTCCTCAAAAGAAAGGACTGACTGAATGAATGAGTGAAAGGAAAGAGAGGAAGGAAGGTAGGAAAAGGTAAAGAAAGAGGCAAAAGAAATGTATTCTGGCCTATTAACAATGTTATATGAGAGATGTGAACAACCTTTCATTATGAACCACTGTAAATTCTTAGAGTTGTAGGCAAATACTTTAGATCAGTGAATTGGCTATTTTAGTAATATGCAGTCTAATCCTGAGGAAATAAACAAATACCCCTATTTTATACCATATACCATCGATTTTAAAGTTATCAGAGAGTAGACATCTATTATAATTGACAGCGAAAGAAATCTTAAAGAAAAACATACATACATGTGTGTATATATATATATATATATATATATATATATATATATATATATATATATGAGACTAGATTACAAAGGGTACCTTTCACCCTCTTTGAAGAAGCCAAAAGAAGATGATCTTCAGGTAGGATGTGGGTAATGATACCAATAGCTCTTTCGGCATGAAATCTGCAATACAGATAGATATACTATGGCATTTCTTTTAAGTTACAAATAATTTAAGCATTTAAAAAAATCACAATTTATAATACTGAATTTCTAAAACTATCTGTGGAAAAGGACCAGTTTTTTTTTTGTTTTAAAGTTCCAATCTTTTGTAGACTGAACTTTTAAACAGCCAGTGGATTCCCATCTCCCTCAGAATCAACTGTGAAGTTGCTATCACAGCCTATAAGGCTCAATATAATATGATCTTTCACTGGGCTACCTCTCTGACCTCATCTCCTCCCATTCTCAGAAACAATCCCCTCTTTTCCTTCCAGGTGCACAGGAACTGCAGTTGTCTGAACACGTAAAGCACGTGCTCACCTATGACTCTTGCACTCGCTTTACTGTCTCTCTGTAATGGCTTTCCCCTGAATATCCACATGGCTCACCCACACTGAAGTTTTTCCAGACCAGCCCATACAAAAGACCCTAAAAAATCTACCATCACTCTTTAAACTCTTAGCTTACTTTATTCTCCTTCATAGCATGTATTCTCACCTGACATGTTTGGTTATTTGTTCATGGCCCATCTCGTCAAACAGAAAGCAAGCTGTTTGTCTATTTTATCTGCCAGATAATCTCAAACAACTCCACGCCTTCTATTCCCAGCTTCCAGGTAATCATTAGTTTTCTCAGATCTGTCTTCCAGTTCACTGTCTCTTTAGTTGTGTCTAATCTGCTGTTTAACTTGTCTACTGAGTTTTAATGTCAATGACTATTTTCCAATTCCAGCTATTATAATGTTTTTTATTATAAAAGTGCTTATTAAGACAATTCATACCAACACAATTCACCCATTTAAAGTGTACAATTGAAGGTTTTTAGTATATTACAGAGTTATGTACCCATCACAATTAATTTCAGAATATTTTCATCACCTCAGAAAGAAACCTTGTGCCCTTTAGGAGTCATTTCGTTTTCCTCCAACTCCACCAGCCCTAGGCAACCACCAACTTACTTTCTGTTTCTACTTGTTTGCCTGTATCTAGATAGTTCATATAAATGAAATTATACAATATGTGGTCCTTTGTAACTGGCTGCTTTCACTTAGCACAATGTTTTAAAGGTTCATTCATGCTGTAGGATGTATCAGTTGTTTTATTTTTTTAATTGAAATATAGTTGATTTACAATGTTGTGTTAGTTTCAGGTGTATGGCCAAGTGATTCAGTTATACATACATATATATATTTTTTTCAGATTCCTTTTCCCTTATAGGTTATTACAAAATACTGAGTATAGTTCCCTCAGTTGTTTTATTTTTAAATCTGCCTTTTTCCCTTCATTTTCCCTCCAAAATATTACTGATTCCTTCTTTTATATCAGCGCCAGCACATTTTTTTCTGTAAAGGGCCATATAGTAAATATCTCAGATTATGCGGCTACACTCTGTCCCAACTACTCAACTCTGCTGTTACAGCATAAAAGCAACCATAGACGATACATGAGTGCATGAGCACTGCTATGTTCCAATAAACCTTTATTTTGCCTTCAGGCCATAGTTTGCCAACCCGTTTTATATCTTTAAACATTTAAGAAACCTTACTTTATAGTATCAGCCATAAAGTTCTGTTAACTGATATTTTTAGTGTTCTAATCTTGATCATTATGTCTGCTGACTCACCCATGGGGGAAATGTTCCCTTATTTAAATATTTTTTATGATGAGTTCATCTCAGGTACAGCTAGATCTATGGGAAGTCTGTATGGCTTGGACGGAAGGTTAATTATTTCCAAGAGTTTTGCATTTTCTCCTGAAAAGCATCCCAGGAGAACTAGCAGTCCCAAAGTGCTTCTTAATGTTTTCCTCAGTTTGGGGGTTCCTGCATGCATGATGCCCAAACACAACGTAGACATCTATAAATTATAAATTCCCCTG
This sequence comes from Phocoena sinus, assembly GCF_008692025.1. Lineage (NCBI taxonomy): Eukaryota > Metazoa > Chordata > Mammalia > Artiodactyla > Phocoenidae > Phocoena > Phocoena sinus. Next base: position 31,345,724 of record NC_045782.1, on the reverse strand, counting down.
TGAGGTTCCTTTTTTTTTTTCAACTGAGGGCCCAACTTAAGTTGGACAAATTTCCATGTCACCTCTCTTGCCAGTGGGCAGTTTTTTCCCCTAGTCTACTCTTTCTCCGAGGGTGTAGCCTTGATCTTGGCTTCATGTGAGGGTTTCACTTCTAAGCCACTGCTTCCTATGGGCTAAATGCCTTGTCTCTTAAACCCAGGATTGCTGTTCAACCAAGGTTACAGAAACTTCTAAGCCTTCTAAGCCTTTCCACCCCAGAACACTCATACTGTAGTTCATGCCTACCCTTTTTGGATTTTAGTCCATTACTGGCCCTTGGGGATTTCTTCTCTATCTTACAAGCTCCGTTATGTATTTAAAAAGATGATTGTTACATTATTCAGTATTTCTGCATGTTATGAGCAAGTTTTTAGGTTAAGTCTGTCATTTAACCAGACACTACTGTATTAGTCAAAGAAAAATTACTGAAGGAGACACTTAAAAAATAAGTCATATTCTATATGGAGATCTATGTCTCAACGTTAAACCACATAAGATCTAAACAAATGGCTTATAAATTGATATGATTTTAAATGACTTCAAGAACATTTTAGGTATCTTGTTCAAGTTCCAGGAGGACAAATTTAATCCATAAGATACACTGAAAAGTATTGCATTAGGAAAAAACAAAACAAAATATAGCAACAGTAGTTAATCCCTCACTGAAAAGGAAAGTGGAACTTACAGTGCATTGTCAAATTTCCCAGAGCTATACTGGTGAACATATGAAGAATAAGCCAAGTCTTCGTGAGCTGTTGCTACATGGATATTTTTGCCACCAAACACCGACTGCCGAATGTCAAGGGCTGCCTGAAAGAGTCATGAGAATAACTGGTAACACTGTGAATCCTTAAAAGACACTACCCAGTTAAATTAAGCATCCTAGTAATTTAAATATAGATTCTATATACTCAATCCCATCAGTTTTGAAAAAAGTCCTGCTGTATTTAAATCACAACAGAACATAAAATTCACCTACAGCCTGATTTTCTAAAGAGTTAAGTTTGACTTAAAAGGCAATGGCTTAATAATAAAATCACTCACATGTCTTAGGAATTACATTAGTGTTTTTCTCTATGTCCTCTTCGGAAGTAAACTATAAAATCAAGGATACCTTGTCCAGAGTGATGGCATAACACATCATTTTCCTGAGACTGACTGAGATAAGGCCTAAAATAATTGCTATCAAGCCTCCTTGCTACTACAAAGGCAGCTATAATGATATGAGCTAAATCAACAACAAAGACAAGCCATCATCTCGGTAAATGAAAAATGGAAAACTACTCTTAAATACTGACCCACAACACCCGAACTTTTTTCCTGGATGATACTAATTCCTAAAACATTAAGTTTTAAGCCTTCTAGGTATTATTTAGTAAAATAATGGAGTACCATATATGAGGAAGGGCTCAGAAAGAGTTATTTTTAGACAGTGGTTTGTACATCACAAATTACAGGTCCGCAAGTCAATTTAGGTTGAAAGAAAAAAAGTGTAACTATTAACATACCTGATAAATTGCAACAGACTGACAGATGTTATCTACATTGAGTAAGTAGAACCCATAATCTAGCAGTGTATCAGAATATTTTGGGTGTTTGGATCCAAAATGATCCCTATAAAAAGATACAAAACTATTAGGATATAAAGTAGAAAGAAACAATTTGAAATGGTATTTTTAATAACAATCACCTACCGTGCCAAATACACTGCATGCTTAATTAACTGTTCTGCCTTCTTAAATTCACGTTTTACAACACAAGCCTAAAGATAAAGTGAAAAATTGTTAAATAACTCTGAAACAGTTAATTAGTGTGTTGAAACAAGTATGGCTTATGTTGATATAGTCAAACTATAATGGTTGAAAAAAGCATCTTCAAACATAAATAGAATGATTCTATTTGTAATTTATTTCCTTCCAAGTATTTGAAAACTCCATTATAAACAGATCTGTACATATCCTGGGAAATTACAAAACTTAAAATTTTGATAGTCATGCCCAGAACAAACCTGTTATAACAAAGTTACCTTAAAAAGCTGGTACATTCCCATCCTTACATATTATTAAAACAGAGGCGGGGAGGGTTCACCGTATTATTTTCTAAGGTACTTATTTATATCCCCGTTCTACAGTGGCTTACAACTATTTTGTAGTTTTCCATCTAATAACTTTTAAATGCACAGAATTCCAAGTATTCCTATTACTTCTTAAAATATTTTGATTCATGAGACAGCCAGTCGTCTTTAACTGTAAATATTATTTACATACAGAAATGTAAATCTTGCATATATATTAAGCTGTCTTTATATTAAATGTATATTCAATGTTTTAAATTAATTAAAAACATATTAATGTCTCTTCTAGTTCTAATAATAACCTGAATATTTATGCTGTTTACTTGCTCTAAAATGACTTATTTCATAAATTTCGCAGAAATCTTAAAACTCTTCTAAATCTATAATTTTAGAATAATTATTCTAATTGAAATTTCCATAAGTAAAACCAACCAAAATGGAATATTCAAAACTGAAAAACCTCTGGGTAGAAAGAGTATGTCTGAAAAGTACATCAATGCTTCAAAGCCTCAGTGTACCAAAGCAGCAATTTTTAAATATTACTAAATGGCTTCAAAGACTTAATGCATTTTTTTTACAGAGTAAGAAGAAACTAGAGTAAAAATCAAATAAGTATTGCCTACCAAGTCAAGAAAAAAAAGCTATCACACTGTGACACTGCCAATACTGTGACTAAAAGATTTAATACCAGGCTATTTTTTAGGAGAAAAGTGACGAAAGCCCATACAACCATGACATAAGGAATTCAGGTTGCTGTAAAGGTTTAAGAAAGAAGCCGGACCTCTAAAACTGAGCAGAGAAACTTAGAAAATAGACTTTGTTATGCATGAGTATGCAATACCTGATTTGTTAAATAGTAGGTTAATTTACACAAATTTAAAGCTTACTAATCCTATAATCCATTTAATAATTTCAACTTTATATTCACCTTAGAAGCTTGTCTTAAAACATCCACCACGACTTTGACTGGTAAGCCTGTTGTGATTTCTTTCATTGCCTCAATGCACCATTTGTATGCCTAAAAAATATTTACAGAAGAGCAAAACCTGTGATATATCAAATTGACAATATTTAATGAAGTGATTATGAATTTTTCCTGCAGCTTACAAGTACTTGAATAAGAACACATATAAAATATTTACACTTAAAATTTTCTCTCAGAGGCTGAGTCTTCTTGAAAGTGTAAGTTTGTTACATTTTTCTTTGGATATGTGACACATATTCAGGAAATCAGAGGCATGTTCTTTGTGGCCCAGAAGCCTTTGCACATACCGTTCCCTCTGCCTTAAAATACATTCCCCTCCGCCCTCCGACCCCTTAAACCACTTAAGTTGTCCTTCAGGTTTCAGCCCTAGGCTAGGTTTCCTGTACTTTCCTTCCCCTACTGTAACACTTAGTATTTTGTATCTTAATTGCTTGTTTAGTTGAGTGCTTACTTTGTGCCAATAATTGTTCTAAGCACTTTATGTGCACTAACACACACATTTAATTGACACAACACCCCTTTGAGATATGTACTATTATTATAGGAAAATGAGGTGCAGAGAGGTTAAGTACTAGGCAATGTGCTGGCACATAGGTATCTACTGGGGAGCACAACAGAAAATGTCCTTCGTCTCCTAGTGCTTAGTGGGGAAAGAAAGCAAAATAAATTACTTTATAGATAGAAAGAACTGCTTCAAAGAAACAAAATAATATTATGAAGGGATCACAAAAAATGTGGGGAAAACAAATTGAAAATATTAGAAAGTAAACATTTGTTTTCCTCTGTAAGCTTCCATCTCTTCCATTCCACCTAAAAGATGTAGCTATTCAGAAGCAATTTTGATACAAAAAGGAAATATATGAGATTTAGGCCAAAAAATCTGATTTGTTTGTAAAATACTAAATAAGCTGATTTTGTTCCAGAATAAGAAGGTAAAATCTGTGGTAAGTTGTAAGTAATACTGCTTTTAAATATTTACTGCCCCTCTTCGGGGAAAGATAAAGTTCCCTTCCACATTAAAGACGAGAATGGTTATGTGAGTTCCTTTAGCCAAAATATTAATTAAAATATAAGCAGAGGTGAAACATGGCATTTCTGGGAGAAAGCTCTAAGAACCAGTAATCCCTTCCCCATAATGCTTCTGCCTCTGCTCAAGGCTGGTAATGTTCTAGATACAGGCTGTTCCACAATGCAGGGTTTTGATCAAAGTATAGATGGGATGTTAAGCAGAGCCACAGAGATCCCAAGATGGGATGTAGCATGAGCAAGATATAAACTTTTATTATTCCAAGTCAGTGCTGTTTGGAGGTTGATACTACCTTAGCAAAACCTAGCCTACATGGACTAATAACAGAATATGGTGATAATTCATCAAACTATTGATATATCCTCAAGATTTGTGTACTTTTCTTTCTGTAGATACAATGACAAATTTATAAACTATCAAGATTATCCAAGAAACATCTATAGACTTAAATATTCCTCATGAATGTGCGAGTTGCAAAGATCATGAATAAGACACAGTACGACACCCCAATTCAAATGTTCAGAAAGAAAATAACCGTCAATTAAATAGTAACTGCCTAGTAAAGAAAGTGGAAACTGGTGGGACTTCCCTCGTGGTCCAGTGGGTAAGACTCTGCCCTCCCAATGCAGGAGCCCTGGGTTCGATCCCTGGATGGGGAACTAGATCCCACATGAGGCAACTATGAGCCCGCATGCCGCAACTAAACACGCCGCAGCGAGGATCCTGAGTGCCGCAATGAAGACCCAGTGCAGCCAAAATAAGTAAATAAATAAAAATAAATATTAAAAAAAGAAAGAAAGAAAATGGAAACTGGTGAATAAAAAGTACTTTTCTTCCACTGAATACATCGGTGAGTCTGGACATATTAAGGTGGGTCTGGAGCTGAGTACATGAGTAAAAAAATGGCAAGACATGACTCACTTTACAGAACAGAAAGAAGGATGCAGGGCAGTATGAAAAACGAGGATGAAAAGAAACAATGAAAGGGGAAACGGAGATGGCCAAGATGAGGAGGACATATGTAGAGAGATAAAAAGATGGTGGGGCACCTGAAGAATTTTTTTTTTCTTTTGGGTGTACCATGCGGCTTGTGGGATCTTAGCTCCTCAATCAGGGACTGAACCCCGGGGCCCCGGCAATGAAAGCACTGAGTCCTAACCACTGGACCGCCAGGCAATTCCTAGAAGAACTTTTAAGGCAGGCATTTCTAATACTTGAACTGTTGCTGCTTACTTCATTCTCATTTCTAGTAAAGGCTATCCACACAAAGGCCCTCTGTGAATGGGGTTCTTTGTTTTTGGTGTGTGGAAATCATAGAAAGGGGCCAAATTCTATATCTGGGTCAATAAGCTATGGAATACTCTGCATAAAAGGGGCGGCAAAATAATCCATCGACAGAACGAGTTCAGCAGACACAGGAATTCAGCATCAAAAATAACCGAAGAACTTACATAAACCTCCTGAGAAAATGACGGCACACTGATAAGGATTTTAGATTTTAACACATACACTTAATGACTTAAAAAAGTTTCCCCCCAACTTTACTGACATATAACTGACAAATAAAAATTGTATATATTTAAGGTGTTCATGATGACTTGATAGACATATACACTGTGAAATGATTATCACAATCTAATTAACACATCCATCACCTCACACTGTTACCTTTTTTGTGTGTGATGAGCACACTTAAGATCTACTCTTAGCAAATTTCAAATACACAATACAGTATTAACTATAGTCACCACACTGTACGTTAGATCCTCAGAACTTACTCATCTTATAATGAATTGTTAAGCTTTCAAAAATAGTTAATGTAAACAATGAGGCATGCCTGTTAGAACGGCAAAAATCTAAAACACTGACAACACCAAATGCTAGCAAGGATATGGAGCAACAGGAGCTCTCATTCATCACTGGTGGGATGTACACCGGTACAGACAGTTTGGCAGCTCCTTAAAAAACGTATACTCTCACCATACGATTCAACAAATGCATTCCCTGATGATATCTCTTAGATATTAAAAGCAGGATGATCCTAGCACTGGGATTGTAAACATCACTTCACAATTATTCTAGAATTCTCCAGTTTCACTTCTAATGGTGACTTTCTTTTAAATATGGAACATACACGTATTTATATTACAGGGTAAAAATTGAGATAGGGATAATTTTAAAATATGAAAGCTAAATGACAGCTATCTGACAGCATAAAGTAATTATGATATCCTTCCATAAATAAAGGAGTTAAGCTTACACAGCTCACTTCTCAACTATGTATTCATTAGCTCCAAAGCCTTAATTTAACAGTATAAAGCCAAGAATGAGGCTATCTTTCTCATAATGAAGAGACAGAAGCAAAACAATGCAATAAAGTATAAATAAAATCTAGGTTCCCACTGAAATGAATGCCTTCAAGTTATGAGAATTCACCCAGAGCTACACATCCAATTAAAAAGCACCTATTAAAGGTTCATTTAACAGAGCATGCCCTCAAAATAATTTATGCAGAGATACATTTGGTCAAATTAAAAACAAAAACAGGCTCTAAACTGTATATGTATGTTTAAAATCCATCTCACAGAATAATCCTTTTGCCTAATTTAAAATATTCCATTACAAATGTATATTGCTCTAAGTAAACCTAATATGTCAAAATGAGATCTATTAAAACAAATATGACATTATATGATGTATCTTTTGTTTTATAGATACTTACTGGTCACAGTGAAACGTTCTTCAAAACACTCACCTCATCATAGTGACTTTTTGCAAATAGGAGTGCACACAGTTCTCCATAGAGTGCAGCTCTGTTTGCTTGCTGGCCATGTTTTGAGAGTTTATCCATGTATGTCTGAGCTAACTTAAATGTTTCTTCACCCAAATGATATTTGCAATTTCCATTTCGCACATGAAGCAATCTGCAGAAGCACAAATAACATTACTCTATTTCTGATAGCTATTTCCAGCATGGGAGAACTGATAACCTCTTACTGATCACTATGTAGCACCCAAATGAGTTAAGGTCGTGAGACAGAAGAAATGAGGCAGCACTGGAAAACAACCATCCGGCTGAAGCTGGGACCAACTAATGCACAGAAAAAAGTATATGCTCGTTCCAGAAAGCTACCTATGGTTATCTCATCCAACTTTGATTCCTTATCTTCTCTAAGTATTTTGTGTATTTGTGACTTACCACGTGCTACATCTATCACTTAATTCTTTGTGTTCCAAATCCCAAAGTAATGCAGTTTCATTATAAAAAATTTCGAAAACAATGAAGACAATAAAAATCAACATGAAATTCTATTACCTACCATTACTTTCCATCCTTTTTTTTAGTATATTCGTGCAACCCTTGGTCAGTTACCACTCATTTTATGTTGCTTCATAAAAGTTGTTTTTACTTATCTTTCCAGTAAGATAAGTTCACTGAAAATAGTGGTACTGCCAGTTCTTTCTTTTATAACCTTTATCCTCTATGGTGGAAAAATACAGAATTCTTTACACAAAGTATCTGTAAAACCATGCTATCTAGTTGTTGTTGGTTTTTAAAAAAATATTTATTTATTTAGGCTGCACTGGGTCTTAGTTGTGGCACGTAGGATCTTTAGTTGCGGCATGCGGACTCTTAGTTGCGTCATGTGAACTCATAGTTACAGCATGCATGTGGGATCTAGTTCCCCAACCAGGGATCGAACCCGGACACCCCGAACTGGAAGTGCAGAATGTTACCCACTGGACCACCAGGGAAGTCCCAAAACCATGCTACCTAGTGATATGTAAGAGTAGTAAAATGCTTTAGGTCAGAATGAGGTCAAGATAGCAACAGACTATACATCTGTACAGACCATACAAGACAGGAGAACAGAGTGAGGACTGGACATATATTTATGTATCTATTATAATGTTGGCTAAAACATTATGTCCATATATCATGCTAAACATTATGTCCATATATCATGACAATTTTCTGAAAATGCTCAGCCCTGAGATGGAACAAAATATAAACGTAATTTAAAAGAAAACCAAGTATTAAAAAAAGAAAACCAAGTATGAAGAGGTTAGGAAGCATTCTTCAGGAGTATTAAATAAAACCCAGATACTTAAAATCTAATTTTTGTATCTATTCCAAAAATATTAACAGATCAATGATCCAAGATGAGAAACATTCTTAACAATCTTCTGATGTCTATCATTCCGTTGTACAGTGAGAAAAAAGAGAGTACTTTTAATTTCCTTTTTTAAAAATTGAAGTCCAGCTGATTTACAATGTTGTGTTAATTACTGCTATACAGCAAAGTGACTCTGTTATACATATATACATATATATATATATATATATATATATATATATACATTCTTTTTCATATCCTTTTCCATTATGGTTTAATCACAGGATACTGAATATAGTTCCCTGTGCTATACAGTAAGACCTGTTGTTTATCCATTCTATATATACCAGTTTGCATCTGCTAATCACAAACTCCCAATCCATCCCTCTCCCGCTCCCCTCCCCCCTTGGCAGCCACCAGTCTATTCTAAAAGAGAGTAATTTTAAATTATCAGTACTATTCAATAAGGTGGCAAATATTACACAACGCCACTGTGTATCCTCCCAACACTCACAATACAGTTACCTGCTTTTAGAAAAGACTAAAGCCCTCAAATAAAATAATACAGTATTGAAGTTAATAAAAAGTTCTGGGGATTTCCCTGGTGGCCCAGTGATTAAGAATCAGACTTCCAATGCAGGGGACGTGGGCTCGATCCGTGGTTGGGGAACTAAGACCCCACATGCCACAGGGCAACTAAGCCCGCACGCCACAACTACTGAGCCTGAGCACTCTGGAGCCCGAGTACCACAACCAGAGAGCCTGCACACCACAACTACTGAGCCCACACGTCACAACCAGAGAAGCCCGCACACCGCAATGAAGACCCAGTGCGGCCAGAAACAATCTGAATGGAGTATCTTTCATATTACAAAATTTCAACTTAAAGAAGAAATAAATATAATTATCAGGCAACTCTAGAACAGTGAGTTGATTAGATTTATATTTTAAAGCAGAAATATAAAAGTAGAAAAAATATGTTTTGTATACAGGCAACTTTTCATGCTAAAGTAAGTATACTCATACAGAATAAAGAGACAATATCACTTGACAGTCAAATTGCTGATCTAATGACCAAGCAGTCTGCAATGATCCCTGTCACTATGAAAAAAAAGTGAAATTTAGTAAAATATTATAGTAAAAAGAAATATATACTTCAGATGATAAAGTTTTCAGAGACTCTCATAGTCAAGTATTGACTGAACACCTATATGTGTCAGTCATTTCTATTTCTCTAGGTGCAAGGGATATAGTGGTAAACAGGAGAGAAAGAATCCATGACCATAAGAAGCTTCATTCTAATAATGGAGGCACTATACAATGGGGGAAAGACAGCCTCTTCAATAAATGGTGTTGAGAAAACTGGACAGCTACATGCAAAAGAATCAAACTGGACTACTTGCTTATATCATAAAAAATAAGTTCAAAATGGATTAAAGGCTTAAGTGTTAAGTCTTGAAACCATAAAACTTCTAGAAGAAAACATAGGTAGTAAGCTCTCTGACATCAGTCTTAGTAATTTTTTTTTTTGAATATATCTCCTCAGGCAAGGGAAACAAAATCAAAAGTAAACAAATGGGACCACATCAAACTACAAAGCTTTTGCACAGCAAGGAAAACTATCAAAAACCCAAAAAGGCCACCTACTGAATGGGAGAGGATACTTGCAAACAATATATCTGGTAAGGGGTTAATATCCAAAATATACAAAGAACCCATAAAACTCAACATCAACAAAACAAACAACCCCATTAAAAAATGGGCAAAGATCCTGGGTATTTACCCAAAGAAAACAAAAACACTAATTAGAAAAGATATACGCACCCCTATGCTCATTGCAGCATTATTTACAACAGCCAAATTACGGAAGCTACCTAAGTGCCCATCAACAGATAATGGATAAAGAAGATGTGATATATATACACGATGGAATATTAGCCATAAAAAAGAATGAAACCTTGCCATCTATGACAACATGGATGGAACCAGAGGGTATTATGCCAAGTGAAATAAGTCAGACAGAGAAAGACAAATACTGTATGACTTCACTTATAGGTGGAATCTAAAAAACAAAACAAATGAACATAACAAAACAGAAACAGAGTTACAGACAAAGAGAATGAACAGGTGGTTACCAGAGGGGAAGCGGGTAGGGAAAGAAATAGGTGAGGGAGATTAAGAGGTACAAACTTCCAGCTGCAAAATAAATGAGTCACAGGTATGAAATGTGCAGCATGGGAAATACAGTCAATAACTGTAATATCTTTGTATGGTGACACATGTAACTAGACTTATCTGGTGATCATTTGAGTTGTATAGAAATATCGAATCACTATGTTGTGTAACAGGAACCAACACAGTGTTGTAGGTCAATTATACATCAAAAACAAACTCATTGAAAAAGAGATTTGTGATTAACAAAGGTAAGAGGTGGGGGGAGGGGGAATCGGACGAAGGCAGACAAAAAGTACAAACTTCCAGTTATAAGATAAATAAGTACTAGGGATATAATTTATAACATGATAAATTAACACTACTGTATGTTATACATGAAAGTTGTTAAGAGTAACTCTTAAGGGCTTCCCTGGTGGTGCAGTGGCTGAGAATCTGCCTGCCAATGCAGGGGACATGGGTTCGAGCCCTGGTCTGGGAAGATCCCACATGCCACGGAGCAACTGGGCCCGTGAGCCACAACTCCTGAGCCTGAGCCTGCGCGTCTGGAGTCTGTGCTCCGCAACAAGAGAGGCCATGAAAGTGAGACGCCTGCTCACCACGATGAAGGGTGGCCCCCGCTTGCTAAAAAACTAGAGAAAGCCCTCTCACAGAAAAGAAGACCCAACACAGCCAAAAATAAATAAATAAATTTAAAAAAAAAAAAAAAAAAAGAGTAACTCTTAAGAATTTTCCTCACAAGGAAAAAAATTTTTTCTATTTCTTTAATTTTGTATCTATATGAGATGATAGATGCTCACTAAACTTGTGATAATCATTTCACAATGTATCTAAGTCAAATCATTTTGTTGTACACCTTAAACTTACACAGTGCTATATGTCAATTATATCTCAATAAAGCTGGAAGAAAAAAAAAGCTTCATTCTAGTGGGGAAAAGTGTATTAGGCAGACACACACCAATTAAGTAAGACAAAGATAAATGCTACGAAGATGATAAAAACGGGGTGATATGATCAAAGCCTTCTTAAAGGAAGGGCTTAGGGAAGATAGGGAAGAATTCTCTTGCAGAGGTAACATTTGAGTTGACACTTAATGATGAAGAGGCAATCATGGGGGAAGCATGTTCCAAAAAGAAGTAATAACGAGTGCAAAGGCCCTGAGAAAGGGAAAAAAGTTTTGGCATAATCAAAGAACAGTAAGAAGGCCAATGTGTCTGGAGTATTTTGAACAACAGATTATATAAAGAGAGATGAGAAAGTAGAGAAAAGAAAGATTTTTATAGGGTCTTACTGGCCATGGTAAGTCATTTTGGTTGCAAAAGTGAGATTACTTGATTTATGCTGTAGAACAACGCTATCTAATAGAACTTCCTGAAATGTTCTATACCTGCTCTGCTCAATTTGGTAGCCACAAGTGGCTACTGAGTATCTGAAATCTGCCTAGTGTGACTGAGGACTGACTTTAAATTTTTAACGTTAATTAATTTTTTTTTAATTTTTAAAATTTATTTATTTTTGGTTGCATTGTGTCTTTGTTGCTGTGTGCGGGCTTTCTTCAATTGTGGCAAGCGGGTCTACTCTTTGTTGTGGTGCACGGGCTTCTCATTGCAGTGGCTTCTCTTGTTGTGGAGCACGGGCTCTAGGTGCGTGGGCTTCAGTAGCTGTGGCACATGGGCTCAGTAGTTGTGGCACATGGGCTCAGTAGTTGTGGCACATGGGCTTAGTTTCTCTGTGGCATGTGGGATCTTCCCGGACCAGGGCTCAAACCGGTGTCCCCTGCATTGGCAGCATATTGTTAACCACTGCGCCACCAGGGAAGTCCCATAATGTTAATTTAAATAGTCACATATGGTTAATGGCTACCATACTGAACAGTGCAACTCTACAAAGATTGCTCTGGTTGCAGTGTGGAGAATGGATTATAGTAAAGCCAAGAGCGGAAGCAAGGCAACCAGGACAGAAGATATTACAACAGCCTAGAAAAAAAACCCTTGAGAAAAAAAGGATTGGTATAAGAAATACAGATTTGATAGTTATCCAAATGGCTGAATGAGAAAAAAGTTAAATTTAGAAAATGAAAAGAACAGTGCTCACCAATTATTTCTACAATACTAAGAACTGCATTTCCAGCAAACTTCACTATAGGTATTCTGCCTAAAAATTAGTTTCTGGAAATTATTTAGTAATTGGTGGGGGTAGCAGACTACATATTTTATGCCAGAAAAGCACAGCTTGATATTTTCTCCAGTCTCCACTGATGATCTATTGAAACAAAAGGGCAAATTTAACATATGGAGACTCTTCAGGGTCTGTGTGTCCATCTGGGCTGACAATGAGCAGGATGCAGGATCCAAAAAACTTTTGGTCCAACTGAGGATCTAATTTTGCCTCAACGTTCAGCCTAATAAAAAGGCAGGTTCTCAAGGCTCTCCAAATGTGGTACTACCATGTAAGCATAGTATTTTATTTTAATAGTTTTTAAAGACAGATTTTATTTTCTAGAGCAGTTTTAGATTCACAGCAAAACTGAGAAGATACAGAGATTTCCCATATGCCTCTAGCCCCATAGTATTTTATCTTTATGACAATGTAAAATCATAGCTACTTGATCAATAGCTATTAGCAAAATCAATTACTATGGGACCTCCCTGGTGGTGCAGTGGTTAAGAATCCACCTGCCAATGCAGGGGACATGGGTTCGATCCCTGGTCCGGGAAGATCCCACATGCCGTGGAGCAACTAAGCCCATGTGCCAAAGCTACTGAGCCTGCGATCTAGAGTCCACGAGCTACAACTATTGAAGCCCGTCGCCTAGAGCCCGTGCTCCGCAACAGAAGCCACCTGAATGAGGTGCCTGCGCACTGCAACAAAGAGTAGCCCACGCTCGCCACAACTAGAGAAAGCCCGTGCGCAGGAACAAAGACCCAATGCAGCCAAAAATAAATAAATAAGCAAATTTTAAAAATAAATTTAAAAAAGCAATTACTATTTAATTAGTTAGGTTATTCATTGTTTGAAGTGGAAAATATACAAATCTAGAGGTCACTAGTTTATAAATATATTTACTATAAGATTGAGCAAGATGACTAGTTAGATCCTCATTGGATAGACATGACAAAAATAAAATCTTAAAAGTAAACCCAAAGGAAAAAATTTCTCTCCTGCTTATGCAAGCATATTTTTCTATGAACTACTTAAGAATTTTAGAAAATAAATGATAAACTGAAAGGGGAGGGTTGGGTAATTAAAAAAAAAGACTGGTGGGCTTTTAAAAAAATTGTAGTGAAATATATAACATGAAATTTGTCATATTAACCATTTTTAAATGTACAGCTTGGTGGTATTAATTATATTTACCACGTTTACAACCATCACCACCATGCATTTCCATAACTTTTCATCACCCCAAACACACACTATAATATACAATAGCTTCCCATTCTCTCCTTACACCCCCCAGCTCCTGGTAACCTTTAATCTATTTCTCGTTTCTATCAATTTGTCTATTCTAGGTATTTAAGTAAAATCATACAGTATTTGTCTTTATATAACTGTCTTATTTCACTCAGAATATTACTTTCAAAATTCACCTGTGTTGTAGCAGCCATCAAAACTGGTGGAATAATATTCCACTGTATATGCGGTTGACCCTTGAACAACGTGGTGGGGGGAGGTTAGGGACACTGACCCTCCAGGGCAATAAAAAAAAATCCACATATAACTTTACAGCCAGCCCTTTGTATCTGTGGATTCAACCAAGAGTAGACCGTGTAGTACTGTAGTATGTATGTACTGGATAAAAAAAATCCGTGTATTAAGTGGACAGTTGCTGTTCAAACCCACGTTGTTTAAGGGTTCTTTTGTTGATGGATACTTGGGTCATTTCCACCTTTTGGCTAATGTGAAATATTCTGCAATGAACTCTAACACACAGGTATCTGTTTGTGTCCCAGTTTTCAATTCTTTGCGATATATATACTTAGGACTGAAACGGCTGGGTCATATGGTAATTTTTTTTGCTCAGCTTTTTAAGGAACCACCAAACTATTCCATAGCAGCTGCTCCATTTTACATTCCCATTAGCAATGCATGAGGATTCCAATTTCTCCATTCTTATTAATATTTATTTTGTTTCTTCCTTCCCTCCCTTCCTTCTTTGCTCTCCCTCCCTCCCTCTCTCTTGTTCCTCCTTCCTTCCTTCCCTCCCCCCCTTTCGTTTTCTTTTCTTTTCTTTCTTACATTACAGCCAGATTGGCAGATGTGAAGTTGTATTTCATTGTTTTTGATTTGCATTTCCCTAATGACAAATGATGCTTATTGGCCATTTACATATCTTCTTTGGAGAAATGTCTATTCAAATCCCTTACCCATTTTTTAATTGGGTTGATTGTTGTTGAATTGTAGTACTTGAAATATTCTGAATACTAGACCCTTATTTGATATATGATTTATAAATATTTCTCCTATTCCATAGGCTGTCTTTCCACTTTCTTGATAATGTCCTCTGATGTACAAAAGTTTTTAATATTGGCAAATTCCAATTCACCTGTGAACAGAGATAGTTTTACTTCTTTCTTTCCAACACGGATGCATTTTATTTTATTTTTGTCTAATTGTTTTGGCTAGAACTTTCAGGACAAAGATGAATGGTAGTAGTGAAAGCAGGCATCCTTGTCACATGCTTGATCTCAGGGAGGAAGATTTGAATATAATGTTAGCTGTGGGTTTTTCATAAATGCCTTTTATCATATTAAGGAAGGTTCCTCTATTCCTAGTTTTCTGAATGTTTCTATCATGAAAAAGTGCTGGATTTTGTCAAATGTCTTTTGTGTCAATTGAGATAATCATGGTTTTCACCCTTCATTCTACTAATGTGGTGTATACTGCATTAATTTTCTTAGGTTGAATCACCTCTGCGTTCCTGGGATAAATCCCACTTAGTAATGGTGCATAATCCTTCTATATTCTATTGCATCCGATTTGCTAGTATTTTGTTGAGACTTTCTGCATTTATATTGATAGAAGATATTAGTCTGTAATTTTCTTTTCTTTTTTCTTCTCATGTCTTTTTTCTGGTTTTGATATAGGTTAATGCTGGCCTCATAGAGTAAGTTAGGAAGTGTTCCTTCCTCTTGATTTTTTTTAAGACTTTGGGAAGAACTGGTGTTAATTCTTTTATTTTTTAAAAATATTTATTTATTTATTTGGCTGCATCGGGTCTTAGTTGCAGCACGCACAATCTTCATCATGGTGGCGGATCTTTCGTCGCGGCAAAAGGGCTCTTCGTTGCAGCGCACTGGCTTCTCTCTAGCTGTGCTCAGGCTTAGTTGCCCCACAGCACGTGGGATCTTAGTTCCTTGACCAGGGATCGAACCCGCGTCCCCTGCATTGGAAGGCAGATTCTTAACCAATGGACCACCAGGGAAGTCCTTATCTTCTTTTAATGTTTGGTACAATTCACTACTGAAGTCTTCTGGTCTTGGACTTTTCTTTTTTGGAAGGTTTTTGATTACTGATTCAATCTCTTTGTTATAGGCTTGTTCAGAATTTTAATTTCTTTCTTGGGTCAGTTTAGGTAACTTGTGTATTTCTAAGAAATACCTGTCTGGTGTGGTTTTAATTTTAAGTGGGGAAGCAAAGCACTGTGAGATGTAGCAGATACTGCTGGCTCCCTAACCAAGTCATCTTTCCCATCTCATGCTTGTTGGCAGAACCCTGATTTTGTTAGACACTGACCCCTTTCTCATAGGATTCATAAGTAAATCATGATTAGTTTAAGCCAATACTAACATGGTGATCCCATTCAGATTGCCACTGATTGATTCAGAGGTCAACAAATGACCTAGCTCTGGTTAATGAGACTCAAGGGTACGTCAGCTAGGTGTTTTCTGAGAAAGGCTCCTTTGTCATTTAGAGATAAAATATGGTCTTTCTTCTGCTGGACAATGTGGAATCTGCATGTGATACCTCAAACCACAGCAGCAGTCTTACAATCACTGGGGACAGAGGAGCCAGAAGATGGAAAAAAAACCTAGTTCCCTGATAACCTCTATGAATTCTGAATTAACCCATCCTGGAGGTACTCGACTTTGTATTGATTATCTTTTTAATCAAATTCTTTGTATTTTTAGGGTGCTGTGTTTATGTAGAGGGCTACTATCTTATTTGCTATACATGGGTTTATGACCTTTTTGTGGATTGTACATTATCAATATCCTTTTTTTATCAACTAATGGTTTTTATCCTGAATTCTGCTTTTATTGTTAATATTATTGTCTAGGGGTATTTTCTTTTAACAATATATAGCTGGGTTTCATTTTTCATTTTTTATTTATTTTATTATTATTATTTTTTAAGAATTGTTTTAATTTTTGGCTACATAAGGTCTTAGTTGTGGGATCTGCCTTGCAGCATGTGGGATCTTTCATTTGCAGTGCATGGGCTCCAGAGCATGTGGGCTCTGTAGTTTGCAGCACACGGGCTCTCTAGTTGAGGAATGTGGGCTTAACTGCCCTGTGGCATGTGGGATCTTAGTTCCCCGACCAGGGATAGAACCCACGTCCCCTGAATTGGAAGGCAGATTCTTAACCACTGGACCACCAGGGAAGTCCCCGGGTTTCATTTTTTAACCTTCTTGGCAGTCGCTGTTTCTAGATAGGGGAATTGAGCCCATTTACATGGTCATAGTTGTATTTGGCTTTAATTGTTTCACATTTTTCTGTTATCATACTTAGTTATTTCCTCTATTCTCTTTGCTTATCTATCTACCTTGGACAAGTTTCCAATCATTCTTACCCCTATTCCCACTATTCTAATTTGGAATGTCTATCGTACTTTTCCATTAGTCAATTTATTATATACCCCTCCCTAGCACTGACAATGTTTGAACATTAAATGATAGGCATTCATATTCCCCTTACCAAGATGAGACCTTTATAATACTTTCTCATACTACTACATTTTCCCGAATGTTTATTTTTAAAATAGGCTATTATATAATATATGCCCAACAGCAAGCAACCTGAACATAATAACATGAGCCTCAATTTTCCATCCAAAAAAGGTTTTTTGCTAACTTGAATACATCAAGTTTTAGGGATATATATGGTAACATTTTGAAATTTATAATATTTAAATCATCTTTATGTTGTTATAAATACATATTTAAAATCTAAACTAAATTTTCAAAAATTCTCCTTCTTGTAATTTATGAAATGTTACCCAAACTATTCACATGCATCTTAAAACATTTATCTTCATCATCACCAAACTACTTCTGAGTCATCTAACAGTTTTTCAGAGTAAAACATTTTCACTTGCTTGAAAATCAGCACTTTTGAGTCTTGTATCATGTCCCTAGAAATGTTATCCAAAGGTACCAGCAACCATTTGCAAAGCATTAAGACAGTTGAGCTTTCCCATTCCACCTAAGATAAGTAGACACCCATAACCTCCACAACCAAACCACTTAATGCATCACATTTCAAAGTAATATTCAAGAAGCCAGTTAATAAAGATATCTAACACAACTATAAGGTTATGACCCCTAGAATAATTCTAAATTTTGTGTTAAATTATGTTAAATTCCATTACTTCTGTAAAAAGAAAATTCTGCCAGGTGACCTCTATGAGCTTCCTGGTATTGGCACTGGCTGAGTTTCAGGCTAACATTTCTTTCCCAAACAGTACTTTGTTGTTCAAAACAAGAGACTTGAAAGAACATCACATAACATGAGGGATTTTGTAAGGCAACTCTTTTTTCAATTTTCAGGTGGAAAAAACACAAACAAACCTATCTTACATTTATTTAATAGTATGTGGTAACTGAGAATTTCTGTCTTGTTATTTCTAAAATTTCCCTTTCATTTCCACTTTGAAAAAAAATCCTTACATAAGACATATTACAAATTCACCATTTGTTCTTCATTCTTTCCACTCCATAATGTCTAACTATATATTACAATATTCACTGCTTACCACTGTTTCTACACCATCTTCCCCTGTCGTGAGATTTGTTACTATTGAACTTTTATTTGGTCAGAGATATTCCTTGACTATTTTCCTCAGATAAAGTACCTGGAGGTATATTTGGTATCTACAAATTTGAAAAATTTGAATTTTATCCTAAAAGTTTGTGAAGTGTAGTATTTTCTCAGTAATTGAGATACTGCTCTTCTCTCTTAGCTTCTAACTCCTATTTATCCTTGGATTTCAAGAAATTCACCTGCTTCGGGTTCAAGGTTCTTTTTCAATCTAGATTCAAGTCTTTTCCCTCCAGTTCAGGAAGTTCCATTTTTCACTTAAAATCCCCAAAATACACCAAAATAATAATTGTGGTTATTTCTAGGCAGCAGGGTTACAGATAATATTTATTTTCTTCTTCATAGTTTTCTATATGTTTTCAATTTGTTTGGCAATAGACACGCACATGAGCAGAACAAACAAAGCTATTAAATAGAAAGCAAGTAAAGTAAACAAAACTAGGCAGAGTCTTCAAGGAATAAAACAAAGACTGAGAAATGGTACCAGGTTTAACAAGAAGAGTCTCTGACATTTGCTCTATACTGCTTCCATGCCAACCCCAGATTAGAAAATGGTTTTGTGCTATTAAAGTTAAAAACACACTGTTACATTAGGCTCAAAGCTCCTGGGATTGGCTAAAGGATTTCACTAGTATCTGTTCTCCAAAATAATCCTCTCCCAAATCAGTTAAAAGCTAAGTAAGAATAATTTAACTTTTTTTCAAAAAATACTACTATAATAATAAAAATTATCTTAACGGCTGTAATGGCCAAGAATTTAGCAAGCAAAGCCGTGTAGAAGCAAATTTTATTTTGAAATTTAAAATTCTTAAGAACAAGATGTCTAGGTATACAGGCAGTAAGCTGGTATAAATAGCTTTGTTTCTTGGCACAGGTATTTTCCTATTCACATGTGCTTGTTCTGAAAACAGCCCGAGCACTCACAGTATTTACAGTTACCTGTCCAACATTCCCCTCTCCTCCTTCCTTAACGTAGACCCATGAGTTCATTTGGGGCAGCAAAATGCACAGTTAAAAATGTTTTGCTCTCCAGACCACCTTATACTGGTTGGAGGATGTGCAGAATGTGTCCCAGTTTCCCAGTTTCAAAGAGAGGTAATAAGTAAAGAAGATAAGGCTAGGCCTCTGGGAAAGCTATTTTTTCTGACTGAAAAAAAAAAAAAGGAAAAGGAAGCAGACTCAGCGGGCATGAGCCCTTTGCCCTTCTCCTTGCCCGTAGCATTTGCAAACATAATGACGTGAGCTACATGCTAAAGATGACAAGATAGGAAAAAGAAGAGGAGCCCTGGTCCTTTGAGAAAACTAAATCTTTTGGTTATATTAATACAAAATTTATATAAGAGCCTTAAAATCAGACAGATAGGAGAAATGTTAGTTATCTGGATGGAATAAATCTTCTGACTGTGTGCATAAAAAGCAAGCACTTACAAGAAGAAAGTGTTTCACCTTTTGGTCAAAAGACTGCTTGCAGTGAAAGAGCAATCTACAATGAAATCATAGAAAATGGGTTTTCTGTTCTAAATTAACAGTTCATACACAAAGAAACACTTAGCTAGCCCCTAAAATCCCTATGAGATAGTCTAGTCTTCTACTCCTAGGATAGGTAGAAGTGGGGAGGAAAGATGACACAGATTATCAGTACTACAAATTACAGGCCCAATACCAATCCTTTTATAGTTTCTGCACACAAGTGCTACTATAATTTATCATAAATATCTGTGGGAAATTATCCTAAACTCCTAAAATATTATTTATAATTAAGTTTGCACATTATAAAATTAACTTCAGGATTTGAATGTTTGTCTAACACAGGTAAGCCCTGTATAAAACGGGGTAATAGCCTCAAAAGATTGAGCAGAGAGAGCTTTAGTCAATGGTAGCATAAATCAACAATGGTTTTATATAGAAGAACCTGTATTCTAGCTCTGAAGAGGTGCAGATTTAATTAACTCACCTCTAAGGTACAAAAAAAATATGACCCCTTATTCAAAAAAAATAGAAGACTATCAATTCAGTTAACTGACCAGACTCTAGCTAACTTAGGACAAAGAATTATTTTGTTATTTTTTAAACTTTATTTTGATTTCCCTTTAGTTTCATATAAAAATTATTTTTAAGAAATGTCAAATCAAATGGGGGGGACAGAGAGAAAACCTGCATGAAAATGGCTAAAACTAAATGTTACATATACAAAAATAATAAAGACAGTAAAATCAAAGAGTTGCTTCTGGATTTGCTTGCCTTTCATTTAAGTACATCTGTTAAAAAATGTATTTTAAAGAAAGGTTAGGGGAACTTCCCTGGCTGTCCAGTGGTTAACGACTTCACCTTCCAATGCAGGGGTGTGGGTTCAATCCCTGGTCAGGGAGCTAAGACCCCAGGTGACTCGCAGCCAAAAATCCAAAACATAAAACAGAAGCAATACTGTAACAAATTCAATAAAGACTTTAAAAAAAAAAAGGTCCACATCAAAAAAAAAGAAAGGTTAGGGACTCTACGCTCCCAATGCAGGGGGCCCAGGTTCAATCCCTGGTCAGGGAACTAGATCCCACATGCCGCAACTAAAAACAAAAGATCCCACATGCCACAACTAAAGATCCCGCACACCTCAACGAAGATCTCGCAAGCAGCAACGAAGATTCCCGCGTGCCGCAACTAAGACCCCGTGCAGCCAAATAAATAATAAATGAAGATTTTTTTTAAAAAAGGTTATTTAGAAGTAAAATATTAATCAGGTTATGTCCAATTCCAGAAATGCAAACGGAGCACAGTAAAAACAAAACAAAACACACACACACACACACACAACCCAAGGGACTTCCCTCATGGCACAGTGGTCAAGAATCTGCCTGCCAATGCAGGGGACAATGGTTTGATCCCTGGTCCAGGAAGATCCCACATGCCACGGAGCAACTAAACCCGTGTGCCACAACTGAGCTCGCACGCCACAACTACTGAAGCCTGTGCTCCACAACAAGAGAAGCTGCCGCAAGGAGAAGCCCACACACCACAACGAAGAGTAGCCCCTGCTCACTGCACTAGAGAAAGCCTGCATGCAGCAACAAAGACCCAACACAGCCTAAAATAAATAAATAATTTTTTTTAAAAAAGCCACTAATACCATTACAGCATGTAATTAAAGGACTGTTCCAACTTACCTCACACAACATTCTACTGCACGAAACCAGTGAAGCATCTCATCATGTAGAGTACACAACTGAAGGCAAGACAGGAAAACTTTCTCAGCATCACTGTACCAGCCTGCATCTGAAAGAAAGCCACCTAAGGGACAAGAAAAACCAAAAACTTTAGATAATTTAATAAATCACCTGAAAGCTAAAATGACATGCTTACAATGATTATTACCTAAAATGAAAAAAACCTCTGTTTAGTCTGAAACAAAGATACTAATTGTGAAATTAAAAAAAAAAAAAGGAACTCAAACCAGGGAAATTAGATCAAAGTTGAGACCCTGAATAAGGAGTAAAGAGTTTTTGTTTTGTTTTGTTTTTTACTTTCAGCTGTATTGGGTCTTCATTGCTGCGCGCGGGCTTTCTCTAGTTGCGGCGAGCAGGGGCTACTCTTCGTTGCGGTGCGCGGGCTTCTTGTTGCGGTGGCTTCTCTTGCTGTGGAGCACAGGCTCTAGGTGCGCGGGCTTCATTAGTTGTGGCACACAGGCTCAGCAGCTGTGGCGCACAGGCTTAGTTGCTTGGCGGCATGTGGGATCTTCCCCAACCAGGGATCAAACCCATGTCCCCTGCACTGGCAGGCGGATTCTTAACTGCTGTGCCACCAAGGAAGTCCCAGGAGTCAAGAGTTTTAGCCTTGGGCTTCCCTGGTGGCGCAGTGGCTAAGAATCCGCCTGCCTATGCAGGGGACGTGGGTTCGATCCCTGGTCCGGGAAGATCCCACATGCCTTGGAGCAACTAAGCCCGTGTGCCACAACTACTGAGCCTGCACTCTAGAGCCCTCAAGCCACAACTACTGAGCCCACTCGCCACAGCTACAAAGCCCGCGCACCTAGAGCCGTTGCTCTGAAGCAAGAGAAGCCACCGCAATGAGAAGCCTGTGCACAACGAAGGGTAGTCCCCGCTCTCCCCAACTAGAGAAAGCCAGCACATCAATGAAGACCCAATGCAGCCAAAAATAAATAAAATAAATGAATTAAAAAAAAAAGTTTTAGCCCTCCAAACGTACTTCATCACCTAAGAGTTGACATTTTCCAGCTAATTAGCCACTATACTTAGTGATTTGTCTAACATTTTAATCATGCAGGGTAAACATAACTTTCCAATCTCTCCATACCCAATCCCAAAGAGGATAAAGACATCTGAATAAACTTAATCTTCTTAGCATAACAGCACATCATAGAGGATAGACAGATAAAAGAGACAGTAGTGCTTGCTCATCTTAATTTTTTTTTAGCAAAAAATTAAACTGCTGTCCTCCAACAGTCGTAATGCATGGGGCATGTGGGCATCATTTCCTTAGGATACTGTCCATCTTTTTAGAGGCTCCTGACCCACTCCTAACAGTTTAATACATTTTTTGACAGTGTCAACTAATCTTAATAGCGTCAATAGTATCTGGGTCAAGAAAAAATATATTTTGCTCAGACTGGTGTTTCATGTTTAATTAAAGCTATATGAAATGAAACAAATACTTTAACTGGAGAGAAGTGTGCTTTAGAACACTTTTTTTTCCCCCCAAATATGACATTTTAGGGTCCTCACTGAATGACTGGAATAATGAGATTATAATACTCCTATGAAGCAACCGCCTACTCATTACCTCAGCATATTGTGCACTGTGCTGGGTTATGAGGCTGTTATCTCTCAGCTTCAAACCAACCCTTCTAGACTGTTCTATGACACTGGGCTAGGACTCTATAACCACATTTCTCTTCTGCCAGCTGGCTCCCTAGTAGTCTCTACCAAAGAAGGCACTAGAGAGAAAGACTGTAAGACTGGAGAAGTAAGAGACACTCCCTGATAGCTTCCAGTTTCTGCCAGCAACGCCCCCGCTAACAGCAGTGTCCCAGGGTAATGTTTCTTTACTCTGGCAGTGGCAATTCATCTCAGTAAGCCAATTCCAGCTGCAGTTTTCCAACACTTACAGAACCTGATTCACAGCACCCCATCAGAGAGACACTAGTACCAGCCAGTCAGGTGTCCCTCCTAGAGGTCGAGATTCTAGACCCACGAGTTCCCTTCTCGGAACTCTGAGGCACCTGTACCAGCCAAGCAGCATCCCAGCTCTGCGAGGTACCTCCTCAGGCTTCTTCTTTTTTTTTTTTTTCTTTTGGCCACACCACGCAGCCTGTGGGATCTTAGTTCCCTGACCAGGGACTGAACGCTGTGAAAATACTAAAGACCTTTAAATTATATACTTTAAATGGGTGCACTGTACAGTATGTGAATTATATCTCGATAAAGCTGTCATTTTTTAAAAGTTTCCATCATGTATACTTCTGGTATGAAGTGTTTTCACTGTTTTGGTAATTTTAGGATCAAGACTTATAATATAACTGAATCTGTTAGGACTTGGTTCTAACTCCAAGATACTTGTTCAATCTGGCTCCTTACAGTGGCCAGACTGGTACAAGTGAAGAGACAACAGAGGACCTCAGTGAACATTAGCCTTCCTGCCTTTCACCTTCCTTGATACTAGATATCTCCCACATAGATTTTTACATGACTACCTAGGACTAAATGGATGTCAATATTAACATTCATCTAGGTCACGAACACTCTATTAAGAGACATTCTTTAGTCACAATTCTTTGTTGCAATTTATATTCCACAGGACTATCAAAGGATAAATGCTGAGGGTTGTTTTCGGAAAAGAATGTTAAGTTCCTCCAAGCAAACTGTCTATGACCACTACAAAAAAAAATTTTTTTCCTAATACTGAAGGAAATGATCATGAAAACTTGGCAAAGAAAGTAAATGTGCACGTGCCAAAGAGAGAGAGAGAGAGAGAAAACATGCACACACACACATTAATGTGAGAAGTTAAAAATGAAAGGTAGAGCTTCCCTGGTGGCGCAGTGGTTAAGAATCCACCTGCCAATGCACGGGACACGGGTTCGAGCCCTGGTCCAGGAAGATCCTACATGCTGCGGAGCGACTAAGCCCGTGCACTGCAACTACTGAAACCCTCGCGCCTAGAGCCCGTGCTCTGCAACAAGAGGAGCCACCACAATGAGAAGCCTGCGCACCGCAACAAAGAGTAGCCCCCGCTCACCACAACTAGAGAAAGCCTGCGTGCAGCAACAAAGACCCAATGCAGCCAAAAATAAATAAATAAAATAAATTTATAAAATAAAAAAATGGGCAGAGGATCTGAATAGACATTTTTCCAAAAAAGACATACAGATGGCCAACAGATACATGAAAAGATGCTCCACATCACTAATCATCAGGGAAATGCAAATCAAAACCACAATGAGATACCACCTCACACCTGTCAGGATGGCTGTCATCACCAGAAAACAACAAATAACAAGTGTTTGCGAGGGTGTGGAGACAAGGGAACCCTTCTGCACTGCTGGTGGGGCTGTAAACTGGCACAGCCACTATGGAGAACCGTGTGGAGGTTGCTCAAAACATTTAATATAGAACTGCCACATGATCTAGCAATTTCACTTCTGGGTATTTATCCAAAAACGGCAAAAACACTAACTCAAAAAAGATATATGCACCTCAGTGTTCAGTGAAGCATTATTTATAATAGCCAAGATATGTAAGCAACCTAAATGTCCATCAACAGATGAATGAACGGATAAAGAAGGTGTGAGATATATTTACACACACAACAGTGGAATATTACCCAACCACAAAAATTAAACATAAAAAAAAAAAAGAAATCTTGTGACAACACAGATGGATCTAGAGGGTATCATGCTATATCATGCTAAGTGAAATAAGTCAGACAGAGAAAGACAAATACCATATGATCTCACTTATACACAGACTCTAAAAATCAAAACAAACAAAACAAAATGAAAACAGACTCGTAGATACAGAGACCAAACAGTTGGTTGCCAGAGAAAGGAGGTGGGGTGTGGGGTGAAATAGGTGAAGGGGATTAAGAGGTCTGAGCCTCCAGTTAGAAAATAAATAAGCCATGGGAATGTAATATACAGCCTAAGGAACATGGTCAATAATATTGTAATAACTTTGTACAGGGACTATACTTGTCGTGGTAATCATTTCATAAAGTATGCAAATTCCAAATCACTATGCAGTACACCTGAAACCAACATAATACTGTATGTCAACTACATTTAAATAAAACACACACACACACAAATGAGTATATGTAAAAACCAATGAAAGTTAAATAAGGTCTATAGTCTAGGTAACAGTATTAAACCAGTATCAATTTCCTGGTTTTGATATTGTCTGTAAATCTACAATCATTTCAAAATAAAAATTTTTCCACAAACAAAGTAAAAAGGTAGCAATAACTTGAATAAATAATTGCCTGAGACATACTTATCTATGTAGATTTGTAAAAGCCATACTAAAATGTTATGCAACATTAAACGATATCTTTCTATGTGTGTAGCATACAAAGCCTTTTCAGAATCCTTTTCCATTTATGTTTTTAGTATTCTCATACCCATGAGGAAATGGAGATTTACCCTCATTTTAGAGATGGGAAAACTGAGGTCCCAAAAGGATTAAGTCCCACGTCACAACACACAGTAAGCTGGTGAAAGAGGTTGGTAGCAGCTTGACATGGTAGAAAGGTAAGTGGTTTGGAATCACAGCGCCACAGGATTCTAAACTTAGCTCCATTACTATGTGACTTGAGCAAGTTACTCAACTTTTCTGAGTCTGTTACCTCATTTCTAAAACTCTATTAATACCTTCACATCACTGGAATGTCATGAGGACTTTCTCGAAAGACAGCATTTAGATACATAGTATAGTACTTAGCACAAAGTTAATGTTCAATATATCGCATCTAGTTCTTCTCACAACCTCCCACGTTGACTTTGGGAATGTCCTGTGAGAATCCTTTAATGCCAGCAGGCTTAGTTCTGAGTCATGTCACAGGACAAAACACCCCTCTGTTTTACCATTACTTACCTAAAACAAAGCCAACCTGAATGGCTTTTTCCTTTACTGCAGCATCTGATTCCGCTATGTAAGAGCACCGTCTACTGAATGAGTAGGCTAAGACTGAAGCAACTTTCACACCATGATCCATCAAAGCCTGGAAACAATGATGAAGCAAATGTCTGAAAGAGAAGGAAAAGGTCATTTTTGCTTTTATAAAGGTAACATATTTTGTCCTTTTAGAAAGTGCTAACTTTCATGCACATTGTTCCTTCCTGCCTCAGGAAATTTGCACGTGCTGTTCCTTCTACCTAAAAAAGCTTTTCACCATCACCTAGTTCTCTCCCATAAATCGGTTAGACTTCAGCTCAAACGTCACTTCCGACAGTAGATCCTCCCTGTCTCCTGTCTCCCTCTCTTCATCAGCCTGATGGGGCCATGGT
This sequence comes from Phocoena sinus, assembly GCF_008692025.1. NCBI lineage: Eukaryota > Metazoa > Chordata > Mammalia > Artiodactyla > Phocoenidae > Phocoena > Phocoena sinus. The sequence goes on along the minus strand of NC_045782.1, from coordinate 31,318,755 downwards.
AGGCCTATCTCAGGATCCCCAAGGACCTGGTAGGTTATGTTAAGACATTTACTCTTCTATCTAGAAGAGAACAGGGAGCCACCAAAGTGTTACCAGTCAGGAAAGATAAGCTCAAATATGCTGGTAGGTCTGAGGCTCAGAGAATTATGAACAGCAGCAAGCAGCTTACCTGGGACACATATGACCCTTGCTCAACAAACAGTGGCCTCATCCTACCTCCCCAGGTACCTCCAGTAATTCCCTATGGTAGTGTTTTCCAGAATGGGGCATGACTATCACTGGGGGCTCTAGGCACAATTTTAGTGGCATATAACCAAATATTTTTCAAAGATTAACATATTTATTTCAATGGGGATTCAAAAATAAAACTTGCAATCTAAAAAGAAAAAAAAAGAAAGTGCTAACTTGCTCTTCTGAAATAACAGTACCATTATTTTCAAAGATGGAATAAGATAAAAATCAACTGTTTGCCTTATGAATTATGAGGTCATAATAATTCACAATTTGGCCTAGTATCTTTTACTCAGTGGATCACTGAGTGATTCTGTATATGTAAATTGATGACAGTGAAGGATGAAAACAACTTCTAACATCAATCTTAAAAACCAAATTGTCTTGTAATTCAACAATGACCCAATTAAAAAATGGGCAATAGATTTGAACAGAGATTCCTCCAAAGAAAAAATATAAAGGCCAATAAGCACAAGAAAAGATGCTCAATATCATTAGTGATTAGGGAAATGCAAATCAAACTCACAATGAGATACGACTTCACACTATCTAGGATGGCTATAATACTTTTTTAAAAAACAGTTGATGGCAAGGATATGGAAAAACTGGAACCCTCATACGTTAATAGGGACATATTGGGTTGGCCAAAAGGTTCATTTGGTTTTTTCCGTAAGATGGCTCTAGCAGCACTTAGTTGTCTTTAGCTTCATTCAAAACAATTTTGTTAGATTGTATGTGACAGCTGTCATATCAGCGTGCATTTAAAAAAATACTTATCAAAATTGGTGAATTTTTGTGTAGCCATTTTAATACTGAAGATGGAAGAGAAAAAGCAACATTTTCAGCATATTATGCTTTATTATTTCAAGAAAAGTAAAAATGCAACTGAAACACAAAAAAATATTTGTGCAGTATATGGAAAAGGTGCTGTGACTGATTGAACATGTCAAAAGTGGTTTGCGAAGTTTCGTGCTGGAGATTTCTCACTGGACGATGTTCCACAGTTAGGTAGACCAGTTGAAGTTGAAAGCAATCAAATCGAGACATTGACTGAGAACAATCAACGTTATATGGTGCGGGAGATAGCCGACATACTCAAAACATCCAAATCAAGCATTGAAAATCATTTGCACCAGCTTGGTTATATTAATTGCTTTGATGTTTGGGTTCCACATAAGTTAAGAAAAAAAAACCTTGACTGTATTTCTGCATGGATTCTCTACTTAAATGTAATGAAAACGTTCTGTTTTTAAAACAAATTGTGATGGGTGATGAAATGTGGATACTGTACAATAACAAGGAAAGGAACAGATTGTGGGGCAAGCGAAATGAACCACTACCAACCAAACCAAAGCCCGGTCTTCACCCAAGGAAGGTGATATCGTGTATATGGTGGGATTGGAAGTGAGTCCTCTATTATGATCTCCTTCCGGAAAACCAAACTAATTCCAACAAGTACTGCTCCCAGTTAGACCAACTGAAAGCAGCACTCAATGAAAAGCGTCCAGAACTAGTCAACAGAAAACATGTAATCTTCCATCAGGATAATGCAAGACCGCATGTCTCTTTGATGACCAACAAAAACTGTTACAGCTTGGCTGGGAAGTTCTGATTCATCCGCTGTATTCACCAGACATTGCACCTTCGGATTTCCATTTATTTCAGTCTTTACAAAATTCTCTTAATGGAAAAACTTTCAATTCCCTGGGAGACAGTAAAAGGCACCTGGAACAGTTCTTTGCTCAAAAAGATAAAACGTTTTGAGAATGTGGAATTATGAAGTTGCCTGAAAAATGGCAGAAGATAGTGGAACAAAAGGTGAATATGTTCTTTAATAAAGTTTTTGGTGAAAATGAAAAATGTGTCTTTTACCTTTACTTAAAAACCAAAGGCACTTTTTTGGTCAACCCAATAAAATGGTGCAGCTGCCGTGGGAAACAATTTAGGAGTTACTCAAAAAGTTAAATGTAAGTTTACCCTCGTTATATATACATACAAGAGAACTGAAAACATACATCCACACAGAATCTTGTCCATGAGCATTCATAGCAGCATTATTCATAATGGCCAAAAGGTAGAAACAACCCAAATGTTCATCAACAGATGACTAGATAACCAAAACATAGTACATCCACACAATGGAAAAATGATACAAACAACAGCCATGAATGAACCGTGAAAACATTATAGGTAAAATCCAGTCACGAGGGCTTCCCTGGTGGCGCAGTGGTTGAGAGTCTGCCTACCAATGCAGGGGACACGGGTTCAAGCCCTGGTCTGGGAAGATCCCACGTGCCACGGAGCAGCTGGGCCCGTGAGCTACAAATACTGAGCTCTGCGCGTCTGGAGCCTGTGCTCCGCAGCAAGAGAGGCCGCGACAGTGAGAGGCCCGCGCACCGCGATGAAGAGTGGCTCCCGCTTGCCACAACTAGAGAAAGCCCTTGCACAGAAACGAAGACCCAACACAGCCAAAAATAAATAAATGAATAAATAAATTTATAAAAAAAAAAAAAAAAAAAAAAAAAAAAAAAAAAAAAAAAAAAACCAGTCACGAAAGACCACATACTGTATAGTTCCATTTATATGAAATGTCTAGAGCAGATAAACTCAGAAACAGAGAGTAGATTAATGGTAGGCTAGAGACCAGGGGTAAGGGGAAATAGGGAGTGACTGTTAATGGGTACAGGGTTTCTTTTGGGGATGATGAAAGTATTCTAGAATTAGATAGTGGTGATAGTTGCAAACATTTGTGAATATACTAAAAACTAATGAATTGTACAGTTTAAAATGATGAATTTATGGTATGTGAATTATCTCAATAAAAAAACTGCTTTAAACAAAATTGTAAATAACCAAGTCACTGCTTTGCATAAAGGGGGAAGAAAAGTCAAACTACATGCGTTTAGTTTCACAAATATATTAAACACTTACCAAGGGATCTGGACTTGGTAAAAAGATAACCTGAGAGATGAAAGAGAGGTAGTCCACTAAATCTTTATAATGGCCATCTTTAGAACTGCACAGAGAAATTCAAATCCTAGAAAGCTAACCTTTTCCAAGAGTAAAGAATTTTTTTCTAAGTTTTTCTATGGCCTTCTTGTCCCAAAATGAAACTCTCATCTATTATTTTTTAACAGATTAATTTTTAATTAGTCAACTAACCAAGAAATTTCTCTCAGGCTTAGTACACAGGTCACATCCAAAGGTATCCCTAAACAATGAAATCATGTTAATTTGTTAACATGTTACTTGTTATTTTATCTTCTCTTTCTAAAATCCAAACTCCATGAGGAAGAGACCTTGTAAAACTTATTCACTGCTGTAACCCCAGCATCTAGAATAGTACTTGACATATACTACGCGTTCTAACAAGTATTTACTTAACTTGGCAACATTCATATTAGAGATTAACAATATTTTGTAAAACTATATTCTTATTTTCCCAGAAATGTAGGTTAGGAAAAAGAAATGGCATTTCAAGCAGATTTACGGAAGAATGCTAAAGAGAACAGCAAGGACAATCAAAGGCCATGTCACCTACATCCACATATAACTCCTACTACATAAGAGCCAGAACGGGGTAGATGAATCCAGTCTTTCTTGAACACAAAAAGCAAGGGTGGTACTGATGGTTTCAAAACAGTACGAATGTACTTACTGCTACTGAACTGTACGCTTAAAATATGGTCACAATGGTAAAATTCAGATATGTATAGTTTACCACAATTGTTAAAAAATGAGTTTACCTTTTATCCAAAGCTCTCAATACTTTAGCAAAAACTTCCAATTCACAAAATTCACTGCCCAGTTGACATAGGCGTCCCTGTTGGTACAGCTGAAATTAAAAACAAACAGAAAAAGATAACATTTAAAATTTTTAATTTAATTTCAATTTCTACTTTACTTATGAATATAATTTGATGGAGTTAATATTTTATGAATTTATGACTATTACTCAAAGTTAAGATTACACAGTAATATCAGGGAAGATGCTTATGCTAAAAGAAATGTAACGCTAACTTAACAAATCTCTATAATTCATAGAGAACACTTTAATAGTTGTACATAATATTTAGAAATTAATATTTGTATAACAGTATACGGTACATGCTAAGTACTAAAAAGTGCTATATAATTACTTTATTTATTAAACACTAAAAACAGTTATACTCAGGACTTCCCTGGTGGAACAGGGGTTAAGAATCCTCCTGCCAATGCAGAGGACACGGTTCGATCCCTGGTCTGGGAATATCTCACATGCTGCGGAGCAACTAAGCCCGTGCGCCACAACTACTGAGCCCGCGTGCCACAACTACTAAAGTAAGAGTGCCTAGAGCCCATGCTCCATGACAAAGAGAAGCCACCGCAATGAGAAGCCCATGCACCGCAACGAAGGATAGCCGCCGCTCGCCGCAACTAGAAAAAGCCCATGCACAGCAACAAAGACCCAATGCAACCAAAAAATAAACAAATAAATTGATTAAAAAAGAACAATTATATTCAAAAAACTAAACTTTTTTTTAAAAAAATTATTTATTTATTTTTGGCTGTGCTGGGTCTTCGTTTCTGTGCGAGGGCTTTCTCTAGTTGTGGCAAGCGGGGGCCACTCTTCATCGCGGTGCGTGGGCCTCTCACTGTCACGGCCTCTCTTGTCGCGGAGCACAGGCTCCAGACGCGCAGGCTCAGTAGCTGTGACTTGTGGGCCTAGTTGTTCTGCAGCATGTGGGATCCTCCCAGACCAGGGCTCGAACCCGTGTTCCCTGCATTGGCAGGCAGACTCTCAACCAGTGCACCACCAGGGAAGTCTGAAACTTTTTTTTTTAAACTTCTTTTTTTCTTAAACAAAACTGGATAAAGTAAAATTATCAAAATGATAGCAAAGATAATATCCAGAAGCCAGAACTGGTCACTATGCCCCACTAACGGCTCTTCAGACCACAAAAACCTCAGTTCAGTTCCAGGCATGAAACTTCACAAGCAGACTAACAGTAAATTATATCTAAAGTAATCCAGCATGGCAGGATTTCTGATCATGTCACAATCATTTACTCCTTTCGCCTGACTTTTTTTTTCTTTAACATCTTTATTGGAGTGTAATTGCTTTACAATGTCCTGTTAGTTTCTGCTGTGTAACAAAAGTGAATCAGCTATATGTATACATATATCACCATATCCCCTCCCTCTTGCATCTCCTTCCCACGCTCCGTCTCACCCCTCTAGATGGTCACAAAGCCCCGAGCTGATCTCCCTGTGTGATGCAGCTGCTTCCCACTAGCTACCTATTTCACATTTGGTAGTGTATATATGTCAATGCTACTCTTTCACTTCGTCCCAGGTTACCCGCCCCCCTCCCCGTGTCCTCAACTCCATTGGCTATGTCTGCATCTTTATTCCTGTCCTGCCCCTAGGTTCATCAGAACCCTTTTTTTTTTTTAGATTCCATATATACATGTTAGCATACGGTATTTGTTTTTCTCTTTTTGAATTACTTCACTCCGTATGACAGACTCTAAGTCCTTCCAATTCACTACAACTAGTTCAATTTCGTTTCTTTTTATGGTTGAGTGCCACATCTTCTTTATCCATTCATCTGTTGATGGACACTCAGGTTGCTTCCATGTCCCGGCTATTGTAAACAGTGCTGCAATGAACACTGTGGTACATGTCTCTTTTTGAATTATGGTTTTCTCAGGGTACATGCCCAGTAGTGGGATTGCTGGGTCATATGGTAGTTCTACTTTTAGTTTTTTAAAGAACTTTCATACTGTTCTCCGTGACTGTATCAATTTACATTCCTACCAACAGTGCAAGAGGGCTCCCTTTTCTCCACACCCTCGCCAGCATTTATTGTTTGTAGATCTTTTCATGATGGCCATTCTGACCCCTGTGAGGTGATACCTCACTGTAGTTTTGATTTGCATTTCTCTAATCATTAGTGATGTTGAGCATCTTTTCATGTGTTTGTTGGCAATCTGTGTATCTTCTATGCAGAAATGTCTATTTAGGTCTTCTGCCCATTTCTGGATTGGGTTGTTTGTTTTTTTGATATTGAGCTGCTTGTACATTTTAGAGATTAACCCTTTGTCAGTTGCTTTGTTTGCAAATATTTTCTCCCATTGTGAGGGTTGTCTTTTTGTCTTGCTTATGGTTTCCTTTGCTGTGCAAAAGCTTTTAAGTTTCATTAGGTCCCATTTGTTTGTTTTTATTTCCATTACTCTAGGAGGTGGGTCAAAAAGGATCTTGCTGTGATTTATGTCATAGAGTGTTCTGCCTATGTTTTCCTCTAAGAGTTTTATAGTGTCTGGCCTTACATTTAGGTCTTTAATCCATTCTGAGTTTATTTCTGTGTATGGTGTTAGGAAGTGTTCTAATTTCATTCTTTTACATGTAACTGTCCAGTTTTCCCAGCATCACTTATTGAAGAGGCTGTCTTTTCTCCATTGTATGTTCTTGCCTCCTTTATCAACGATAAGACCCATATGTGCATGGATTTATCTCTGGGCTTTCTATCCTGTTCATTGATCTGTATTTCTGTTTTGTTGCAGTACCATACTGTCTTGATTACTGTAGCTTTGTAGTATAGTCAGAAGTCCGGGAGCATGATTCCTCCAGCTCTGTTTTTTTTCCCTCAAGATTGCTTTGGCTATTCGGGGTGTTTTGTGTTTCCATACAAATTGTCAAGTTTTTTGTTCTAGTTCTGTGAAAAATGCCATTGGTAGTTTGATAGGGATTGCACTGAATCTGTAGATCACTTTGGGTAGTATAGTCATTTTTACAATGCTGATTCTTCCAATCCAAGACCATGGTATATCTCTCTATCTGTTTGTATCGTCTTTAATTTCTTTTATCAGTGTCTTGTAGTTTTCTGCATACAGGTCTTTTGTCTCCTTAGGTAGGTTTATTCCTAGATATTTTATTCTTTTTGTTGCAATGGTAAATGGGAGTGTTTCCCTAATTTCTTGCAGATTTTTCGTCGTTAGTGTATAGGAATGCAAGAGATGTGTGCAATAATTTTGTATCCTGCTACTTTACCAAATTCGTTGATTAGCTCTAGTAGTGTTCTGGTAGCATCTTTAGGATTCTCTATGTATAGTATCATGTCATCTGCAAACAGTGACAGTTTTACTTCTTCTTTTCCAATTTGGATTCCTTTTATTTCTTTTTCTTCTCTGATTGCCATGGCTAAAACTTCCAAAACCATGTTGAATAACAGTGGTAAGAGTGGACATCCTTGTCTTGCTCCTGATCTTAGAGGAAATGGTTTCAGTTTATCACCACTGAGAATGACATTGGCTGCAGGTTTGTCATATATGGCCTTTATTATGTTGAGGTAGGTTCCCTCTATGCCCACTTTCTGGAGAGTTTTTACCATAAATGGGTGCTGAATTCTGTCAAAAGCTTTTTCTGCTTCTATTGAGATTATCATATGATTTCTATCCTTCAGTTTGTTAATATGGTGTATCACATTGATTGATTTGGTATATTGAAGAATCCTTGCATTCCTGGGATAAACCCCACTTGATCATGGTGTATGATCCTTTTAATGTGTGGTTGGATTCTATTGGCTAGTATTTTGTTGAGGATTTTTGCATCTATGTTCATCAGTGATATTGGCCTGTAGTTTTCTTTTCTTGTGACATCTTTGTCTGGTTTTGGTATGAGGGTGATGGCGGCCTCATAGAATGAGTTTGGGAGTGTTCCCCCCTCTGCTATATTTTGGAAGTGTTTGAAAAGGATAGGTGTTAGCTCTTCTCTAAGTGTTTGACAGCATTCACCTGTGAAGCCATCTGGTCCTGGGCTTTTGTTTGTTGGAAGATTTTTAAGCACAGTCTCAATTTCAGTGCTTGTGATTGGTCTGTTTTTATTTTCTGTTTGTTCCTGGTTCAGTCTCAGAATATTGTGGTTTTCTAAGAATTTGTCCATTTCTTCCAGGTTGTCCATTTTATTCGCATATAGTTGCTTGTAGTAATCTCTCATGATCCTTTGTATTTCTGCAGTGTCAGTTGTTACTTCTTTTTCATTTCTAATTCTATTGATTTGAGTCTTCTCCCTCTTTTTCTTAATGAGTCTGGCTAATAGTTTATCAATTTTGTTTATCTTCTCAAAGAACCAGCTTTTAGCTTTATTGATCTTTGCTACTGTTTCCTTCATTTCTTTTTCACTTATTTCTGATCTGATCTTTATGATTTCTTTCCTTCTGCTAACTTTGGGGTTTTTTTGTTCTTCTTTCTCTAGTTGCTTTAGATGCAAGGTTAGGTTGTTTATTTGGGATGTTTCTTGTTTCTTGAGGTAGGATTGTACTGTTATACACTTCCCTCTTAGAACTGCTTTTGCTGCATCCCATAGGTTTTGGGTCGTCATGTGTTTATTGTCATCTGTTTCTAGGTATTTTTTAATTTCCTCAGTGATCTCTTGGTTATTTAGTAGTATATTGTTTAGCCTCCACGTGTTTGTATTTTCTACAGCTTTTTTTCCCTGTAATTGATATCTAGTCTCACAGCGTTGTGGTCAGAAAAGATACTTGATATGATTTCAATTTTCTTAAATTTACCAAGGCTTGATTTGTGACCCATGATATGATCTATCCTGGAGAATGTTCCATGAGCACTTAAGAAGAAAGTGTATTCTGTTGTTTTTGGATGATATGTCCTCTAAATATCAATTAAGTCCATCTTGTCTAATGTGTCATTTAAAGCTTGTGTCTCATTTATTTTCATTGTGGATGATCTGTCCACTGGTGAGAGTGGAGTGTTAAAGTCCCCTATTATTATTGTGTTACTGTCGATTTCCCTTTTTATGGCTGTTAGCGTTTGCCTTATGTACTGAGGTCTTCCTATGTTAGGTGTGTAATATTTACAATTGTTATATCTTCTTCTTGGATTGATCCCTTGATCATTAATGTAGATTCCTTCTTTGTCTCTTGTAATAGTCTTTATGTTAAAGTCTACTTGTCTGATATGAGAATTGCTACTCCAGCTTTCTTCTGATTTCTATTTGCGTGGAATATCTTTTTCCATCCCCTCACTTTCAGTCTGTATGTGTCCCAAGGTCTGAAGTGGGTCTCTTGTAGACAGCATATGTATGGGTCTTGTTTTTGTATCCATTCAGCTAGTCTATGTCCTTCGGTTGGAGCATTTAATCCATTTACATTTAAGGTAATTATCAATATGTATGTTCCTATCACCATTTTATTAATTGTTTTAGGTTTGTTATTGTAGGTCTTTTCCTTCTCTTGTGTTTCCTGCCTAGAGAAGTTCCTTTAGCATTTATTGTTAAGCTTGTTTGGTGGTGTTGAATTCTAACTTTTGCTTGCCTGTAAAGGTTTTAATTTCTCCGTCAAATCTGAATGAGGTCCTTGCTGGGTACAGTAATCTTGGTTGTAGGTTTTTCCCTTTTTTTTTTTTTTTTTTGATATTTCCTTATTTATTTTTGGCCATGTTTGGGTCTTCACTGTTTTTTTACGTTTTAAATAAATTTATATATTTGCCTATTTATTTTTGGCTGTGCTGGGTCTTCGTTGCTGCGCAAGGGGGCTACTCTTCTTTGCAGCACGCGGCCTTTTCATTGCAGTGGCTTCTCTTGTTGCAGAGCACAGGCTCTAGGCGCACGGGCTACAGCAGTTGTCGCACGTGGGCTCAGTAGTTGTGGCTCACAGGCTCTAGAGCACAGGCTCAGTAGTTGTGGTTCACAGGCTTAGTTGCTCCATGGCATGTGGGATCTTCCTGGACCAGGGCTCAAACCCGTGTCCCCTGCATTGGCAGGCAGATTCTCAACCACTGCGCCACCAGGGAAGCCCCTGGGTCTTCACTGTTGTGCACAGGCTTTCTTTAGTTGTGGCGAGCAGGGGCTATTCTTCGTTGCGGTGCATAAGCTTCTCATTGCAATGGCTTCTCTTGTTGCAGAGCACGGGCTCTAGGCACGTAGGCTTCAGTAGTTGTGGCATGCAGGCTCAGTAGTTGTGGCTCGCAGGCACCAGAGCACAGTCTGAGTAGTTTTGGCGCAAGGCTTACCTGCTCTGTGGCATGTGGGATCTTCCGGGACCAGGGATTGAATCTGTGTCCACTGCACTGGTAGGCAGATTCGTTACCACTGTGCCACCAGGGAAGCCCCCTTTCATCACTTTAAATATGTCCTGCCACTCCCTTCTGGCTTGCAGTTTCTGCTGAAAGATCAGCTGTTAACCTTATGGGGACTCCCTTGTATGTTATTTGTTGCTTTTCCTTGCTGCCTTTAATATTTTTTTCTTTGTATTTAATTTTTGATAGTTTGATTAATATGTGTCTTGGCATGTTTCTCCTTGGATTTATCCTGTATGGGACTCTCTGCACTTCCTGTACTTGATTTTTTCCTATCCCTTGTCAGGGAAGTTTTCGACTATAATCTCTTCAAATATTTTCTCAGACCCTTTCTTTTTCTCTTCTTCTTCTGAGACACCTATAATTCGAATGTTGGTGTATTTAATGTTGTCCCAGAGGTCTCTGAGACCGTCCTCAATTCTTTTCATTCTTTTTTCTTTATTCTGCTCTGCGGTAGTTAGTTCCACTATTTTATCTTCCAGGTCACTTATCTGTTCTTCGGCCTCAGTTATTCTGCTATTGACTCCTTCTAGAGTATTTTTAATTTATTTATTGTGCTGTTCATCACTGTTTGTTCTTTAGTTCTTCTAAGTCCTTGTTAAACATTTCTTGTATTTTCTCTATTCTATTTCCAAGATTTTAGATCATCTTTACTCTCATTACTCTGAATTCTTTTTCCGGTAGACTGCCTATTTCTTCTTCATTTGTTCTGGGGGGTTTTTACCTTGCTCCTTCATCTGCTGCATATTTCTCTGTGTTCTCATTTTGTTTAACTTACTTTGTTTGGGGTCTCCTTTTCATGGGCTGCAGGTTTGTAGTTCCTGTTGTTTTTGATGTCTGCCCCCAGTGGGTGAGATTGGTTCAGTGGCTTGTGTAGGCTTTCCGGTGGAGGGGGCTGGTGCCTGTGTTCTGGTGGGCAGGGCCGCGTCTGGCTGTGTGTTTTGGGGTGTCTGTGAACTTAGTATGATTTTAGGCAGCCTCTCTGCTAATGGGTGGGGTTGTGTTCCTGTTTGTTTGGCATGGGGTGTCCAGCACTGGAGCTTGCTGGCTGTTGGGTGGACCTGGGTCTTAGTGTTGAGATGGAGATCTCTGGGAGAGCTCTTGCCAATTGCTATTACGTGGGGTGGGGAGGTCTCTGGTGGTCCAATGTTCTGAACTCGGCTCTCCCACCTCGGAGGCGCAGGCCTGACACCAGGCCAGAGCACCAAGACCCTGTCAGCCACACTGCAAGGTACGTAGGGATTTTCTTGCCTTTGGGGACGTCTGAGGTCTTCTGCCAGTGTTCAGTATGTGTTCTGTAGTTGGTCCACATGTAGATGTATTTTTGATGTATTTGTGGGGAGGAAGGTGATCTCTACATCCCACTCTTCTGCCATCTTGAAGATGTCCACTGAAGACACCAACCTCCGCAAGAGCTAGAGGTGCAGAGGCATTTTTTTCAGAGGATTTGCAGAGCTTGCTTTTTTTTTTTCTTTTCCTTTGTGCTTTGTCTAGTTTCACTTGTTCACAGGGTGCTTCATGCAGAGGCCTCACACCTGGGACTTTGGATCAGAGTGCCTAGTGAGAAATGGCTGCGCTGACACCTCAGCTCAGCGGGCCGGGCTGTATGCGGAAGCACTGTCCCTGACACTGCAACTCAAGATCTGCCTGATTTTTTAAAACTTCCATTTAAAATAGTATTTTAATAAATGTGTTAAATGTTTATCCCAAATAATACATGTACACAGTTAAAAAAAAAATACTACTGCCCCTCTTTCCCCTGCCTCAACTTCACCAAATGTTACTGAATTTATATAGCTATATAAATACAGTGCCTTAGAAGGCAGGAATTTTATTATATCAACTCATTTTACATTAGTAAGCACTTAACACTTAGCTCATTTGACAAAAACATGGGTTTCAGAAAGAGGACATGATCCAGAATTCATCTGCCAAATGGGCCGGTTAACTTTGCACAGGGAAAACATACTACAAACTCAGTTAGCAAACTCTTGGGCATAAATCACTATTCATAATGGAGGCCAGGTCAGATTAGGTAGATACAGGAATACAAATCAATAATGACTGCTGGAAGGGAGAGGGGACAGGGAGTGCCACGTGCTCAGGAAGGGGAGGCAGAAATGTTATCTTCAAACAGTGATTGGATATTCATCTTAACCATAAACTTTCATAAGGAAAGATTTGCTATTTTTGGAGATGATTATGTTTTCTTAGGTTAGAAAAACAGGGACTTCCCTGGCAGTCCAGTAGCTGGGACTCCATGCTCCCACTGCAGGGGGCACAGGTTCAATCCCTGGTCAGGGAACTAGGATCCCGCAAGCCACACAGTGTGGCCAAAAAAAAAAAAAAAAAAAAAAAAAAAAGCTTCTGGGAATGTATATGATAAAATTCCCTTCCATCACATATACCTTCACAGTTAACCAATGAAGAATAACTCAGGGAAAATAAAGCTGAGAATTTATAATCACATCCTATTTGGGGGCTTAACAATGTGATACATTTCTGATTTTGGGGAGAAAAACAAATGCACTTATCAAAATATATACATACACATACTCCAAAAACAGTACAGGACCAAAAAACCTTAGTTTCTTACCAAAGTAACTCATCATTAGCAAACTTAAGGCTTAGAATATCTTTTGTAAGATAGAAGAAATGGAAAGTTGTACAACTTTTTTTGACTACACTTACTAGTCAAATAAAGACAATTAAACTAAACTTTATATGTTCTACAACTCATAGTATCCCTTTAATACTGAAAATTTCCTAACAAATGGATTTGAAATTAAAATTTAGGAAAGTAGTAACCTTAGTTATAATTTTAAATATAAGTATGCCTATTAACAAACACAAGCTTTTTTTTTTCCTCTCAGCCATTTAATTTTTCTAGCTAAAAAGGGGTCCGCATTTAAATTCTGGGGAGAGAGTAGTGACTTAACTGTTTCAAATCATCCTTTCCTGTACAACAACTATAATTCAAAAAAAGAAAATCCTTACTAGGCTTATCCCCAAAATGAAAATTTCTACATTTTATGAATGGGATTTTTGAATACCAATCCAGAAGAAAAAGAGCATTTAATCCTTACAGAGATCTTATATGTATGTGCCAGGCACTGTTCTAAGTGCTTTTCATAAGCAACTCACTCTGTCCTTCCACAGATGAGGAAACTGAGGCATATAAAGTTAAATAACCTGGTCTAAATCACACAATTAAGAAGTGGCAAGGCATTTGCAGCAACATGGATGCAACTAGAGATTATCATACTAAGTGAAGGAAGTCAGAAAGAGAAAGACAAATACCATATGGTATCACTTATAGGTGGAATCTAAAATATGGCACAAATGAACCTATCTACAAAACAGAAACAGATTCATAGATATAGAGAACAGATTTGTGGTTGCCAAGGAGGACAGGGGGAAGGAGAGGGATGGACTGGGAGTTTGTGTTTGGTAGAGGCAAACTATTACATAGAGAATGGATAAACAACAAGGTCCTACTGTATAGCACAAGGAATGATATTCAATATCCTGTAATAAATCATAATGGAAAAGAATATTAAAAAAGAATGTCTCTATGTGTATAACTGAGTCACTTTACTGTACAGCAGAGATTGGCACAACATTGTACATCAACTATACTTCAATTTTAAAAAAAAAAGGGCTTCCCTGGTGGCGCAGTGGTTGAGAGTCCGCCTGCCGATGCAGGGGACACGGGTTCGTGCCCTGGTCCGGGAGGATCCCATATGCCGCAGAGCAGCTAGGCCTGTGAGCCATGGCCGCTGAGCCTGCGCATCCGGAGCCTGTGCTCCGCAACGGGAGAGGCCACAACAGTGAGAGGCCCACGTACCCTCAAAAAAAAAAAAAAAGTGGCAAGGCAACAATCTGGCTCCAAGCAGTCTATCCTTACATCCATGTTCCTAATAACTTACAGTACAATGCTTTTAGACGGCTTTATATCAGGAAGTAAGAAAGAGTATAAAATGGGCAATTTAAAACATTTTTATAGAAATAATAGAAGAGGGACTTCCCTGGCAGTCCAGTGGTTAAGACTCCATGCTCCCAATGCAGGGGGCATAGGTTGGATCCCTGGTCAGGGAACTAAGATCCCTCATGCCACACAGCACAGGCAAAAAAAAAAAAAAAAAAAAAAAAAGAAGAAATAATAGAAGATTAATCCCTTCATAGAGTCACACATCTTATGGAGTAGAGCTTAGAAGAAACAAAACTGAGGCTCTAGGTTCTTTGGTAATGATTCTTATACCAAATTTTTAAAAATCTGACTTATTTTAGTTCATTATTACATGTGTTTTAATATTAAATTCTGAGCAGGAAAAGAGATTCAGATGTAGAGAACAGGCTTGTGGACCCGGGCTGGGGGGTGGAAGGGGAGGGTGGGACAAACAGAGAGTAGCACCAACATATATTCACTACAATCTATAAAATAGATAGCCAGTGGGAAGCTACTGTACAGCACAGGGAGCTCAGCTCGGTGCTCTGTGATGACCTAGAGGGGTGGGACAGGGTGGGGGGCATTGGGGTGGGAGGAAGGTTCAAGAGGGAGGGGATATATGTATACATATAGCTGATTCACATTGTTGTACAGCAAAAACTAACAACATTGTAAAGCAATTATGCTCCAATACAAAAAATTTTTTTAATAAATAAATTTTGCACCCACTGGGTAATGAGGCTATTAAAGGACTAGCAACTTCTTTTAGCTACTGGTACCTTAAGGAAAATAAGAAAAAACAAGTTTATTTTATAAGTAGGTAAATTATCTCCCAAAAGATATGAAACAGACAATAAAAATATTATGTAAAAACATAAACAATACTGTACAGGTATGTAGACTAACCAATGGAACAAAACGCAAAGTTCAAAAGCAGATTTTAGTATACATAAAAAAATTAACATAGGATAAAGGAAGCATTTTAAAAATCACTGAAAGAAACAAAAAATTAGTTAATAAAGAGTGCATAAAAATGGGAAAACAAAGTAAGGTGCCTCCTGATAAAATAGAACAAAAATAAATTCCAGATTTATCAAAGTTTTAAACATTAAACAATTAAATCATAGCAGTGTTAAAAGCTACCTGGTAACACTGCCTTTCTAAGCATTATATACCACAGGCAAAAATCATAAAGGAAGAGATATGTGACTTGATAAACACCAAAAATGTCCATGAATATAAAATACTGTAAATAGGGCTTCCCTAGTGGTGCAGTGGTTAACAATCTGCCTGCCAATGCAAGGGACACGGGTTCTAGCCCTGACCTGGGAAGATCCCACATGCCGCGGAGCAAGTAAGCCCGTGTGCCACAACTACTGAGCCTGCACTCGGAGCCTGCAAGCCACAACTACTGAGCCCACGTGCCACAACTACTGAAGCCTGTGTGCCTAGAGCCTGTGCTCTGCAACAAGAGAAGCCACTGCAATGAGAAGGCCGTGCACTGCAACAAAGAGTAACCCCTGCTCACCACAACTAGAGAAAGACTGCGCGCAGCAATGAAGACCCAACACAACCAAAAATAAAAGAAACAAATAAATAAATTTTTTAAATAAATAAATAATAAAATAAAATACTGTAAATAAAAATTAAACATACAATAAAAGTAAGTAAAATATTAGTAACACACTTGTGCAAGTTTTAATATCTTTAATACATAAATGGGTGAAACTCCTGGTGATATTTTAGAAGCAATGGCTTTCAGAAACTAAAGAAAAATTTTCTTTCTTTAAAAAATAATTATTTGGGGCTTCCCTGGTGGCGCAGTGGTTGAGAATCCGCCTGCCAATGCAGGGGACACAGGTTCGAGCCCTGGTCTGGGAAGATCCCACATGCCGCAGAGCAACTAGGCCGGTGAGCCACAACTACTGAGCCTGCGCGTCTGGAGCCTGTGCTCCGCAACAAGACAGGCCACGACAGTGAGAGGCCTGCGCACCGCGACGAACAGTGGCCCCCACTCGCCGCAACTAGAGAAAGCCCACGCGCAGCAACGAAGACCCAACGCGGCCAACAGCATATTTATTTATTTATTTGCTGTTGGCTGCGTTGGGTCTTTGTTGCTGCGCGCGGGCTTTCTCTAGTTGCGGCGAGTGGGGGCCACTCGTCATCACAGTGTGCAGGCTTCTCATTATGGTGGCTTCTCTTTGTTGCAGAGCACGGGCTCTAGGCGTGCAGGCTTCAGTGGTTGTGGCTCGCGGGCTCTAGAGTGCAGGCTCAGTAGTTGTGGTGCACGGGGTCAGTTGCTCTGCAGTACATGGGATCTTCCTGGACCATGGCTCGAACCCATGTCCCCTGCATTGGCAGGCGGATGCTTAACCACTGCACCACCAGGGAAGTCCCCTAAAGTAAAATTTTTACAAAAAACTGAAGGCAGCTATTGCAATGGCAATACAAGACATCCCCAAAACCGGAGAACTCTTTGGGAGATAAAGATAGGGATGAAAGCCTGCCTTACCCCAAGGGATTTTGAATTGACGTGGCTGCTTCTGCAGCCAATCCAGAATTACCAGGCTGAGTGAACAGTTTAGTGTTAATATCAAATTAGCATACAAAATAATTTAGGCTAGAAACATGGAAACAACCTAAATGTGCATCAAAAGATGAATGGATAAAGATGAGGTATATACACACAATGGAATACTACTCAGCCATAAAAAAGAATGAAATAATGCCATCTGCAGCAACATGGATGGAACTAGAGATTATCATACTAAGTGACGTCAGTCAGAAAGACAAAAACAAATACCATATGATATCACTTACATGTTGAATATAAAATATGGCACAAATGAACCTATCTACAAAACAGAAACAGACTCTCAGACACAGAGAACAGATTTGTGGTTGCCAGGGGGGAGGGGGAGGGCAGAGGGAAGGACTGGGAGTTTGGGATTAGCAGATGTAAACTATTATATATATAATAGGATGGACAAACAACAACGTCCTACTGTATAGCACAGAGAACTATATTCAATATCCCATGATAAATAATAATGGAAAAGAAAAAAAAACAAAAAACAAAACCAACCCAAAATAATCTAGGCTTATTCCCAAAAACAAAAACTCAGGGGCTTCCCTGGTGGCGCAGTGGTTGAGAGTCCGCCTGCCAATGCGGGGGACGCTGGTTTGTGCCCCAGTCCGGGAGGATCCCACATGCCGTGGAGCAGCTGGTCCCGTGAGCCATGGCCGCTGAGCCTGTGCGTCTGGAGCCTGTGCTCCGCAGCAGGAGAGGCCACAACAGTGACAGGCCCACGTACCGCAAAAAAACAAACAAAAAAAACAACTCAGAAAGGTTTAGAAAAAGATATAAAAGAAATCAAGTTCAAAACTATGGTCTAGGGACTTCCTTGGTGGCGCAGTGGTTAAGAATCTGCTTGCCAATGGAGGGGACACGGGTTCGAGCCCTGGTCTGGGAAGATCCCACATGCCACAGAGCAATTAAAGCCATATGCCACAACTACTGAGCCTGTGCTCTAGAGCCCGTGCTCCGCAACAAAAGAAGCCACTGTAACGAGAGCACGCACCACAACGAAGAGTAGCCCCTGCCTGCTGCAACGAGAGAAAGCTCGTGCCCAGCAATGAAGGCCCAACGCAGCCAAAAGAAAATAAATAAAATGAAGTAATATTTTGTTTTGTTTAACACACATAAGATACATTTATTACTGTTCTCTAATCTCAAAATTCACTTGAAATGTAGCTCCGAAAAAATTAACTTTGGCATATAACTTGATATTCCTTTACTTTGCTCTCATATTACATTGTATATTACATGTAATGTCCTTTATCTGTTGTTTGATTACAATCTTAACGTGTTGTCAGATTACACATTCTTGGATTAAAGTACCACAGAAGTATTTTAATATAACGCACACTTAATTAAAAAGCATTGGGTTGGCAAAAAAGTTCATTCGTTTTTTCCTGTAAGATGGCTCTAATAGCACTTAAGTTTTCTTTAACTTCATTTGAAACAATTTTGTTAGATAGTATTGTGACAGCTGTCATATCAGCGAGCATTAACAAAAAACTTATCAAAATTGGGGAATTTTTGTGTAGCCATTTTAATATTGATGATGGAAGAAAAAAGCAACATTTTCATCATATTATGCTTTATCATTTCAAGAAAGGTAAAAACGCAACTGAAACACAAAAAAAGATTTATGCAGTGTATGAAGAAGGTGCTGTGACTGATGGAACGTGTCAAAAGTGGTTCGCGAGGTTCTGTACTGGAGATTTCTCGCTGGATGATGTTCAACGGTCGGGGAGACAAGTTGAAGTTGAAAGCAATCAAATCGAGACATTAATTGAGAACAATCAACATTATACCATGCGGGAGATAGCCGACATATTCAAAATATCCAAATCAAGCGTTGAAAATCATTTGCACCAGCTTAGTTATGTTAATCGCTTTGATGTTTGGGTTTCACGTTAAGTTAAGCGAAAAAAGCTTCTTGACCATATTTCCACATGCAATTCTCTATTTAGATGTAACGAAAATGTTCAGTTTTTAAAACAAATTGTGACGGGTGATGAAATGTGGATACTGTACAATAACGTGGAACGGAAGAGATCGTCAGGCAAGCGAAATGAACCACCACCAACCACACTAAAGCCCGGTCTTCATCCAAAGAAAGTGATGTTGTGTATATGGTGGGATTGGAAGCGAGTTCTCTATTATGAGCTCCTTCCGGAAAACCAAACAATTAATTCCAACAAGTACTGCTCCCAATTAGACCAACTGAAAGCAGCACTCAGTGAAAAGCGTTCAGAATTAGTCAACAAAAAACACGTAATCTTCCATCAGGATAACGCAAGACTGCAAGTCTCTGATGACCAGGTAAAAACTGTTACAGCTTGGCTGGGAAGTTCTGATTCTTCCACTGTATTCACCACACATTGCACCTCCAGATTTCCATTTATTTCAGTCTTTACAAAATTCTCTTAATGGAAAAAATTTCAATTCCCTGGAAGACTGTAAAAAGCACCTGGAACAGTTCTTTACACAAAAAGATAAAATGTTTTGGGAAGAAGGAATTATGAAGCTGCCTGAAAAATGGCAGAAGGTAGTGGAACAAAATGGTGAATACGTTGTTTAATAAAGTTTTTGATGAAAATGAAAAATGTGTCTTTTATTTTTACCTAAAAACCAAAGGAACCTTTAGGCCAACCAATAAATGCTTTCTTCTGGAGGTAAACCAAATATTTTAATTTCTTGCTTCTTATAACATTTTAATTGCTCAGCTGTTCCACTCATTGGTTCTATGTCATACTTTAAAAAAAAATGCAACTGACCAACATGATTTTTGTATCTTCCAGGCCAAGGTGCTTTGCTTATTGGTTAAGTAAGGAAAAGGTTAAGTGGAAATGTTCACATTATTTAAAGCACAAGAAACAGTTAACTCTCAAATGGGAAGGTAACCCTTTCCTAATGTTTAAATACACTGTCCACATATAAAGATACTAGATTTGCCATCCATTAAAAGAGAAATTGAGTTTTTTCCTCAATCATTACAAGAATGAACTTATGTCGAATACACAGATTCTCTAACTCTGTCTCTCGCGCGATGGGTCAATGGCATAATTTTCAAGATACCATGATTGTGTTAATGGTGGAAGATGCTACCATGGTACAAATGGAAGGTCAAAACAAAAAACTAGTTGGATGTAAAATCTAACCAACAATGATAACCAGCCACATAAAACTCAATATGTATCAGTGATCTCTACATTTGGGTAAGAAGTTTCTCAACTTCTCTTCTTAAACCTTCACTACCAATCTTGGTGAAAATTAGGAGTGTATCCATGAAGCACTAGAAAGAAGATAGTATGGTTATAACAAAACATTCTGCCTCTATAAGAAAACTCATGCTCTACAACTGAAACACTGTAAATCAACTATACTGAAATTTTTTAAATTGTAAAAAACAAACAAAAAAAACTCATTCTGTATTCTAGATAGCCAACTTTAAAACATTTTTCCCTTTGATCCCAGAACTGCATATACATTTTTTTTTTTTTTTTTTAATTTATTTATTTATTTTTGGCTGTATTTTGTCTTCATTGCGGTGTGCTGGCTTCTCTTGTTGCAGAGCATGGGCTCTAGGCGCCCGGACTTCAGTAGTTGTAGCACACGGGCTTAGTTGCTCTGCGGCATATGGGATCTTCCTGGACCAGGGCTCGAACCCGTGTCCCCTGCATTGGCAGGCGGATTCTCAACCACTGTGCCACCAGGGAAGCCCCTGCATATACATTTTTAAATTAGAAAATATAGAAAAGAATTTATAAAAAAGAATAACATTCATTCAATTTTACCATCTAGAGAAAATCACTGTCAACATGACAACACGTTTCTTTTTGGTCCTCTTTTTCTTAGTGATTTGCAGGAGTTTTCAGTATGTTTCATAAATTTTAATTCTCCATTATGGATGTTAAAAACTTTTTTTTTTCATTACACATTTTTAAGTTATTAAACTTGGCTCCAAGACACAAGAGTTAGAGAGAAATCATATCTTTAAAACTCTGAATCTTCCAATCTAAGAAGAAAATATGCTTCTTCTACACTTATTGAAGACTTTCAGATTTCTGTACCCCTCTTTTTGGATTTACTCCATGGCATGTTTTCTTTTAACGAGTAAAACATATTCTTTCCTATATTGCATATAGAAAAATTATCAAATTTTTAATTATAAATGTGTAATCATCCTCCTACTGAATTATCTCATTGTAGTTTTTCACTTGATTTTGCTGGATTTTTCTTATTCTAACTGCATTGGTTAGCCCTTCAAGAATGTTGAATATGTAGCATACAGCTCCAGAAATAAGTCTGAAAATCACTTAAATACCAGTAATATCAAATGTTATTTGAATATACCCAAGAAAGTACCTAAAATCGGCGCGAGTTTTGTCTGCTGAGGGAGGAGGCATGTGAACAAAGAGAAAAGTATAATTTCTCAATTCTTTTACAGTTTTTAGTCTATCAACTTCTCTCTTGGATCATTTGTATCTTCCTAGAAACAAAATTTCAGTAAGGTTTTCAGACTGATTAGCACAGAATTACATAAGCTACTGTACATCTAAAGAAGCTATTCTATAACTTAAAAAGCTATTTTTCCCCTTTCCACTGTATCTATGGTTGTTTTTACTTTCTCATTCCTAATTTTGAGAATGTGAGCTTCCTCTCACACTTGTTGATCTGGCTAGCTAGTGAATTAACTACTTAGTTGAATAATTAACTTTTCTTTTAAACCAATCACCTCAACTTATTTTTTTTAAACTTTAAAAAAAATAAATTTATTAATTGTATTTATTTATTTTTGGCTGCGTTGGGTCTTCATTGCTGCATGTAGGCTTTCTCTAGTTGCGGCAAGCAGGGGCTACTCTTCATTGCGATGTGCGGGCTTCTCACTGCGGTGGCTTCTCTTGTTGCGGAGCACAGGCTCTAGGAGCACGGGCTTCAGTAGTTGTGGCTTGCGGGCTCTAGAGCGCAGGCTCAGTAGTTGTGGCACAAGGGCTTAGTTGCTCCGTGGCATGGGGAATCTTCCTGGACCAGGGTTCAAACCCGTGTCCCCTGCATTGGCAGGAGGATTCTTAACCACTGAGCCACCAGGGAAGTCCCTCGACTTATTTCTTCGTCACGCTAATATTTTAGAATATCAATTTTTAGGCTATTCCCCTCTTAGTACAACTTCATGTCCCAGATATTTTATTCTTAAAAATTCAATTTTACTTCTTTTATATATCAAAATAATACAGTCATAAAAATCCAAGCAGTATAAAAAAAAGAGAATAAACAAAAACAACATAAGATAATAAGTACTTTGCTTGTTATCTTTTTTAAAATAATTAGAGATCTTTATTAATGTTAAGTGTAAAACACAGCCTACTAAATTAAAATATTAATAATGTTCCTGGATTTTCGAATATTTGGAAGATACTTTAGGAAATAATTTTGGTGATCCAAGTTTCTTTAAAAAACTCTGTCAAAGGATGTTTGAGTGGATTCTCTTTTCCTACTCTCAAATGTCTTGGAAGCTAAGGAAACATTTTAAATTATTTTAATTTTAAAACTTTTTAAAGGTAATATAGTGAGCATGATAAAATTGATAATTTGAGGAATTTATTCTACTTAGAATATTACAATGAGCCAATAGTAACATCAATAAATGGATATAATTTATTTAAGAGAGAATATATGTACAAAGTTAAAAATGACTATAATCCTATCCCTTGAATAAACACTATGAAATTTTGTTCCTCTCATTTTTTTCAATACATATACAAATGTACACATATATTCCTCCATTTAAAAACAACAGGATTATATTATTCACACTACTTTGTAACAAGCTTTTTATTCTCCCCATGTGCTCTCTAATTCAGTATACACAGCATCCTCGTTCTTTTTTTTTTTTTTCTGGCCACGCTACACGGCATGTGGGATCTTAGTTCCCCAACCAAGAATCAAACCCGTGCCCCCTGCAGGGGAAGCACGGAGTTTTAACCACTGGACCACCAGGGAAGTCCCAGCATCCTCATTCTTTCTAACTGCAGTATGATATTCCATTCCTGATTGATTAGCATATAGTTGTTTCCAATTTTTGCCATCATAAACAATACTGTACTTAATATTCCCAAATAGAATTTTCTGCACAGTCAACAAGCATTCCTGTAGGAAAAAAAAATTTAATGGTATTGTGGATTAAAGGGTATGAGTTATTTGAATGATTAAACCATGACAATCTAGTAAGTGAAGATGAATGTTAATTTTTAAACCTTTTTATTGAAGTATAACATACACACAGATGAGTGTACAATTCATATTTAAAATATAAAGCTCTAAGAGGTACAAACTATTATGTACAAAATAAGCTACAAGGATATATTGTACAACACAGGGAATATCACCAATATTTTATATGAACTATAAATGGAGT
Organism: Phocoena sinus; assembly: GCF_008692025.1. NCBI lineage: Eukaryota > Metazoa > Chordata > Mammalia > Artiodactyla > Phocoenidae > Phocoena > Phocoena sinus. Next base: position 31,295,512 of record NC_045782.1, on the reverse strand, counting down.
ATAACCTTTAAAAATTGTGAATCACTATATTGTACACCTGTAATTTGTATAATATTGTACAGCAACTATACTTCAATAAAATATATATATAATTTAGGACTTCCCTGGTGGAGCAGTGGTTTAGAATCCGCCTGCCAATTCAGGGGACACAGGTTCGAGCCCTGGTCTGGGAAGATCCCACATGGCACGGAGCAACTAAGCCCGTGCACCACAACTACAGAGCCTGTGCTCTAGAGCCCGTGAGCCACAACTACTGAGCCCACATGCCACAATTAATGAAGCCCACGCACCTAGAGCCCGTGTTCCACAACAAGAGAAACCACCGCAATGAGAAGCCCACACAGCGCAACAAAGAGTAGCCCCCGCTCGCGGCAACTAGAGAAAGCCCACGTGCAGCAACAAAGACCCAATGCAGCTAAAAATAATTAATTAAAAAATATATGGGGCTCCCCTGGTGGCGTAGTGGTTGAGAGTCGGCCTGCCGATGCAGGGGATACGGGTTCGTGCCCCGGTCCGGGAGGATCCCATGTGCCGCGGAGCGGCTGGGCCCGTGAGCCATGGCCGCTGAGCCTGCGCGTCCGGAGCCTGTGCTCCGCGACGGGGGAGGCCACAACAGTGAGAGGCCTGCGTACCGAAAAAAAAAAAACATATATATATATATATATATATATATATATATAATTTAAAAAGGAAAATGAAAGAATAAAATGTAAAGCTCAATAAATTTTCACAAAGTGAACACACCCATAACCAACATACAGATCATAAAATAGAGTATTATCAGAATCCCAGACATCTCCCTTTGTGCCCCTGCATAGTCACTATCCTCCAAGGATAACTGCTCCTGACTTACAATACTTGTGATTAATTTTGCCTGTTTTTGAACTTTAAACAAATGGAATCACACTATATATCCACATTTTCCAAACTGCACCAAGGTTCCCTGGGGCATTGCAAGATATTTTAAGTTTGAAAGAAACAATATTCCACATCTGTATTAAACCATGCCAAATACTAGATTGCTATATTCCTTGCAACAACATCTTATCTTTGTGAAGCAGCATTTTCAGTGGTTGCTATAATAAAAGTAATGTGCAAAAATCATTATGGAACAGAAAATGGAATGGTAGTGACCAATCCGATTCCAAGATGTGAGAAGTTGTACAGTGGCCGACAAACACACACAACCCAGCAATAACCGTGGTTATTTAAGAATGAAGTACACTACTCTTTGTTCTTTCAATTTTTGTGCACTATTCTTTTAATGGCTCTTAAGTTGTTAGGACGTTAAGTATTATTAATTGTTTATATCTACTTAATGAACAGAACTGTTAGGTATTTCTTTTGGCCTAAGGGTGCTATGAGGGGAGAGTTTGGGAGCCTCTGATACATACTCCTATGATTGATTTCTTTCACTCAATACCATTTGTGAGATTCACCCATATGGTTTCTAACAGCTGCAATTCATTCATTTTCATTGCAAAATATTCTACTATACGACTACTCCACAATTTATTTATTAATTCTCCTACTGATAGACATTGGGATAGTCTCCACTTTTTGGTTATCATGAATAGTATTGCTATGACCTTTTTTTTTTTTTTTTTGTCACACTGCACAGCTTGTGGAATCTCAGTTCCCCAACCAAGGACTGAACCTGGGCCATGGCAGTGAAGGCACCAAATCCTAATCACTAGACCACCAGGGGACTCCCTGACGTTCTTAAGTGTATATATCTTGAGATGGAATTATAGGGTATATATATGTTCAGCTTTAGTAGATGATGCTAGTTTTCCAAAATGGTGTATCAATTTACATTCCCACTAACAGTATATGAGAGTTCTGATTGCTCCATATCCTTACCAACACTTTTTTCTTTTTCATTTACTCATTCTGAGAAAAGTACAGGAGGACAGCGATTTCCCTGAAGACAAAATGAGGTTGAGCATTTTTCCAAATGTTTGACAGGTCCTTGGAATGTCCCCTTTTGGATGTCTATTGAAGTTATTTCTCCATTAAAAAAAATGGGTTCTTATTTTCTTAATTTCTAGTTCTTTAGATGCAGGATGATTCCTTTGTCAGATATATGTGCTGCAAATATCTTCTACTCTGTGGCATGGCTTTTCCCTTTTTTAAAAATAAATTTATTTATTTATTTTTATCTTTGGCTGTGTTGGGTCTTCGTTGCTGCGTACGGGCTTTCTTTAGTTGCGGTGAGCGGGGGCCACTCTTTGTTGCTGTGCGCGGCCTTCTCACTGTGGAGGTTTCTCTTGTTGTGGAGCGCAGGCTCTAGGTGCGCAGGCTTCAGTAGTTGTGGCGCACAGGCTCAGTAGATGTGGCGCATGGGATTAGTTGCTCCGCAGCATGTGGGATCTTCCTGGACCAGGGCTCGAACCCATGTCCCCTGCATTGGCAGGCAGATTCTTAACCACTGCGCAACCAGGGAAGCCCCGGTTTTTCCCTTTTAATGGTATCTATCTATCTATCTATTTTTGGCTGCATTGGGTCTTCATTGCTGCATGTGGGCTTTCTCTAGTTGCAGTGAGCGGGGCTACTCTTCATTGCAGTGCGTGGGCTTCTCATTGTGGTGGCTTCTCTTGTTGCAGAGCATGGGCACTAGGTGCGCGGGCTTCAGCAGTGTGGCGCGCAGGCTCAGTAGATGTGGCACATGGGCTTAGTTGCTCCGCAGCATGTGGGATCTTCCTGGACCAGGGCTCGAACCGTGTACCCTGCACTAGCAGGCAGATTCTTAACCACTGCGTCACCAGGAAAGCCCCAGCTTTTCCCTTTTAATGGTATTTTTTATGAATAGATGTTCTTGATCTTAATGTAGTCCAATTTTTCAAGTTATCTTTATATTTAGCTCATTTGTATCCTATTTAATAAATCTTTGCTGACACAGTGAAAACTTTTTTTCCTAAAAAACTGTTTTTTCACATTTAGATCAGCAATCCACCCAAAAATGGTAACTGTGTATGATATAAGGTAAGATCGTGATCCTTCTCCCCCTACATGGATATCTAACTGACCAACACCATTATGTGATTTTCCTTTCTCCATTGTACTGCTGTGTCACTTTTATTATAAGCCAGGTGACAGTATACACGTGTCAGTCTGTTTCTGGACTGTATTGCTCCATTGGTCTATTTGTCTACCCATGTGCCCAAACCATCTTATCTTGTTACAGCCTGATATTTGATGGTGTAAGTCCTCCAGATTTTCTTTCTTCTTCATGGTTGACTTGGCTTGACACTACATTTTAATTTGCATTTCATCTGAGCATCTTTTGATATTTATTATGATTAGTATTAGATGTTTTCTTCTTGTATGAGCTAGCTGTTCAGGTCTTCTGAAAACAAGTTGGTTGTCCTTTACATACTAATTAGTATTAGATCTTTCTGTATTAGGAAATTCACTCTTCATGTGACAAATGTTGCCATTTGCATAGTCTTTTTAAAAAATGTGCTTACAATTTTCCCCCTATTTTTTAATGTACTCAAAAGTATCAATTTCTTTTTTTCCTCCTGGGTTTTGGTTTCAGGCTTAGAAAAGCCTTCTCTATGCCAAGACAGCATTAGTGTTGGCAAGATGAGTAACAGGACTTCACGTTTTACATTACTCATTTTTATAAAGTTTGACATTTTTAAAATTTGTAAATTACCTCAATAATTTCTTTAAAAAAGAATTTCAGTCATTTCCCACTCTAAGATACCCAATACTTTATTCTGATATTTTCATGATTTCATTTGCCATATTTAAATCTTTAATTCACCTGGAATTCATTTTGGTATAAGGTGTGAAGTAGAAGTCTAACATTCCCCCCAAATAACCAATTTTTCCCCATTTATTTAAAATACAGCACTGTCCTATAACTTTATTATGTAATATATTCTTAAATATGCTTTGGTTTCTATCTAGTCTGTCTACTATGTTCTAGTAATGTTCTGTCTACTGTGTTCTATAAATCATTTTCCCTCTTTGCTGTTCTTGTGCCAATACCATGTTGTTTTAAAATATATAGCCTTCTGGGCTTCCCTGGTGGCGCAGTGGTTGACAGTCCGCCTGCAGATGCAGGGGACGTGGGTTCGTGCCCCGGTCCGGGAGGAACCCACATGCCGCGGAGCGGATGGGCCCATGAGCCATGGCCGCTGAGCCTGTGCGTCCGGAGCCTGTGCTCCGCAACGGGAGAGGCCGCAGCAGTGAGAGGCCCGCATACCACAGAAATAAATAAATAAATAAATAAAATATATAGCCTTCTAATACACTTGACTATCCTAAATACTGTACATCTTAAAAATTTCCTTGGCTCATTTATTCCCATGTAATTAATTCCTCCATATAAATATATTTAATCAGTTTCCTATACCCAATAAAATTCTGAGATTCTGATTCAAGTTGTAATAAATTCACAGCTTAAACTGACATGAGTGGACATACTTATAACATATTACCTTCTCATCCAGATACATGGTATGGCTGGCTATTTATGTTTTTTTATGCCCTGCCTCCCTTAAAGTTTTTGCTCTCAATTTATTAAGCCTAAGAGTTTTTTATGTGAAAAGAATATTAACTCTGTGGCTGTCAAATACGTTGCAAGAATGTATTTTCAATTTGTTACCAGCCAATTAAAAAAAAATTAGTTGAGGCTGTATATAACTAAGAAGAGAAATAAACACAGAAAAAGAAAAAAATTAATTCAACTCTAATACTAAATCAGGCATTAATTCGTATGGTTTTCAGCATGAGACTTACAATAATAATTTTTTAAAATCCCAAATTATTAAGTTTAAGACTGAAAACAATAAATAGAACACATTATGGAAACACTTCACTGGGTCAAAACTTAAAACTCTATGGAAAATTCTGTAATTGGACCAGGATAAAATAGACCATTCAGCAGTTACAATAAAAAGAAAAGTTAATAAACTTCACTCTTTGAAGAACCCAGCCCTTCACTCTATTTGCCTTCAGTTCGTCTACAATTTTACAATGCTTTCTATTCACTTTATCTACTTCTATACCCAAATTGTTGAGTACCCTTAGAGAAAACCCATTCTGATTCAAAGACATTACCCTGTAGGATACTCTTTTATGGAACCATCCATATCTCCTATCATTTTTTTTAAAACATATTTTTACTGAGCCTCCCTTTCTATATAACTTAGTAGCCATTTCCAACTTCTGTTTAGCCTTTCTACATAAAAGCCACCACTTCTATCCCTGATTATCAGCAGATGATCTTACCTCCTAATTCATAAGTACCATTCTTTGCAAACTTAGTTATGTAGACACTTTATGTCTTTAACTCTTTGCATCTGATCTTAGAGAAAGAAGTATTCCTTCCTCAACTCCAATGTAAGACTAATACCTTCGACTTCCCTGGTAGCGCAGTGGTTAACAATCCGCCTGCCAATGCAGGGTACACGGGTTCAAGCCCTAGTCCGGGAAGGTCCCACATGCCGCGGAGCAAGTAGGCCCACGCACCACAACTACTAAGCCTGTGCTCTAGAGCCCGCGAGCCACCACTACTGAAGCCCGCGCACCTACAGCCCGTGCTCCGCAACAAGAGAAGCCATCGCAACGAAGAGTAGCCCCCGCTCGCCGCAACTAGAGAAAGCCCGTGCGCAGCAACCAAGACCCAATGCAGCCAAAAATAAATAAATTAAAATAAATGAATTTTTTTAAAAAAGACTAATACCTTAACTTATGCAGGGTGAAGGAAGGGGCAAGGCTCATTAATTTAACACTCCTACTCAAGAACTCTGCTCCATAATTTATTTCCTGCCTTCCTTGTATATTCAACCTCTCATTCCGTGTTGGTTTCTGCCATTCAGCCAATAAATATATTCTAACATTTTCCATTCTTAAAAAACAACAACTTTCATATTTTACCCTTTCCAAATATCAATACCTCTCTCCCTTCCCTTTTTAGGGAGCAGTCAGCCTGTCTACTTCTTCAACTCCCATTCATTCCATAACCCCATTTCCTAAAGCTTTATGAGTGTGCCTTTACCTGAAGCTACTGACAAAAACTAACATAGTGACACTGGACTATGGTGAATCAGGATGGGGAAACTTTTGATTGCACAAATACTATTATTTTGTCTATGACTATGCCTACTGATGGAAGTCGGCACAGCTGGAGGGAGGGATCTGACTGTGAGTTTCTCCTTGGCTCTAAATTGGAGAAAAGTGGAAACTGTAAACATTAAGCAAGAAAGCAAGGTACACAGGAACTAAATACTAGGTATGAGACCTAGACTAAATTACTTAACTTTCTCACCTATAAAACAGAGTTATACCCCACTTCACAGTTTAATTGTGAGGCTTAAACAAAATAACTGTGTAAAAGCACTTACAGTTCCAGGCACATGTTAAACACCTTCCTTCACCTTAGCACAGTGCCATATTCCCTACAGGCACACAGCTATTAAGGAGTACAAGTGTACCAAAAAAGACACCATATTAAATCTCTGTGGACTATGTGAAACAGAAAATGTGGCAAAAGCACCATCTGTTCATACTCACTATTAATAATCCACAAATGAAAAGCTTCAATTAGAAATAAAAGTTACTAGAAGATATCCAAGTACTTTGAGGGAATTCAACCACTAAATATACTTTGATTAAATTTCCAATGACTTTCTCTAAAAAGTGTAAAAGATTACACGCGATTTATTAAAATAGACAGAGTTAGCATACACGAAAAGCTGCAGTTTCCCAGGTTGAGAAAGAAATCCAACTCATCCTTCTTGGGAGGAATGAATCTTAAATATACAACACTTCCTTAGATATGCACAAAAGTAAATCAATGTATCAAAGGGATCTGGAATAAAGGGAGATTTTTCTCTAACTTCCCCTCTCCCCAAATAATAACATAAATGACCAAAATGAATATTCCCCAAATATCTAGGGGGGAAAAAATTTAATTGTTAGAATTGGTGTAAAGCAGCTGGATTTAGTAGAATGCAGCAAGTCAGCTGCTTTCTGAAAAAATATTCGGGGTGGAGAAAGTGGGCAACCTTCCCGATGAAACAACTGCCATAAAACATCATACATATATAAGAACGTACACATCTGTTAAATATCAGTTTACAATGTTCCAGCCAACTCACAAATCAAGAGGAAGTGTTAGATCTAAAAAATAAATCACACTTTACTTCTAGTCGAATTTTGCGTGGGTGGCTACAGGAGAAGAGGCGTTATCCACGCCGATTCAAGGCAAAGAGGACTGAATAATAAGTCCACTGTTCACATTCACATGTGGGGGCAGAGGAAAAGGGAGGCTCCCAGTCCATAAAGTTCTCCTCCCTCTCTAAATACTGCAAAACTGTCCACGTCTAAAGACACTTACCCCTGAAACTACTGGGAGACTGACTTGGAAACTTTTTGTTCAGATTTCTGAGGGGGAGCGATTTAGGAATGCTGCAAGATTACAACTTGCAAATATATGAACATACTTTAAATTCTAAAGTTTTTTTTTTTTAAGGATTTTCCCCCTTTCAAGTAGTTTATCACCACTCCCATGTTAATAAAAACCCCTATTCAACCCCTAGTATATACAAAAACCAAAGCTTTAAAGGAGATGCGAATAAGAGAGATGACTACTTCCAATAATTCCTCAACTCCCTCCCAATTAGGCAGAAATAGGTAAAGCTAAGGAACAAAAAACAGAAGAAAAAAGAAAAAAACTTGGGAAGGAGGGCGGCGAGAAAAGAAACTAGAAAGGAGGGGAAAAGAGCAAAGAAAAGTCCAGCTGATGGTGACACTTAATTGGGAAGGAAGGGCAGAAAACATCCCGAAGACACAGGCTAGAAGGGAAGGACTGAGTGGGACAAGGGCGCAACAGAGGAAGTCCACGCAAAAGGCCTCCCCAAAGGGGCCCCAATGTAGGAGGGAACACCAAAAGGGGGAAAAGACTCATTAGGAAGAGGTATCCATCAAGGCCCAATATCTTGCAAGACAGAGGCTACCAGATGGGGTGTTTCTATACTGGTCACCCCGACACCGCCCCATATGTCTCGGAAGACGACCCTGCTACAAGGGGTAAGGGGTTAAACGCGGGGGTTCGCGGACGTGGAAGGGGGTGCGGCCCCAGGGGTTGCTGCAGGAGAGCAGAATGCTGGCCCACGGTCCGTACCTTATAGTAAACATCGAACTGAATGTTCTCGGGTAAGGAGCGGATGTCTCGGCGTGAGCGGATGTAGTTGTCCACGACAGCGGAGATGGCGGTGTTATAGAGGGTCTCTGGGATCCACTCTAGTTCCACGGCCGCCATCTTCCTTCCCTCCTCCTCCGCCTCCTCCGCCTCCTCCTCCCGAAGGCCCCCGCCTCCCTCCGTAGCGAACTCCTCGGCGGCCCCGGAGGATTCCGAGGGGCGGCGGCGGCCACGCGGGCACACAGCAGAAGGGCGCGGCTGCCCTGGCTCCTCCGGGCGAGCTGGGGGCGGCGGCAGCGGGCGCAGGCCCGTGTAGAGAGCGGGCCGGGGATCCGGGAGCAACCGGGCTGAGGCCTCACATTCCGTGTTTGCAAGCACCCTGGGATCCGTCCCAGTGCCTCTCTCTGCAGGGGCGGGACTACGTGTGCGGCGTCATGGCGTCAGCATACGCCGACGCGCTGGAGGGAAGGAATGCGGCAGGCAAAAAACTTGGGAAGAAAAGATCCGTGATCCCGCCCTCGGGGAACATACTTTCCGAGGGCGCTGGAGTTCCGTGGATGGGGGTGAGCTTTTTTCACTGCGACAAGTTATGACAGGTTTTTAAGCAGCTCCTTCCGAGTCACCGGCCGCATCAGTCCTTTCTGCCAGTCCTGCTTGGGGGGTTCTTAGGCACGGACCCTTTCCAGGCTCAGGTAGAAGTTTGGGTGCAGAGTTATCAGTCCATTAAAAATCATGCATTCAGAGAATTCACATTACTCTGGAAACCCTCCCTTAGACTCCGGTCCCTAAGCCAAGTTAGGAACCTTCGGCCCAGGAACTAAGGATCAGGATGGAAGGGAGACTTGCATTGTGTAACCATTTGCCCTGTTTGAACTTTACTATGTTTCTTTTTCTAAATGAAACTTACAAAAAAAAAAAGGGAAAAGAACTGCTTTAGAAGAATTTGGTGGGAAGGTTAGGCTTATTATGGATTTACAAATAGTGGTGAGAGAAAAAGGGCTAAATGGTAACTGTGATATGACTGTGGTAAAACAGAAATGAAGATATCTGTTTCCTTCCGTCCTCAGCCTGAATATCTGCTATTATGTAACTTAATTTTCCAAGTCTGTGATTTCAAGAACTTTATGCAACGTCTTTCTGCTCTAGGAATTTAACAAGGAAATTACTGGCCGTAATTGGTGACACTGTCAATCTCGTAGTCACGCTGTAGCAATGTAAAACCTGAAAACAATGATGATAATGTGCTGACATTTAGAGCTAAAGGAATTGGAAGTGTCTCTTCCAGTTCACCCTGCTATTTCAATGTTAAATGGTTAAATAGTTTGGTAAGAAAGAAAGAAGGAAACACACTTAGTGCTCTTCTCAGTCTGTACCAGTTCTTACTCTGTAGTCCATGAACCTGGGAAAGCTGTGGTTGGCCTTAAGGTAGGGTTGCCAGAATTGGCAAGTAAAAAAATACAAATGCCCAGTTACATTTTAATTTCACATGAACAACAGATCCCTACCTTAAGGCACTAAATCCAGAATGTGAATCCATCGGCAGGCCAGGCCCTTGTGAACCGGATGAACAGAGAAACTAGTGGAAACTAGGCCATTTTTGTTGTGGACTGTCCTCAATTGAGGGAAGAAAGCTTCTCCCTTGTACTCTAGAAAATTAACGAGTCCCAGCAGAGCTGGTATTTGAACTCAATAATTATATAAATACTGCCTTTCATATTCTGGATGATAGCATAAGATCTGAGTTTTCAGTGGTCAGGGTCAGATCATGAAGGGGCTAATGTGATGCTAATGACCTTGGACTTCATCTTGGAGATGATAGGGAATCCTTAAAGGATTGTAAAGAAGCAAAAGGATCAGATTTGTGTGTCAGCAAGAAGACAGTAATCATCCATGACCAGCAGAGCCAGAGGAAGATCTCGAATCATATGCACTCCCAGCTACAGTAGGATAGAATACAGAAGAGGACTGCTAAACTGTCATGGCCATCTATACATTTTGGCGGACAGAGGTCCTTTGTATCACAATGTTATCCCTACAGTCCACCAGATCTCCTTTAACCCTTGACTACTGGTGGCCTCAAATTTGGCAGAGAGCCTTGCACTATACAGAGCTATATGAGATGTGAACTTGGTCCAGAAGGAATCCTGAAAATCCTAAGAGGCAATACACATTTTGACCATTTTTAAATTGCAGGTTCTCCCTTCACTGAGATGTGGGGGTCTAAGTATTGAGCAATACCTTACTCTTGACTCTGGTTGGATTGTGTCTGTTTCAACAAATGGAGTACAGAAGTGATGCTAGGCCAGAAAAGGCCATATGGAGTCTACCTTGTTCTCTGGAATACTCACTCTTGGATTCCTGAGCCACCGTGTAAAAAGATGAACTACACTGAGGCCACCGTGCTCTGACTAAGCCCAAGCCACATGGAGAGGCTACGTGTAAGCACTCCCAGTCAGCAATCCCAGCTGAATGCAGCCTTTGAGTCATCCCAGCTCAGGTATCAGTTGTTTCAGTGAAGAAACATCCAGATGATTCCTCATCTCTAAGACATTTGAGTTACCTTCAGCCACACCAGTCTTTCCAGATGAGGATCCAAGCATCAGGGAACTGATTGAGACAAGTATCCCTGCTCTGGTCTGAATTCCTGACCCACAGGAGCATAATAAAATGGTTCTTCATTTATATCACTAAGGTTATAGTGGTTATGCCACAGCAGGTCACTAGAACACCCCATTTCAATCCCCTAAAGTTCCCAGGAATCCATCGCTTTAGACTCCATAGTCAACATATTCCCTCTCAGGGTTATACGTTACTAAACATATGAATTCATTCATGAGAATGAGACAATTGATAACCTGTGTTGGACAGTTTTCTTAACTTTCTGACAATGGCTCTGCTATACTACTTATAAGAGTGAACTGCCTAACCAAAGAGAATCAGAATGGAAACAATGATTCTTGTCCTAAATTTGAAGAGCCTTTTTCAGAGCCCTCCAAGTCTAAATCCACATAATCAACACCCATCAACCACAGGCCAACAATCACATGGACCTCATAAATAGAATCATCAAGGCACACCTGTGGCAGCACACATCACATAGGCAAAATGACTGGGTCCTGATACTTGCAGCCATCAAAGAACAGAGCAAGGCTTTGCCAACCAGTTCTTGTCACTTAGGGAAACAATGAAGATGGGAAATCCTGCCCAGTTCTCATCCCTCAGTACCATCACCCATATCTGCAGAAAACTCAGGAGTTTTTTGGACATGTTCATAGTTACTGTCCATCTTGTCTTGACCCCTTTAAATTCACCCTGCTTGCCACATGTGGCTTCCTGTCTCCAAAGTTAATCCAAACAGCTACCTACTAGGATGCTCCCCCAATTCTTGATCTCTACTGTCTTCATTAACATACATAACACCCCCATTTGGCCCTAAGAGCAATGGAAAATAAAACCTATCATTTGCCAGTCCTTATTTTGAGGAAATCCACTTGGAACCTGCCCTGTATACAGTCTGTCTACTAACCCTGACAATTAGAAGTAGAGAATTAGCAAAGAAGGTCTGAGTGGTTTTGTATTTGTGCTGCTAGTGCTGGTCCAGTGCATGGAATAAAGGCTTAAGGGTCATTCTTGGAAAGACAAACATGTAATCAATAATCACAATATAATGTGAGAAATACTGTGATAGACTTTGCACAGGATATCATGAGAGTAGTGAGGAGATAATGAGTTGGTTTTGGATGTAATATTCATAGAAAAGTTCCAAAATAGGTCAATTCTCAAAGTATTTTCAATTGCAATGAAGTTCATAGGAAAATATACACCTGAAACTAACACAACATTGTAAATCAACTATACTCCAATAAAATTTTTTTTAAAATAAAGGCAATAAGAGTTAAAAAAAAGTTCAGGACTTCCCTGGTGGTACAGTGATTGGGGATCCGCCGGCCAATACAGGGGACACGGGTTTGAGCCCTGGTCAGGGAAGATCCCACATGCCGCAGGGCAAATAAACCTGTGAGCCACAACTACTGAGTCTGTGCTCTAGAGCAAGCAAGCCACAACTACTGAGCCCACGTGCCACAACTACAGAAGCCCATGCACCTACAGCCCATGCTCCATAACAAGAGAAGCCACCACAATGAGAAGCCCGCGCTCCGCAACGAAGTGTAGTCCCTGCTCGCCACAACTAGAGGAAGCCCACGTGCAGCAACAAAGACCCAACGCAGCCAAAAAAATAAATAAATAAAATTCTTAAAAAAAAATAGTTCATAGGAAAATAACATGAATAGATTTACTTGAGCAATTACAGTATAAGTGTATATACCTCCAAGTTCTAGGAAATTTTCTAATTTTCAGAATGTAAAAACATACATGCAAAATTGTGAAACAAAGTTGTGGGTCTTTATTTGTGACAGTGAAAAGTTGTAACTTTTCAATGAGATAGAAACTGGGAACAAAGTAAACTATACACAAAGTGATATAGTCATATAACTCTTGAGCCATCTTATATAGATATTATCCTACCTAAGGGCATTCCAATCACATCCAACTCCCCACCAAACTTTTTAGTCAAAATATACAAATGATACAGATTTTTAACCTAGAAGACAAAATATATGGTGAGGTCATTTACTGAACTTAACAACATAGTGAGGAGTTTGGGTCCAGTTTTGGATTTTTTAAGGATGAGGTTTCTATGAGATACCCAGGCAGACTTGGGAAAGCTTTCAAGACTGGGGGCGGGGGTGGAAAACTTGATAATTTTTGAGGATAGTTAAAGATAAGAGAGTAAAAAGAGTATATCAAAAGAGAGGGAGAACGTATAATTCAAGAGAAAAGAAAAAGTTAAAAGATCACATTATAATCTTCCATGTAACATCTCTTATAATGATATCTTATAATTTAATTACATCATGTGTGGTTACCTTATCTCCCCAACAGGCCTCTAAGCATCTTGAGGACAAGACAATAAATGTTGTGGGGACTTCCCTGGTGGCGCAGTGGTTAAGAATCCACCTGCCAATGCAGGGGACACAAGTTTGAGCCCTGGTCCGCGAAGATCCCACAGGCCGTGGAGCAACTAAGCCCGTGCGCCACAACTACTGAGCCTGTGCTCTAGAGCCCACGAGCCACAACTACTGAGCCCGCGTGTCTAGAGCCCGTTCTCCACAACAAGAGAAGCCACCGCAATGAGAAGTTCGCGCACCGCAATGAAGAGTAGCCCTTGCTCGCTGCAACTAGAGAAAGCCCGTGTGCAGCAACGAAAGACCCAAAGCAGCCAAAAATAAATAAATTAAATAAATAAATAAACAGTAATTCCACATATCCCCCCTCTTCCCAGCCCCTGGTAATTTCTAATCCGCTTTCTGTCTCTGTGAGTTCACCTATTCTAGGTGCCTCAACTACGTAGAATCATACAATATTTGTCCTTTTGTGTCTGGCTTATTTCATTTAGCATGTTTTCAAGGTTCATCCATGTTGTAGCTTATATCAGAATTTCATTCCTTTTCAAGGCTAAATAATACTCAGGTGTATGTATATACCACATTTGTTTATCCATTCATCTGTTCATAGACATTTGGGTTGTTTCCACATTTTGGCGATTGTGAATAATGCTATGAACAAAGTATACAAACATCTGTTGAGTCGTTTTCAATTCTTTTGGGTGTATACCTTGAAGTAGAATTGCTGGCTCATATGGTAATTCTACTTCTAACTTCTTGAGGAACTGCCAAACTGTTTTCCACAACAGCTGTACCATTTTATATTCCCACCATCAATGCATACACGTTCCAATTTCTCCACATCCTCACACTTGTTATTTTCCATTTTTTTTTATAATTAGCCATCGTAATGAACACGAAGTGGTATTAAAATATCTTTGTATTTCACAAAAATTCACATTAGAGTGATCAGCTAGCCCAATAAGAAGACAAAGTGTATTAAATACATAGCTGAAGACAGTAAAGTTATGTTGGAAAAAACATTTAGGCAATACATATCAAGAGCCTTAAAAAACGGGCAAATTCCAACTTAATTTATAGATGTTTCCTCACATGTTTAAACTGACATGTATAAAGATGTTCATACGGTTTGTTTATGTGGTAAGATATTCATTTTAAAATATGAATAACAACCCTTCCCCCCACTGAGGCAGTAGATAGAATCGTTCTATGCTCATTTGTTTTAAATGACAGGACACAGAAGAGGGAAACAAGGATCCTTTTCTTTGCTTGTGCATTTCAAAAGTCTAGGCTCTGCTGGGGAATAGAAAGAACTTATATACATAGACAACACAGTAGATTTGATGAAAACAGTTTCCCCATCCCTTACACAAGCCTGTTTCTACTGGAAAGGAGAAAGGGAGAAGTGGGAAAGCCCAAAGTGGAAAGTATAGGAAACTGATTATGTGGAAGTGCCCTGTACCCTGTGCCTTCACCGCCTCCACCCCTCACCCCCACAGCCCTGCATGGGTCCTAGAGTAGGAACGAAAAACAGATTTGGGGCGAGGGGTTGTTGAAAGCAGAAGGTCTACTTTCATAAGAATTAGAATCCATAAAGGGAGTAAGAACACGTAGTAGGAAATGCGGCTTAATAGGCCCAGGCAGATGGGCCTTAGACAACATCACAGGGCACCCCAGCATGATATGGGAGTGGTATAATGACTACCTGGGGATAACTGGCATTTGTGAAGGGCTTTGAGCAACCCAAGAGTTGCTCAGAACAGCAGAATGATTTCTGTATACCCAAGATCCTGAGACAGCCTCCCAGAGCTGGCCACTGGCAGCCTGTCACAGGGGCTGACAATTCCCATGTAACAGAGAGGGCCCTTCACGGAGGAGAGAGAGAAATCTGTCTCTCAAGAAGCTCTGAGATCCAAAAGCAGTGATGGGCATGGACCATCTCGGAAAAGCTGATCACTAGCAGGATAAAACAGCTCCAACCATTTCTGGTCCTTGGATCACACGACTCAAGATTCAAATTCCAAGGATAGAAGGTCATACTGGCCAACTTGGGTCACATGTCCAACTTCGGCCAGAGGAGGACAAGGCAATATATATGACTATTCACCAAGATTATATCAAGTAGATGGTGACTTAAATGGGAAGGAAATCCAAAAAGGAGGGGATATATGTATACATATAGCTGATTCACTTTGCTGTACAGCAGAAACTAACACAACATTGTAAAGCAACTATACCCCAATTAAAAAAAAAAATGTGGGGTTTCCCTGGTGGCACAGTGGTTAAGAATCTGCCTGCGATGCAGGGGACACGGGTTCGATCCCTGCTCCAGAAAGATCCCACATGCCGCGGAGCAGCTAAGCCCATGCGCCACAACTACTGAGCCTGCGCTCTAGAGCCCGTGAGTCACAACAGCTGAGCCCGTGTGCCACAGCTACTGAATCCCGTGTGCCTAGAGCCCGTGCTCTGCAACAGGAGAAGCCACAACAACAAGAAGCCCGCACACCACAACGAAGAGTAGCCCCCTCTCGCTGCAACTAGGGAAGGCCCGCGCACAGCAACGAAGACCCAACACAGCCAAAAACAAACAAAGAAAACAAATAAATTTATTTTTAAAAAATGTGTTTAATGAACATACATTGTATTCCAGACCACATTCTGGATGTGGAGATCCAGAAATAAATAAAACAGTTAAAAAAAAAAAGGCTATCTCAAGTAGAAAAGTGATAGTTACCTAAGAAAATAACATCAGATGATATTACCAAAAGATGAGGTCAGAGATAGCCGGCAAGCAAAAACTACAGATGTATACCACAGCTGAAGTCACCAAGTGGATTTACTCTTCAAAGATATAATAATTTTTGGAAAAAAGCAACTTCGTTAAGGCATAATTTATATACAATAAAAGTTATGTGTCTTAAGTGAACAGGTTGATGACTTTTGACAAATGTACACATGTATGTAACCACCACCCCAATCAAGGTATATATTTCCATCTCCCCAGAAGTTCCCTGGTGCCCCATTTGCAGTCAATCTCCCCAGCTGCCCCACTCCAGGCAACCACCAATGTGATTTTCTAGTACTATTGATTAATTCTGTTTTAGAATTTCTTATAAATGGAATAATAATCTAATATTCTAAATATTTCATTTTATTTCCTATTTAGCTGCTTAGCTATAGCTCTTTTTATTACTTTTTCAGTGTTTCCTCTAAGGCTCATAATATGTATTCTTAATTTATCAGAGTCTATTTAGAGTCAATACTAAATATATCTCTTCCCATTTCCCACTTTCTACTTAAGACTTATCCTACTTACCTGACACTTCCTGCCTCACAATGAAATAATTTTATAACAAATAAAAATTTACAAATAAATTCACCTACCCTCTTATACTTTATATGAATATGTTCATATCCTTTCCTTCTCCATTATAAGCCCCTCCTTACATTTGTTTTAACAGTTACTGTCTTTCAAGTGAATTACAAGAAAGAAAGCAGTCTTTTATGTTTTCCTGCTTATTTACAACTCCTGATGCTCTTACCTTCCTTCCTGTAGATTTGACTATTTGGAAAGTATTTAGTACTCTATTAATTTACATTCCTGACAGTAGTGGCAGTGATTTTCCTATATACAAATCATAGCAAGTTAAGAAACATAATGGAAAGAAAGATTACAAAAGCAATGAAAACTGAAAAAGATTAAGAATATAGAATAAAGAATAAGAATAAGGGATAAAGTCAATAAGAAATGTGAAAGACCTATATGAGAATAGCCACAAAACAATAAAGGGATACAAAAGAGGCTTTTAATGAAAGGAGGGACGTGCTTTGTTCCCAGAAAGACAATTTTGTAATTATGTGATTTCTACTTAATTATACTTAATTTCTACTTAATTCTCAACAATTCCGCATCATTTTTGTGGTCAATATAACATATAGCTGGAATTTACCTTTAAAAAAATTCATATATTAACTACCGGTATATCTGATTTTGCTCCAGCAATCATGGTTTACATTTTCCACCCATTGTATAGTCTTGCCTTCTTTCTTTTCTCTGTCTGTGACTTTGGCTATATAGGTTTTTTAAAAAAATGTAGTACTGGGCTTCCCTGGTGGTGCAGTGGTTAAGAATCTGCCTGCCAATGCAGGGGACACGGGTTCAAATCCTGGTCTGGGAAGATACCACTTGCCACGGAGCAGCTAAGCCCATGCACCACAACTACTGAGCCTGCGCTCTAGAGCCCGTGAGCCACAACTACTGAGGCCTGCATGCCACAACAACTGAAGCCCGTGCACCTAGAACCCGTGCTCCGGAACAAGAGAAGACACCGCAATGAGAAGTCCACGCACCGCAACGAAGAGTACCCCCTATTCGCCACAACTAGAGAAAGCCCACGCGCAGCAACAAAGACCCAATGCAGCCAAAAATAAATAAATGTATTTTTTAAAAATATAGTATTGCATTCTATTTTTGCAGTACTGCATTCTATTTCCATTCTTATAGTGGTGAATTTTATCTTTTATAAAATACTAGTTATTACTATTTTCTGATTATAAAAGTAAGACATGCCCATGAAAGAATTTTTGGAATAAACAGAAAACTAGGAAAAATTTTACTGTAATCCCACTATGCAGAGATAACCACAATTAATATCTTTAAACTTTTTGTGTATTGAAATTAATTTTTTTTTACTAAAAGTAAAGCATGCTTCCTGTAACAATTTCAAATAATACAAAGACACTATAGTGGGCATCTTTTATTTTTGCTTGTCCAGTATCTAGTCCTTCTTCTTCTGGAAATGATACCCTGATTTTGCTTTGGGGAACTATCTCTCCCCCACTTTCAGTCCATGTGTTTCAGGTGAGACCGATCCAATGCCTCAGCTCTAAGGGCTAGCACAAGACTTAGTTTTGGTCAGAGTAATGATGACCCAGGAAAGGCTAACAGGAAACAATTCTGCAACTTTGGTTGAAATTACATATTGGGAAAAAGAAGTTCATTTCTACTATGACCCACATCTAAAAAATAGAATATGATGAAAATGGTGCTATGTGACTTCCAAGGACATAACTTCTACTCTGCGCTTTCCTTCTTGAGTCATTCATAGAATGAATCAGGAAGCCAGCCACCATGTTGTGAGGATACTCAAGCAGCCTCATGGAAGGGACCCTGAAGAGAGGAACTGAGGCATCAGCCATGTGAGTGAGCCACCTTGAAAAGAAATCCTCCAGCCTCAGTTGAGCTTTCAGAGGACTGCAGCTCTACCTGACTTCTTGGCTGAATCTTCATGTGAGATCCTGAGCCAGCACAGCTCAGCTAAGCTTCTCCTGACCCATGGAAACCTTGAGAGATACTAAATGTTTATTGTTCCTTTAAGCCATGAAGTTTTAGGGTAATATGTTATATGGTAATAGATAACTAAAACAGGTTGGTTTAGGAATCTAGACCTAAGCCAATCAGAATGTGGCATTCCAGGTAAACTTTATCCATTTAGGAATAGGCAATTTACTAAACTGTCCCAACTGGACAAAAGGGATGGGCTTCCTCTTTTTTTTTAAAAACAGTTGGGTAAGCAACTGTCTTCCACTACCCATAAACATGAAAATCTATATTCATATTGTAATTGGCAGCCATCCTGTTGTCATAAAAGAGGCCAACTTTAGGATGAATATAATCTGGCAGGTGGCAAATCAGATAGACCAAATAAATTGGGTCCTTGATAAAATTATTGAGCTACAGAAACAAATAACCATAAACCCCACCTTAACTTTAGCCTTCCAGTTATATGGGCCAATGCATTTCCTTATCATTTTAGCCGCAAAAGCCTTCCTTTTGTTAGCGTATGCTTTGAAATGAACATCTCCCGTTATTTTCAAACTTTCTTAGTCATGTCGTTTTAGCTGCCTCTTTAGCTGGGGTTTTGTTGTTGTTTTTTCTTTTCTCAACATACCTATGCCTCTGATAGGAAGCATTTACTATATTTGCTCTTATAGTCATTAATCATATATTTGTTTTTATTCTCACTATTTTGCCTCATGCAGTCTATGTATTTTGCTTTATTCTTTAGTAAGTTTGAAGTCTTACCTCAGAGGTTGCAAATTGATAGCTTTATATTCAACCCACAGATATGGTTGGGGTGTTCGTCTTATAGGGTGTTTAAAAATTTTGAGTCAACATTTAAAAGTCTGGAATATGGAGACCTTCCTGGTGGTCCAATGGTTAAGAATCTGCCTTCCAATGCAGGGGCATGGGTTGGATCCCTGGTCGGGGAACTAAGATCCCACCATGCCGCCCCTATCTCAGACTTCCAGGTTCTAGTACTGTGAGAAAATTAATTTCTGTTGTTTAAGCCAACCAGCTTATGGTACTTTGTTATGGTAGCCCAAGATAACTATAATATACTATTTTTTCAAGAAAAAAAATGTACATTACCTCTCTGGCCCTTGTGGACATTTGGGTTTGCAATTTCTGTTTAAATCTTTTTTTACTTGTGGTTGCCCATAATTTGCTAAGAATTATGATATGAGCCAATATGTTTATGAGCATCAAGATAGTTTATCTATAATTTTGCTACCCTACACAGGATACTTTTAACAAGATTTCATTCTCCCCTACTTTATACCTCACTTCCACTTTTATTGTGATTCAGTTCAAGATTGTTATTAATTTTTCTTATTTGTTCTCTTTTATTTTAAGATCTCTTCTGAAGAATTGCATTAAACTTCAAAATCATTTTATCAAAAACTATTTATACTTAACTGTAAGCTTTGTTGATTTCTTTGCTTATCACAGTTTCTAATAAATCATGCTTCCCCTTTTTGTCCTCTTTATTGTGATTCATTTTTTATTTTGCTGCAGTACTTCCTTAAGGAAAAAAAATCTCTGTTGACAGATGGTTTGCACTTCCTCAGAACTTGTATCAGTCACTGACCTGAGTTTCCCCTGAGGAAGGCCTCTTACTCCAAGCCTACAGCATTCTGCTGGCTTTACCCCCAGGGTAAAGCCATGGGCATGGAAGAGGCCTGCAAGTGAAGACCCTCCCAGAGCAAGAAAACAAGGGAGGTGGTGGAGGCTTAAGGAATTTCACTGATGTGAAATACCTTTCACCACGTCTATTGTGACCACCCCAGTCTAAGCCACTATCAGTTGTCATCTGGATGACTGAGATAGTCTCCTAAAATGATCTCACTTCATTCACTCCAAGTAAAAACAAAAGTCCTTACAATGGCCAACAAGACTCCATATGATTTGAAGTTCCCTCCACCCCACCTCACCTTCCTGACTTAATCTCCTACTGCTTTTCTCCTCACTCCATTCCAGACACAGTGGTCACCTTGCTCTAATGTTCTCTCTGCCTGGAACACTCTTCCCACAAATAACTTCACTATTAACTTTCTCACGTCTCCAAGTCTTCACTCAAATGATGCCTTTCAAATAAGGCCCTCCCTGATCACCCTAAATAATGTTGTAACTAGTCCTCCAACCAATTTGCTCCTGATCTTCTCCGTCCTCTGCTTTATTTTTTCCCATAGCACTTACCATCTTCCAACATACCACATAAACCAGTAATTATTACGTTGACCATTTATTACCTCTCCTCCTGCTGGAACATAATTTCTACAAGGGTAGCGATTTTGTCTGTTGTGTTCACTATTCTATCTCCAGTGTCTAGAACAGTACTCAACGCATAATAGGTGCTCAATGAATATCTGTTGAATATAATGAGTAGGATATATATTTTCTTAGATTAAAAAATTCTTACCATGTGATTTTTGAAAAGAAGTAGAAAATAAAAAGCATAATAAATTGCTATGTACACATCATCCAGCTACAACTGTGATCAACATTTTGCAATGTTGTTGAGTAGGATATATTTAGATGTGGCTTATCTTTCAGTAACCAAAAATAAAGATGATAACAGCTTATATTTTTTCCCAAAGAAAGGTAATCTGTGGGAAAGCCCTCTTTTTCATCCTTAAATGAGTTAATCCCAGACTTTTAAAAATTGCCTGTATAGGTGCTACTCTCCTCCAAACCTTTCATGTGACTCAGCTCCATAAGAATTACTTGAAGGCTAAGGTGTGAAAGGGGTTCCTCTTTAGTTTCTGGAAGCATGATAAAATTTCTCCTTTTTACAACTCTTGAATCATTTCATCAGGAAATTGGAGAGATAGGCGGTAGAATGTGTGTGATTTGTTCACCACCTTGGACAATTCAACATCTGTTTGTTTTTTTTAATGTGTGCATGCCCTCTATTTTTTAAATGTTTTATTTATTTATTTATTATTTATCTGGTTTTTTTTGCTGCGTCGGGTCTTAGTTGCAGCACTCAGGATCTTTGTTGAGGCATGCAGGATTTTTCGTTGCGGCACGCAGGTTTCTCCCTAGTTGTGGCATGCGGGTTTTCTCTTCTTTAGTTGTGTGCACGGGCTCCAGAGCACGTGGGCGCTGTAGTCCGTGGCAAGCTGGCTGTCTAGTTGAGGTACGCGAGCTCAGTAGTTGTGGTGCGCGGGCTTAGTTGCCCTGTGGCATGTGGGATCTCAGTTCCCCCACCAGGGATCAAACCCATGTCCCCTGCATTAGAAGGTGGATTCTTTCTTTCTTTCTTTCTTTCGCGGTACGTGGGCCTCTCACTGTTGTGGCCTCTCCCATTGCGGAGCACAGGCTCCGGACATGCAGGCTCAGCGGCCATGGCTCACGGGCCTAGCCGCTCCACAGCATGTGGGATCTTCCTGGACCGGGGCACGAACCCATGTCCGCTGCATCGGCAGGCGGACTCTCAACCACTGCGCCACCAGGGAAGCCCTTTTTTTTTTTTTTTAAGAGGCATAAACCAACAGGAATACAGAAAACAAGAAGGGAGGCAACAACAACAATACTTTGGCTGCTGGAATGTAGATGGAATGGATGGGTATTAACTGACTTAGTAAGACCTAAGAAAGCACAATCTTCAACCAGCAATGGAGAAAGTAGAGCATCAATCTGATTTATGTCAGAGAACTCATAAAAGACTCAAGAATTGTTGGCACCAGGTACCTCTGGAATTGGGGAGAAAGGAGTGGCTAAAAACAGGAAGACTGACTGAAAATATGATTAGGAAATGTTAGGTTCCTAGATGCTAACCTTCACACATGCTGACAAACCACTCTGCTTCTTCCATCCTGGCAGGAGAATGGAAGTTTAATCTTCCGAGAGGGTAAAACATAGGGTCTCTGGTCTGGGGGATACCAGGTTCAGTTGAAGGTAGGAGTTTCATGCTAAAAACAGGTTTAGTAAGTAAAAAATTTTTATAATAAATGTTAAGATGCTTCCCCTACTTCCTAGCTTTCTTCCTGCCTCAGTTTCCAGAATGCTGATGGCCAGGTCTATAACGATGAGTTGTGTTTAACTTCATTCGAAACAATTCTGTTAGATTGTATTGTGACAGCTGTCATATCAGCATGCATTAAAAAAAAAATCAAAACTGGTGAATTTTTGTGTAGCCATTTTAATATTGAAGATGGAAGGAAAAAACAACATTTTGGGCATATTATGCTTTATTATTTCAAGAAAGGTAAAAATGCAACTGAAACACAAAAAATGATTTGTGCAGTGTATGAAGAAGGTGCTGTGACTGATCAAACATGTCAAAAGTGGTTTGTGAAGTCTCGCTGGATGGTGCTCCACGGTCAGGTAGACCAGTTGAAGTTGAAAGCGATCACACTGGGACATTAATTGAAAACAATCAACATATACCACTTAGGAGATAGCCGACATACTCAAAAAATCCAAATCAAGCGCTGAAAATCATTTGCACCGATTGGTTATGTTAATCGCTTTGATGTTTGGGTTTCACACACACTAAGCAAAAAAAAGGTTCTTGACCACATTTCTGCATGCAATTCTCTATTTAAACGTAATGAAAATGTTCCGCTTTTAAAACAAATTGTGACGGGTGATGAAATGTGGATACTGTACAATAACGTGGAACAGAAGAGATCGTGGGGCGAGCGAGATGAACCGCCACCAACCACATCAAAGTCCGGTCTTCATCCAAAGAAGGTGATGTTGTGTATACGGTGGGATTGGAAGCGAGTCCTCTATTATGAGCGCCTTCTGGAAAACTAAACAATTAATTCCAACAAGTACTGCTCCCAGTTAGACCAACTGAAAGCAGCACTCAACGAAAAGCGTCCAGAACTAGTCAACAGAAAACGCATAATCTTCCATCAGGATAATGCAACGCCGCATGTTTCTTTGATGACCAGGAAAAAATTGTTACAGCTTGGCTGAGATTCATCCGCCTTATTCACCAGACATTGCACCTTTGGATTTCCATTTATTTTGGCCTTTACAAAATTCTCTTAATGGAAAAAATTTCAGTTCCCTGGAAGGCTGTAAAATGCACCTGGAACAGTTCTTTGCCCAAAAAGATAAAATGTTTTGGGTAGATGGAATTATGAAGTTGCCTGAACAATGGCAGAAGGTAGTAGCACAAAACGGTAAATATGTTTTTGTTTGTTTTGGTTTTTTTGACAACACCACGCAGCATGCATGTGGAACTTCCCAGACCAGGGATTGAACCCGTGCCCCCTGCAGTGGAAGGGCAGAGTCTTAACCACTGGACCACTGGGGAAGTCCACAAAATGGTGAATATGTTGTTCAATAAAGCTCTTGGTGAAAATGAAGAATGTGTCTTTTATTTTTACTTAAAAACTGAAGGAAGTTTTTCGCCAACCCAGTAGTAAAGGCCCACAGTGAATAAGCCCCACCTGCAGACAAAGCCTAGCGGCAGCTCAATTAAATATGAGCACACAGCCATGCATCTAATAGAAAACACAGTAACCAAAGCAAACAGAAAAAGCCACTTGGAGGAAACCTGTATGTTGAGCGAGAAGAAAACACAAAAACTATGTCTCATATCTTCAGAGATATTTTATCTGTTAAACAAGAATAAGGTACAATTTTAAAAGGGACTTAAATTCTAAATTTTAGAGAGCAATAAGAGCTCTTGGAAATTAAACACATGATCACAGAAGTTAAAATCTCAATAGCAGTTTTGGAAGTTAAATTTGAGGAAAGCTCCCAGAAAGTTGAAAAAAAAAACTGATAGGGAATAGAAGAGAAGAATATAGGGGATCAGGCTGAAATGGATGACATTTTCAAATATTAGGAGGTGAAAAAAAAGGAAAGAAAAAAGAATAGAGGGGAGAAAATAATCCAGACATAATTTAGAATTATTTTCCCAAACCACAGGATATGAGTTTCCAGACAGAAAGGGCCTACCAAGTGCCTGGCAAAATGGATGAAAAATGAACATCTACTAAGGTTCATCACTATGAAATTTCAGAACACCAAGGACAAAGAATAAATCCTTCCAGCAAGATTTTAAAAAACAATCAAAGAAGCAATTATACTCCAATAAAGATGTTAAAAAAAACCAAAACCAAAACCAACAACAACAACAACAAAAATCAAAGTGACATCAAACTTGTCAATAGCAACACTACTGTGAAAATATTTATTAATGTATGGTCTCAGGAAATTCCTTTGAGAGAAAATTATTTCCAACCTAGAATTCCCTGCTCAGCCAAATTATGAATTAAGTGTGAAAGTAAGGTAAAAATATTTTCAGACATAGAACATCTCAAAAAACAACTGCTCCTCATTTACCTACTCTCAAAAACAACTAAGGAATGGACTCCGCCAAAACGAAGGAATAACCAAGAAGGAGGAAAAAATATGACACAATATTGAGGGTCCAACCAAAACAGAGCTAAAAAGTAAAACTCTAGGATGATAGCAAAGGCAGCTATCATCAAGACAGTGGCACAGGCCTGAAGAGGAACCAGTATAGACTAGAGCCGATAAGAAGACTCTGGAAAAGATGTCTAAAATAAGATTAAATCGAAAGAATATTACTGCTAGAATGCTACTGTTTTTAAATGTTTCGGGAGATTTATATAGCCAGAGGAAGTTTGGGGTTAAATTAATAATAAATAAGTAGAAAGCTAAATAATCTAAAAAACAAGATAACCCTACAAAAGACAAAATGTGAAAGAAACGAAAAGGACTCATAGTATAATACTAAATTTGATAAGACTAGTA
The DNA here is from genome assembly GCF_008692025.1 of Phocoena sinus. NCBI lineage: Eukaryota > Metazoa > Chordata > Mammalia > Artiodactyla > Phocoenidae > Phocoena > Phocoena sinus. The sequence goes on along the minus strand of NC_045782.1, from coordinate 31,270,299 downwards.
TTTACATAGCCATAATAAAATAAACGCTATACGTTGATCTATTGAAATTATAAATTAAATGTACAAGAAGGATAAGGAAATGGGAAGGGTGCATATGTGACATGGTAGGGGATGGCAAAAGAGTTAAATCCTCATCTTTCATGAAAGGAAGACAATAGATGATGCCTGAATTTGAAAAATAAGAAGCAGCAATGCATGTTATTTTAGAGATAGGGAGGTAAATTCCCAAAAAATCACTTGAGAAGTGAAATTTGGTTGCCACTTGGGAAAATATTTCATTAAAGGGTGGACAGATAACAAAGGCATAAGACTTCCCAATAGGAGCACTGTTGTTGCAAACCTTTTAATTAGTGTATAGACTTGGTGAATGACCTTGAGGGAAAAATCTATTTCCAATCTACAACAATCTGAGAACAGAAAATAGAAAGGAGGACTGCTGTCTGACATAATAAAACTATAATAGAACAGCTTGACTCAAATTAAATGAATGTATAACTTTGAGAAAACTAATTACAAAATATTTTACATAATTCTATTAAGGGTACTATATTAATAATTAACTCATATGACTAAATTTGTTGGAATTCTTATATGGAAATTAAAAGCTAATTTTTCTCCTTGATACAGTAACTAAAAAATGATTAAGTTAAAATGTGAAAATGTTTACTACTGAATGAATTCAGTGAATTCTTTTGACCCACTTAAAGAAAAGAACATGACATTCGGGCTTCCCTGGTGGCGCAGTGGTTGAGAGTCCGCCTGCCGATGCAGGGGACACGGGTTCGTGCCCTGATCCGGGAAGATCCCACATGCCGCGGAGCGGCTAGGCCCGTGAGCCATGGCTGCTGAGCCTGCATGTCCGGAGCCTGTGCTCCGCAACGGGAGAGACCACAGCTGTGAGAGGCCCGCGTACAGCAAAAAAAAAAAAAAAAAAAAAAAAAAGAACATGACATTCATGAAGTAATAACTGAAAAGCCTTTAAAAGAACTGTTGTGTAGTTCACATTAATTTAGCTTTTCATTTTTAATATGCCTGCAATTACAAGAAAAAACTTCTTTCAAGCCTGAGAAAAAGTTGTGAATTCTTCTTTGCCCTTCAGGCCCTCTCCTGCAATATACTGAGGCCATGTATAAGTGCTTGGAGTTTAGTGGAAGCTGGGAAGGGTTGAAAAGGCCTGCCTGACCAAAGGTACCTTTTTCACCTGGCTGTCAAGATGTCAGAAAAATCCTCCTATTAGTTACTCTTTTTTATGTGACCATTAGAATCTCCTGTTAAAATAAAAATAGTTTAGCTGGGAGTGAATTTACTAAGTCATCATCACTTATTAACAATTTAGTTTACCAGTTTATCTCTTAGCATACTCCTGGTATTGAAGGACACAGAAATAGTAAGCACTGAACAGGAGAGAAGAATGATCTAATCAGCAATGTACAATAGAAACATAGTACCAGCCATATATGTTAATGTGAAATTTTCCAGTAACCAACAAGTAAAGAGGAACAAACCAACAAACAAGTAAAAAGAAACAAACCAACAAGGAAGGACCTACTCTATAGCACAGGGAACTATACTCAATATCCTGTAATAATTTATAATGGAAAAGAATCTAAAAAAGAATATATATATAAAAGAATATATTCATATATGTATATGTGTGTATAGATATAGATATACCACTTTGCTGTACACCTGGAACTAACACATTGTAAATCAACTATATTATATTTCAATAAAAATTTTTAAAAGTAAAAAGAAACAGGTGAAATTATTTTTAATATATTTTCTTTAACCCCATATATATATATATATATATATATATATATATAAAATAATTTCAACATAGAATCAATTTTAAAAATTACGAAGGAGATATTTTATATTCTTTATTTTACTAAGTCTTTAAAATCCAGTGTGTATGTTACACAGAACATCTCAATTTGGACTAGACACCTTTGAAGTGCTTAATAATCATACGTGGCTAGTGGCTATCATATTGGACCAAGAGGATCTAAATCTATGGTTTTCAAAGTGTGGTCCCTGGACCAGCAACATCACCATCACCCTAAAACCTGTTAGAAATAAAAATTCTCAATCCCTGCCCCAGACCTACTGAATCAGAAACTCTGATGGTGCAGTCCTGCAATCTGTGTTTTAACAAGCCTTTCAGGTGATTCTGATACATGCTAAATTTGAGAACGACCAGTCTAAATAACAGGGAACTGGTGGGAGAATTTTTTTCCTTTACTCTATTAAATAGGTATTACATTCAACATGGGTCAAAATTTTTAAAATACAAAAGCATATGGGGACTTTCCTGGTGGTCCAGAGGTTAAGACTCTGCACTCCCAATGCAGGGGGCCTGCATTCGATCCGTGGTCAGGGAACTAAGATCCCACATATCGCAACTAAGCACATGCACCACAACTACTGAGCCCTGCCCGCTCTAGATCCTTCACGCCTCAACTAGAGAAGCCTGTGTGCCACAACGAAGACCCAGCACAGCCAAAAAGAAATAAATACATACATACATACATAAATAAAGCATATACAGAGAGAAGCTTCCTTTCCTGCACTGGCCC